>NW_017728920.1:8250287-8307310 GCF_001723895.1 Crocodylus porosus | reverse complement strand
CTTCCTGCCCTTTGGGCAGGGGGCTGGACTCGATGATCTCCCGAGGTCCCTTCCAGCCCTAATGTCTATGAAATCTATGACTAGACTTTCTGAGGCCTTCCTGAGCCTAGCATAGCTCAGGAATGGATGCAGTGTTATGGGGCGACTTTAACACCCAACCTATCCCAATCAATCCTACAGCTGCAGGGTACCACTAAGCCTGTTTTGAGGCCATCTAAGAACAACCTGATTGTGAGCATGGTAACCAGGAATGCCCACTAAGGGACTATTATATCAGATGGAGACTGGCTGGACAAAGCAGCTTCTCCTATCTTAGGAGGATAGGGGAAGGCATAAGAACTGCTGTGCTGGCCATAGTTAACTTGGGGTTAGTTGAATCAGATTTACAGATCCTTTTTAGTATCATTGTAGGGCAGCTGGCTATTTTTCTAGTTATTAGAGATACTTACAAAGGTGTGGTTGGGGGAGGAAATGTGATCACGAGAAAGAGGGCATTAAGAGGAAGTAGCTGTTCCCCTACCTCTTGATTAGCAAATCACCTTTCTTCCTACTACATCATCCTTCTTTACCAGTGAGTCTGGCAAATAGAGCTTTCCTTTTCTCTTCTGTGCCTTTATGATGATAAAGTATTTAGCAGAATTCACAGTTGCATTGGAAACGGACAGGCTGCACTATGAGTGCTTCTGCTATGATCTCGAACTTGTCACTTCAGGAGTGTCAAGCATGTGCCTTAGTACCTATGCCACCTCAGTCCCCAACACCTAGAGTTGAGCTTGTGCAAACCCTTACCAAAAATTCATACAATGGTCCTCTATGTGAGGATATATTCCCAAAAGCCATCCTCTTCATATGAAATCTCTTTTGGCCACAGGAAAAATGGGGTTGTGTTCTTTCTGCTTAGGAGCCCATTATTTCAAAGAATGAGGGGATTGGTATTTAAGCAAAGTAGTTAGAAAATGCGGACACCAGCCCTAGATGCATGCTCTAATCCATTCAATAGGATGTACCCATGCTGTTTCATCAGTCGGTGCCCACAGTCTTATTTTCTGCACTTCAGAGACAGAGGCCCAGAGGAGGTATTTTTCTAAGGAAGCATAAGAGATCACTTCTTTTTTCTCCAAGGACTCTGTGCTGGTCATCTGCTAAGACACTTTGCTTCTTAGCAGCACAACACCCTGCTTATTCAACTTTGCACACTCCACAGCTTTGCCAGTACACATCATCCTTGACCTACCCCATGCCCCTTTTTTAAGCGTTGATGCACAGATATTGCCAAGGCTGCCAGAGTGGTTTTGTGATGGAGAGACTGCTGTTTCAGTTACCACTTAATCAAGTATTTAAATGCAGGTGATTTTCTATAAAAGACCTAACAACAGGTTAACCTGTGGCTGTTAAATTCCCCTAGATTATGCTACCAATTCATTCAACTGTTCCTGAAAGACATTGGCATGATAAAATTACTTTGTGACTCTTTTTTCTAGCTGTTAAGAACCAAGCCACTGGTAACTTCATCCTAAATGTCAAGGGAAAAGAAGCCAAAAGCAAAACCTTCCTTGAGATGGGCTTGGAATGGGAATACACCACAGAGAATGGCAAAGAGACCTTGAAAAGTAGTGGGCCCCTACATGAAGCCATCAGTGTTCTGGTGAGTCCAACTGGCTTGTCTTTAGGGAAATAATGGCTGACCATCATGCAGTGTCACAGAATACACAATACTAAAATGTTAGAAAAGTTCAATATAAAAGTTAGAAAGAATAGGAACATTTTATAATGAATAGGTATATTTTTTAAAAAGTGAAATTTAAATAAGAATAATAATAGTGGACTCGTATGAAATGTGACCAAAGGTACACTCCTTAGGTACCTCAAGGTTTTTTGAGCTTGTGTCTGATAGTGTATCAAAGGACACAACCACCTCCTGGTATACACCTCATTTTGGCTTATGTAAGCCTTACAAGGAATTAAACATGTAAGTTCTCTGTGCATTCATGGATGAATGGTCCCCCCTACCCTGACAATACACGTTCACTTTTTGATAAAGAGTTTTACAAACAGCCCTTCTGTTCTAGAGTTTTAGTTAAAATTCCTATTTATGCAGATGAGGGGAAAGGTTACATGTGTGGAGTATAGCAAGTAAATAGTTTGCTGTTCTATGGGCATTTGCTTTATGCACCTGTGAAAGAACTCCCTTCCAGCCTTCTCATTTTTGGCGTTGTTTGTTCCCCTCTTCTCTCTCTCTCTGCCCTGCATCTACCAGCTGGTTGCTAGGTAACCACCTGGTTGCTATGGGATCCCCTAGGGAGGGGGGATTCGCCTCTCACTGTAGCCAGTCGTATTGTAAAACTTCCCATCTTTGGCCTGGGAGGGTGGTCCTAAGGCAGTGGTCCTTCCTCAAGGTGAGAGTGGACATTACTCAAACCCACCGGTCAGCATCAGTGATGCTGAGAAGATGCCTGATGTTGGTTGGGTCCAGGTAGTGAGGTCAAGAGGGCTATTTAAGAGAGTCCCTCCAGGAAGAAGGCAGACAGACATTTTAAAGACGCACACAAAGAAGCATGGACCTCCACAGCTCTCTCATACTCTGGATGTGGATGTGAGTAACTTACCAGGAGCCTAACTAGGAACTTAGTTTAATGTACTCTAGTCGCATATCAAAAGGCTATCAAGATGCTTTTGTTTGCTCAGGGTTATTCTTTTGCTACTTCTCTGACTTGTACCCCTCCCCATGCCTACCCTTTCTACCCAATAAAACTATAAAGCTGTCCCTTATAGCCAGCCTTGTTGTACATGTGGGCAGGCCTTCTTGCTCCCTTTACTCAGCTGACTAAGGGAGGCCTCAGGCTATAAGAAGCACCCAGATATATCCTGCTGGGGTTAAGCAACCCCTAAGTCTACAGGGTCTGTTTGTCCTGGGTGGTACAAGGCCCAGACAAAGACCTGAGTCTGGGTGGTGGCAGCGATACTCCAGGCTTGTGGGTGTGCTCCAGGAAGGGGGTCGGCCAGACCTAGGCACCCCAGGAGAGGCACTCGAAGGTTGGTTTTTGGTGGGGTGCAGTGAGGTGGGTGGCTCAGTGCAGGAGTGTGCCCTACTGGCCTTCCACAGTGTCAAGAGGTAGAACATAGAGTATATTGGGTATATATTGTGTATATTGTGCATTTTTTCGTCCTTCTGATCATTTTGGATGAAAGATTTCAATTGGATCAGGATTTCTTCATATCAGCTCTCTTTTATGCTATTCTGGTTTCATTTCTTTCTTTTACTTTCTTTTCCATTACTTTTTTATGCTATGTATCTGTGTGCTAAATTATTATATTTCTTGTTTGTTTTCTCTTTTCTAATCCCTTTCCTCTCATCTCTTGCACTATTTCCCACTTTTTCATTTTTTCTTTCTCTCCTCCCACTGCCCCTTCCTTGTTTTTTGTCCCTTTGATTGCAGGTTATACCACAGGAAGATGAATCTATGAGCAGCTTGATGTATAAATA
The DNA here is from genome assembly GCF_001723895.1 of Crocodylus porosus. Taxonomy (NCBI): domain Eukaryota; kingdom Metazoa; phylum Chordata; order Crocodylia; family Crocodylidae; genus Crocodylus; species Crocodylus porosus. The sequence continues at coordinate 8,303,826 of NW_017728920.1, read as the reverse complement.
CATCATCCATGAGGACTTGCTGCCTATGATTGGAAACAATAATGTCCTTCTTGAAGAGATGGACACCTATGAGTGGGCTCTCAAGAGCTGGTCGCAGTGCTCCAAGGCTTGTGGAGGAGGTCTCTTTCTCTTTTATGTTTCTTACTACATTGAGAAATAGTTAGCCACGATAGTCTGAAGTCAGGCAGAAGGCAGGGTAGATTTATACCTTATACACTAATCAAGATGTGAATTAAGGGGAAGCTTGGGGGGTGATCCCCCCATAAGAGACAAGACCCCCCTGTAAGATTTGAAAATCATAACCAGGGTGGGGGTGAGGGGAAGAATCTCTGATTGGATAGCTCCATCACTTAGATGGACTTGTTAATCAATGAACTGGTTTAGTTTTTTTGCAGACCCCCCCAAGAGTCAAAGTGTAATTTGAACCCTGACAGTAATCACACCAGAGATGCACAACATAAACTTTTGTAAGCACAGGGCTTTGTAAGTTCTCTGCATATGAAAGCTTATGCAATACAGCTCTGATTTAGTTAGTCTATAAGATGCAAATCTACCCTGCCTTTTGTCTTACTACATAGTCACACGTGTAGCTCTCAGATATCTTGGACATATAGGACGTTAGAAGTATCCCATCAGCCCCTGGCTTCTAAATATCCAAATATTCCTCTTCCTGAGCAATTCCAGGCCTTAAGCTTATCTCATTTGTGAAGAGAGTCAAAGTTCCTTTGCACTATTCTGATGTACTTCATGTCTAAATCTGCTTTGATGCAGTCTCTGTGCTTCTACATGCTTATGATTTCTGTGGATTCCTGGAACCTGAGATTTAATGCAGGGTAATGCAAGCAACCATTATAAAGGTATGAACAATTATTGCCAAGCCTTCTTTGAAACAGCCTTACTCTATACGCACAAGGACAAATTTTTCAGCATGCATTTTTAATTATGCATACATAATTTTGAATGAATTTTGCACACTTAAAAGAAGTAATTCTGCACATGGTACAATTTTGTATGTACAAATGTGGGATTTGCCCACATTAGAAGCACTAGCAGGTTTTGTAGGCTTGGTTAAGTAGGATCCCTGAAAGGATTACTTTTTGGCTAGAAACAGATATTGCTAAATGAAGTGGATCAGCTGTACTGTGATGTATCACAGCACCGCTGATCTGCTTTACTGGGCAAAATGCACATTGTTCCTTGTTCTGCCTTCGGTGGTGTGGAACAAGGGCTGATGTGATCTCTGGATGTGGTTTTGGGCTCAGTCAGATCCATCCCCGTGACTGGCTTTCCCCACTCAGCCAGACTTGCTCCAGTGATTGCTGGGGTTGGGTCTTGGTGAGATTCCCTGGGGTGCCTCTCTGTAAGCATGCAAAGCTGGGTAGGTGTTCTGGGGGCTTGAGGGGCTCTCAGGCCCCTAGAACACCTGCCTGGGGTGGCTGGAGTGTGCAAGCAGCTCAGGCTGCTTGTGTTCTTCTGTCACAGAGTGAATAGATGTCTGCCATAATAAAGTGGCAGAGTCTATTCCCAAGCAAGTGCAGCCAGTTTGCCAAATGGTAGCAATGTTGTTTTTATGATGTGGATTTTTTTCTACTGGGGGAACTAAAGTGGGCTGGGGCCCACTCAGCTCTTTTCACTGAAAGCCATAATATGCACTGGAGCTAAGGGGGCAATCTGCTAAATGCACGCCATAGTCTCCAAAGAGTTTATGCCTGTGGCTTATATTGGAATTACTCCCTGTGCTAGAACAGAACTTGGATGCAATCAAGAATCTGGGCCCAGACCTACAGGGATGAATTGATGGTATTACCTATTTGCCATAATTTCTAAGGGTAAAGCAGGAGTAGGTGTCAGAGTGTATTTCTGACTTAGTAGCAATATCTTCCCACCATCTGCTTGCTGACTAAAAATGTGTTTATGCCTTTGTGCCTTACAGCATAGAGGAATCATTGTGTGGCTGCATTAAAGCTCCTTCTATGAAATGCTGAGCTCCACAGTTAAAATGCAAATTTCATAGTGAAAAGCAAGAGGAGCTAGTTAGGGAAATCCAGCTGTTGGTTGAGAAATTGCAGTTCTAGGCCAAATCTTGATCATACCAACAGTTCCCTCACCCTTTGTGTATCTCCCTTGCTCTGGTTCCTTCAGGTATCCAGTACACCAAGTATGGCTGTCGGAGGAAAAGTGATAATCGGATGGTACATCGGAACTTTTGTGATAATGGCAAGAAGCCCAAGCCAATCCGGAGGCGATGTAACCTGCAGGAGTGCTCCCAGCCGATGTAAGTTCTCTCCCCTACTCTCATGGCATTTCCTCCTGCTGGTTTTTTAGTGCCTGTATGAAAGTGCTAAGGGTTAAGACAGGAAGGTCTTGTCATTTTCCCATAGTAGTGCCATAGCTAGCCTTTCTCATTCCTCCTTTGCAAGACAGAGGTAGAGGCATTGCAGAATGAAGTTGTATTCCTTTAACTACTTTTCCCTCTCCTCTAAAGTGACAACATCTAGGTGACAGAGCACTGTCCAGATAATCTGGGGATGTTTGGAAGGGAATTGACTACAATGCAAGTCTTGGAAAACATAACCTAGCAGATTATGTAAGCCCTGAGAGGGACCAAGACAAACCACCCATTGTTTGGCCTACTTGAGTGAAATGTGTTAGAACAGAAAGGGTCCTAGAAGATTCTGAGAGTCCTAGATGTAGGCTGAACCTCATTTTCTGCAAATCAAGTAGTTCCATTGATTTCAGTGGTGCTGGGCTGATCACACAATCTGAAGATTGTGGAATCTAGCACACTAGTAGGGAGGGAAAGACTGCAGCAAGATCTGGATAGGTTACAGGAGTGGGCTAACATAAACAGGATGTGTTTCAATACTGACAGGTGCAGGGTGCTGCACTTAGGCAGTAGAAACCAGCAGCACGCTTATAGAATGGGAAACTCCCTCCTTGAGAGCACGGAGGCAGAAAGGGATCTTGGAGTCACTATTGACTCCAAGATGAACATGGGCCGACAATGCGAGGTCAGGTTGGCAGGGCTAACCGGACCTTGTCATGCATCCACAGGTGCATCTCAAGTAGGGCCAAGGAGGTGATCCTCCCCCTCTGTGCAACGCTGGTCAGGCCACAGCTGGAGTACTGCGTCCAGTTCTGTGCACCCCACTTCAGGAGGGATGTGGACAACATTGAAAGGGTCCAGAGGAGGGCTACCCGCATGATCCGGAGACAACAGGGCAGACCCTACAATGAAAGAGTGCGGGACCTAAACCTGTTTAGCCTTCACAAGAGAAGGCTGAGGGGGGACTTGGAGACTGTCTCTAAACTCACTAGGGGGGACCAGAAGGGTTTAGGGGAGACCTTGTTTCCCCTAGCGCCCCCTGGCATAACAAGGAATAATGGGCACAAATTATTGGAGAGTAGGTTTAGATTAGACATCCACAAGAACTACTTCACAGTTAGGGCAGCTAGGAGCTGGAACCAACTTCCAAGGAAAGTGGTGCTGGCTCCTACCCTGGGGATCTTTAAGAAGAGGCTTGATGCTGGACTCATTTGAGTCCAGTTTTTCTCCCGCCCAGGCGGGGGTTGGACTTGAAGATCTACGAGGTCCCTTCCGACTCTACTTCTATGATTCTATGATTCTAAGATCTAAATTTTTAGTTTGGCGACTGTGGTGCAAGTGGTAATGTCAAAGCGCAGACCTCACCTCAGTACAACTTGGATCTCAGTGTTCCAGAGAGATCTTAGTGTTCTGGTTCTGCCAACCAGAAAGTTCTCCCCTTCAACAAGCTGACAGAGTGGTATTTTCATTATTCAGCTGGTTGGCAGAAGAGTGGGGAGCCTGCAGCAAATCCTGTGGCAAGCTGGGCATTCAGATGAGGGTTGTCCAGTGTGTCCAACACCTCCAGAATGGCACGAACCGGACAGTGCACACCAAGTATTGCACAGGAGAGCGCCCTGACACACGCAGGCCTTGCAACCGCTTACCCTGTCCATCCCAATGGAGGACTGGGGCCTGGTCCCAGGTGAGTTCCCTCAGCTTCTGTGATGAGCACAGGACAAATATGTATTAACACTTTATTTCAAGGTCTGTGGACCTACGTTGTCCAAAACACTTTACAAACCTGATGCTCACTTTGAAAGCAGCTGCTCATATCTTTGCATAGTCTTCACTGCCAAACTACACCCACCAAACAGGGCTTGTTAGTGGCAGGCAGCCTGGCTGAGCAACTCCAGTTTTAACATGGTAATATCACTTGCTCTGAAGCTGCTGAGAGCCTTTTCACTATCAGGAAGGATGTTCGAACAACAGTCCCCATGTCACATTGTGAAGAGACATGTTTACTCTAAGGAAGGGGTGGTAAACACATAGCCTGAGGGTTACTGGATAAATTCCATGCTTCATCCCTGTGTGTTGCATGTGGCACATGGGCTGGACCTAGCACCACATGCCCTATACATAGCATGGGGAGTAAGCCCAAGGAAGCGGAGGGGACCTGGAGTGCAGGCTGCATGTGGCACTCTGGACCGACCCCCACCCAGGCTGCCTGCAGTGCCAAGTGCAGTCTGCACAGCATGGGCAGCACATGCCCCTTGCCACCCTGCATGCTCTGTGCACACTGAGCCCAGGGCAGATGCTTGCTGCATGGCACACAGGCTGAACCTGGCACCATGGGTGCTGCATGGGGAGTTGGTCCTGGTCTGACCAACAGATCAGCTCAGTAACCTTCATCTGGCCTGCAGAGCTGGGTGAGTTTGCCACCCCTGCACTAAGGTCCTGATCCAAAGCTCAGCAAAGTCAATGGGAAGACTGCCATTGGACCAGGCTGTAAGGGCTGAGATCTGTGAGAGGAATATATTTGTTGTGTGTTGATGGAAGGAGCACATGAGTTAGTTAACTAGATAATAGCATGGACAGCTGATGGCATTTATTACTAGGATTTGTGCAAAAATAACAGTAAAGTAGCTTTCCATGTAATCTCTTTAGAGGCAGATCAGTGTGTGGAAGTGGGCAGGATAAATACCTCTGTCCCCACACTGGAGAGCTGAGAAATTTGTGGCAGAGTAGGGATGGGGGGTGGGGAAGGAAGTCCTTTTTAAAGGCTGACCAGTGGCTACCTTAAGAGTGCATGTTTGAAAATACTTGGCATTTAGTTCACCTTAAGTGTTTGAGAAGGCAGGAATATTTCTATCATATAGGGATTAATGGCATCTTGAAAGTTTTAGCAGTGTCCAGGCCAGAGGATAAATTTCATAAGAAGCACTTTGAATGCTGATTTGTTTACATTTACATACGTGACCTTAGAGAGCTGCACAGCACAGTTGCAAACAATGTTCTTTTGTGTAGCCCTTTTTCACATATGATACACTTCAATACATCCCTCCCTGTTTTTAACTTTATCACTGACTGATGTATTTCTCTCCTTCCTTGATGGTTTGGTACAGTGCTCAGTAAGCTGTGGAGAAGGTATCCAGCAGCGCCAGGTGGTATGCAAAGCCAGTGACAACAGCATTGGTCAGTGTGAGGGTGAGAAACCGGCAACCATCGAAGTCTGCAAAATGCCGGTATGCCCAGGTGAGAGGGAAGGTGAAATTTCACTGAGGCAGACTCTCCTGCAGTCAGTCAGGAGCCAAAGTCAGAAGTGAGCAGTAAGGTGGAGTAAGTTGGACCCCTTTCCATTCATTTACACCTATTTAGATCAGCTGTGCTGAGTTGTAAGGCTATAGACGTTGAAGTAATAGACTTACTGAGGCCTAAAGAGAAGCTATTACAATATATATGCTAAAGAGTCAGATATATGTTAAAGAGTTGGAATCCATTTAATGAAATAGTGGGTATTGATTATTCCAGTTTGTCTCAATTTAAAACAGCTGCTTCCCCTGTCAATAGAGGCTATGTCTGCTGTGCTTCTGTCTGTACTATAGTCAGTGAAGCCCAGGTCTTCATGCCTTACAGCTCATATTCTGAAATGGGAGATAGGCACCTAAATACTTTTAAGTATCTGGGCTTCAGCCCTTACATTCCATCAGACTCAGAGGATTCTTGATTAAATCATGGAAGCCCAGCAAGTGACCCTGAGGACCAGCAAAGAAAAGATTAACCTATGGGATACTCACTACCTGGACTTACAGAACCTTCTTTTTTCAATCTCTGCCCTTTTTTTAAGTAGGGGCCATATAATATTTTGAGTACTTTTGTGATATGAGTATTTAGAGACGAAGGTGACACCAGCACATTTATTTTAATATAACTCCAGGGTGTTTAAAAGGCTTTTGGGTGCTTGGCCTGAAATTCCTCGTAGGGGTCTGACTGAAAGAAAGCTTAGTACCTGCTCTCTGAAAATCACTTTCCTTTTTAAGGTGTCTTCAGTTAAACACTCAAAAACTGGGGCACCCCAAAACATGAGTTACTTTTAAGTCTTGACTTCTTCCTTTGGAGGTGAAAAGTCTGTATTGCTTGGATACCTCCTCCCCCCCTTGTATTGTTTTGGAAATGCTTCTTATTAGGTAATCATGATGATAACACTTTTTACCTTGTTCCACATTCAGGAAAGCTACTAAGTATTACAGAGAATGCTGACAACAGTGATCATGTGACTCCTAAAGTACAGTGGGTGCCACAGGATGGGCCCAAAAATCCTGTTAACAAGGTATCTTCAAGTAAGTAATCCTCTTTATAAGGATCAGACATGTCTTTTTTTGCTCACTGCTTAAGTGAGGACCTGAATCACACAGGAGAAGATTCTGCTTGTAAAAAGTTTATAAACTACCAACATTCCTGTTCTCCTCTTCCAAGATCAAATGTATTTCTGGTGTGGAAATAACTAAACAGAGGAAATTAGATTACTACCACCCTTTTTGGTCCTGCAGATTACTGTTCAACACTTCCCTGAACTGAGTGTTGAGAAAACAACCCCTTGAGTAATAAGGTATAGGTTCCCTTTCTTGTTCTTTTTTTCTACCATGTTCCCCATTGTGGATGATGCTGTTTGTGGTGGGAGGTGAGGTGGCTAAATGGCAGCTGTAGCAGCAGTGATTTTTGCACCCCACTCTCCCTCTCCTGCACAAAGGCCATGCCTGGGACTACGCCCGCCACTCAGTTATGCTACTGCCCAAATTTACAGAGGTTTCCCTCTGGAAATTCAAGTCACCTTTGTGTCCTTGCTCACTTTTGTTTCCAACCTTGAAATAGGGATGCCATCTAGTGGCCTTTCAACTGCAAGGATTGACTTAATACCTAGGAGAATGAAAAAGTGCTATTGAAATGGTTTGTCACAATGGACATCAGGTCTTTAATTTAGGAAAATGTTGGTTGCTGTTATTTGTTTGTATACTTACCTCATCTCCATATTTCCCCTATTTCACATTAATTTCAGTCTTCTCTTAATCCTTCCTGCTGATCCTGGACTGTCACTGGCATATTCTACAGGGATAACACAAGTCTGATTTCTGGCTTTGACACCTGGCTTTTGGGAGGTGCAAGACAGGGAGGTGCAAGGAGACTTCAAGGGAAAAAGGAGAGTAGTTGTTTCCAAAACAGTCCCCCAATTCTGGGTCAGAAATGCAACTGCTCATTGCTGGAATACTCCCTTGAGGGGATCCACCATGATACAGACTTCTCTCTCACCCAAACTCCAGTGTTTTTTGCCTAGAGTATTTTTCCTTTTTCTCCACCTCCCCCTTTTCTGCCCTTCATAAACACAGTTATGGATTTTAAAGCCTTAACATTGTTCAAAGGACAGTAGCTTGCTAGGTGAGATGGCCTTGTCCTTGCTTTCAAGTATGCTGGAGCAAGAAAAGGGATGGTGTGGCAGGGCACTGTTGGTATCTGCTCCTTTAAGGACTCAGCCAAACAATCAGCAGGTGCTTGATTGCAGCAGCCATATTTTAGATCTCTGGCCGCCTATATAACCAGAACAGTTTGCCGCTGGCGGGCCAGGCAGTAACATCGCCTGGCTGCAAGGCTGCATGTAAGACTCTGGAGGTAAGGGCAGGAGCTGTAGGGGATGGTCTGGAGGCTCCTGGTCCTGGGCATGACCTAAAACTGCACCCTGCCAGGAGTAGGTGACCTGGTGGGGCTCCCAGTGGTGCAGGAGCCCCCAGGGAATGCTAGGCCAGTTGCCACTCTGGTGAAAGGTGGGTTGGGGTGCCTTAATAAACCCAGCTCCTACAATTGGGTGGGTTACCCCATAGAAGGGTCAGGAAGGCGGACCCAAGAGAGAGAGAGAGGGCTATAGGCTCAATTACCTGACTTGAAATCCCTTGACTGGTCAATGCTGTGGCCAGGACTGGAAGGGTCAAAGGGCTGGGGGCCCACCATGAGGGACACCCAGAGCTGAGGGCCTGGGGTCCCGACTGGCTTGGAGGTGGGCCAGGGCCAGTGTGGCCAAGGGTCCCAGGGGACCACACCTGTAAGGGGGAACAGCTCAGGGAGCTAGGCAGCCTCGAATGAGGGCGGAGTAGGCTGCCTGAGTGGAGGGATCCAGGTGGGGTTCAGACTGGAGGATTATGGGCCGAGAGTGGGGCCGGTGAGATTAACAACTAGTGGATACCCTCTGCGAGGCTTGGGCTGTGGTGTAGGGGAGGAATGGAGCTGCAAATAGTGCTCCCTGGCATTGGAGCAAGAAATGGGCAGCCTCCTGCCTAATTAACATCTTAATTTAATTATCATCCAGGTGTGGCGGGTGAGAAGGTGAGCAGTTGGCCCAGAAACAAGTGGGCGGGTCAAAGGCAAAAGGGCCCCCTGTTACAGATGGTTATTGTGAGAGGGAATGCATAACTTCAAATTATTTAAAATCTGACTTGGGTAGTGATAGAAGGTTGCTATTGAATGGCCATTCTCAAGTTGATAGTCTCAGTTCATCATTGGGCAAATGTCAATAGCTGAACAGAACAAATGGTATTCTTGGTATTTTTTTGATAATACGATCCCAAAAGTAGGTTTGCTTCTTTACAGAAATGAGAAAGACAAGGAGCCTAGCCCAAATGTAAATTCAGCAACAAACTTTAGTACACGCATAACTTTAAACTGGGAGTCATTCCATTCAAATGAATAGGACTTCCTGGATATTAGAAGGGCTTTGAAATAGACCTTGAATGAATAAATTAATTTTTCATCCCTAAAAATGTTTGCCCCTTAACATTGTAGATGCCTATTGACATGGGGTTGGGGTGGTGGGGAGAGCGGGCTTCCACTAGCTTTGCTTCAGCTTTTTGAATGGATGGATGTCTCTATTAATATGAATCCAGACTAACTTCATTTGCAAAAGTAAACAGGACAGAATCATTTGCTTATATTTAGTTGCTATGTTTACAATTAATTGTTGTCCATTACACTGGCCATTGTAATCACAGAAGTAAAAATGTTTAGTGGCTGCATCTGGAGTTCGTAAACTTTATCTAAATTATTTTTGCTTTTTGAGCTGATGTCCTAATGGTGAGAGGTCTTGCATCCTATTGTTAATCCCCTGGGCCAAACATTTCACCATTTTGGTTCATTTAAGAAAACTTTTGTTCATCTCTGCACTCCCTGATTTTGTTTGGAAATGAGTATAACCTAATACTGTGAAGTGACACCTTTGGGGATGGCACATTCTTTTTCTAAATGCAGTCGTATTTTTGTCTCTCTCTCACACCTTCCTCTGAGCAGGCAAGTGCATCTGACATGCCCCAAACTAGAAAGTCTGTTTTAACAAGGTCTAGACATATGAGATGGTCAGATAACTATCCAGTTTGGGATACTTAAAAAAAAAACAACCCTTGAATCTTTTGATCTTTGACTGACCCTAGTCAGGGCATGATGCCAAATGTAATGAGATTTCACTCTAAAAGTAGTTTTGTGGGATAATGCAAAAACCATATATCCTGTAATTTGAGGTTGTTATTAATTTGTTTATGCATTGTGTACATCATCATTGTAGACCTGGATGATACTCACTTTCTTGTCTATAACTCTTCTTGTGTCAGAGGAGCCTTGCCTTGGAGACAAGTCCATATTCTGCCAGATGGAAGTTCTGGCTCGCTACTGCTCCATCCCTGGCTACAACAAACTCTGCTGTGAGTCTTGTGGTAAGAAGGTTTCTGCCACCAGCTTGCCGCCCAGCACAGCCCAAGGTGCTTTAGAGACTGGATTGCAGGACGACACCATCCTTCCCAGCCCCATTCCAGCGTTGCCTGTTCATCCTACTGTCCAGAACCACGCACAGAGGATACAAGGCAGGGCTGCCAAAGAGACAGATAAATCCCAGGCTGCTTATGCTTTGCCTCCCAGTATGGAAGGTTCAGCTGCACATGGAGCCACTTGGGTTAATATTGCCACCCATCCTCGGGGCACTGCAGTCAGTGGTACTTCATACGTGGACACCTCAAGATTACTACCTCCTAGCCGGCAGGCTGCAGCAGGGCAGAGTTCTGTGGAGCTCTCAGGCAGCCTTGCTTTTCGTTGGTTCCCTACTGCCTTGAGCAAAACTTCTGCTGTTGTGCAGAGTGAAAGTGAGTCCTCTTTTCCTTTCCAGGGTGCAGTGCAGCAGAGAAGGGACACTATAGGGTCCAAGCAGCCAAGTGGCACTCTCAGGACCTCTTCTCCTGTTGTGACATGAAATGATTTTCCCAGTGTGTCTCTCTCTGACAGTTTACAGGGGCAGAGCTGCCACGGTTCTGAGCTGCTTTCGGGAATCAGTGAGATACACATTTGAAAAACAAACAGGCAAGCAAAAAAAAAAAACTAGAGGAAAAATGGCTTCATTTTATAATTTTTTTTGGCTGTGGCACTTTTTAATTCTTTATTGACAAAAAAAAAAAGAAGATCAAAGGAAGAAATGGCACCGGTTACTTTGTCAACCACAAACAATGGCTGAGCTCACACAGCTTATGTAGCCCAGGGCTGGTTACTTCCAAGTGCAGCTTGAGTTAAAGGGGGCCATTTCCTTCCAAGGTGCTACCAAGAGGCTTTTTCAAGCAATAAAACAAAACACGCCAGATAAGGATCGTTATTCCTCAGCTCAGCTCTCACTCATCGGCTGCTATTCTCCAGGCAGCAAGGGCCACAGTGGACCCCAAAATCCTTTGGGAAATGGTGCTGCAAATATATTTTTCTATTCTTAACCTCAGTGAAAAGCAGAGTGGAGGGCCATGTTGACTTGTACTCCCTACATATGAACTCGGGAGACCCCATGCAAAGAGCAGGGCAGGGGGATGGGCTATCAGCAGTCTGATCCAGCTGGGGAGAGGGGTAGGGGTGGTGCATTGTGCAAGTGGTGGTGTGTTTGCTTTCCCTGGAGCGGGGGGGAGGTGAGTGTGTGGTCCTTGGGCTACTTACATTGCACTTACAACCTCCTTTCCATCTGCATAGGGTACCTGTTGGAGGCTGGTGGCCTGCATGTGTGTCTGCAGGGCCTATTTAGTGTGGCAATGGCAAGGAAAGTCACCAGTAAGAACAGACAGAATGGGGAGAGTGTTGGGTTGGGTGGGGATGTTATTTGCAGAGCGAATCAGGGATTAACTAAATATGAGACACACATTTTATGTTTCTAAAGGAACTGTGTAGCCCATGTGTAGAACAGTTTGATTAGAGACATTTGGCTTTTCACAGCACACTTTACTCTTCATTTGAATTTTGACTGGGGGTGAGAGTTTGTCTTCTACATCTGTTTGGTAAGGTGCTGGTCCCAGTCAATTTTGGAAAAAGTGCAGTGGTGACCCAGGTGTGCACGAAACACCTAAGATTTACTTGGATAGGGAGAAGATCAGGGACTCTCCTAACAACAGGGATGGGAGCAAGAATGAGTGAATGTCTATCGTCAGGTAGTTAACACAGGTAGCATTAAAGCTGCCCAAGTACTGCCTCAGGCCCCGTCCATAGCTTTAAAAATGTATCTGAAAGGAAGCTGAAAATAGCAATTATAGGCAAGCTCCAATCGCTTTCTTGTTGGGTAGCCAGGGAAAGGTTCCACTCACTCCAAACTCTTGAAATGGTCGTTCAATTATATGGCACTCAGTGTCCCATACCATAAGAGTGTCCTCAGGCAGTGGCCGTGTTCTTGGTTCTCAGAGTCTATATATGCTCTTGTTTTTCCTCTTCTCTTATGTGGGGGGTCTGAGCTACTGAAGAGGAATGGGTCTGATACCTCTGGTAGCTGCTAATTTCTTCTATTGTAGGGAGCTGTCTCTGGCACAAGAGGCCCCTGAGAATTGCTTCCTGCCAGGAAATGGAATAAATGAGGTGTCTTTCTTGCATCTTGATCAAATATTTATATTATTCCCTTTTTAATGAAAGACTGCTGGTCATGGAGAACCATGGTATTGGATGCATTAGAATAAGCCTTATGGGGCTGCTTTTCTCTGTGTCTAAACCCTTGTTTGAAAGGGACAGTGTATAACCTGGTCTCTAGACATATTCACTCCAAGGTCTCTGCATTGAGACTTCTTACATGGGAATCAGTGGTAATGTGAGCACAAATCCATTAAGAACAGGGGTAAACGCCACACATTTATTTTAAAAACACTTCTATTCAACACTGTCTTGGACTAGCTTTGAACTGGTAACCAGGTCCAGTGTTCCAGTAGTAGACTCCTGAGCTTTAGACCCTTCTCCTTTATATCTGCTCCTTGCATGTCCTCAAGGCCCATTTTCCTGGTTGTATACCAAGTATGTGCTGTGTGCCAAAATGGTGAGGTTATGTATTGGGTAGTGCACAGCACCATCACTGTGCAGGGGCCAGGACTAGCTCAGCCTTCAGAAGAATTGAGTAAGGGCAGAAGAATTTCAATCGCATTTCATTTTATGGATTCTTTCTCTCTCTCTTTAGCCTCCCACAGTCTTCCTGTTTGCCAGGTATAGGGAAAAGAAGCCTATGCCACGTATCTTGTGGCTACAAATTTGGTTTTTAATTCACAAATATTTTGAATGCACAGTGAGTGCATTGGAGCCAGTAACTGGTTGTGTGGGATGGACAGAGCCTTCTGGAATATCAAAGTGTAACCCTTGTGGCTGTTTTCATTTTGCTAAAAGCCTCCCTGTAAGTGTAACAATTGTCTCTGTACCAAAATACCTCAGTCTCCAATTGCTTATCCTCACTACCATGTCTGAGCTTATGCCAGTAGTAGCTACTGAGGAAAACAGATCACAGAGAAGGACTAAGTCATTTTGCTTTGATTAAAAAGGCAGAAAATGGCATAAATATTACAACTAGATGTAAAGGAGAAAGGAAAACAGCTAGCACCTGTAGATTTTCACTTTCATGGCATGGGAGAGTGGAGCACACTAATGTAAGGTGCAGAGCACTATACATTTACACAGCACTTTAGAAACACATGGCTGAATCCTGCTTTTTATAGCACAACTTCAGACCTTCTCCTTATCTGACATGCAGGCAGAGTTTGGCTTGCTGTACAAGATATGACATGTTCATAGTCTGTGATTCCAGTATATAGCTTTAAAAATGTGGCTGAAAGGAGGCTGAACATAGGGACTAGTAACACATTCCTGTCTCTTCATTGTGGGGTGAAGCTAGGTGCCCCAAGGTTTTTTTAAATGGTTGTTTAATTATATGGAGCCCATTATCCTTAGGCCACCAGTGCATTCTCACAATATCCCTGCTTCTGCTGCCACAGAAATCAGGCAAAACTGAGGAACAGGAAGAAGATATGCAAGGTGCTGAATATTTGGACTAGAGACAGAAGTTACACACAAACTGGTATAAGCGATCAGAAACTGGCTAAAATCTGTAACACAACAGAAGTTCAGTGCACATAAATCACTTTCAAAATGGCCCAAACTGGTTTCAGATAAACCTGGATGGACATAGTATCAGACTTATCTAATTTAGTTTAAATTAGTTTATTGAACTTCTGTCCCAGAAGTTCTAAGTCTGTACTTAGCTCTGTAGAGAAGGGAAGAATGCCTTCAAGTCTCAGTGACTTTGGGGAGAACTAGAGGCTCTCTAAAAATCCAGCCAGTTTTTGGCACTTTTTAGGGTCAGGAGCTAATTTAGATGAGAGAGAGAGAGAGAGAGAGAAGAAATGAGTCAAGACAGAGTCCAGATGGAGGACAGTGAGGGATTATTGCTACTGAGAATCATGTAGGAACGATTGTTGGCATACCAGGTCCTAAAGAGCGTTCTGAAGAAAATGTCAGGATTTAGCAGATTTATTCTGGGATGTGAATCCAGTTCCACATTTTTCACAGAATGACATCATTTTGTCAAAGTTTGTATTCATCATGGGATTGCTTCTGCTCTCACCTAAGTCAGAAGGAGAATTCTCCATTTATCTGCAGTGGAACCAGAGCTGGGACTTGTGAGTTGTCATGGCTGTTAGTAACAGCTGATATGTAGTGTTCCTCAGACATTGGACTGCAAGCCACCTGGAGCTAAAGGTCAGTTTGAGGTTAGTAAAGATCCGATCCATCCCATGACTCTTGCAAAGTCTGAGACTCCTGATCTCTTGACTTCACTGTTGAGGACAGTGTTCTGGGGTACTTGGCATTTTCAAGTACTAGGTCCTATGTGATTGTCCTTCCATGCCTGAAACTAGAAGGGTCACTTTTCCTCAGGTTATGCTGCAAATAGAAACTATAAGTTTAAATCATAGAATCATAGAAGATTAGGGCTGGAAGGGACCTCAGGAGGTCACCTAGTCCAACCCCCTGCTCAAAGCAGGACCATCCCCAACTAATTAATCCTAGCCAAAGCTTTGTCTAGCTGGGTCTTAAAAACCTCCAAGGACAGAGATTCCATCACCTCTCTGGGTAAACTGTTCCAGTATTTTACTACCCTCCTAGTGAGCAAATTTTTCCTGATATCTAACCTAAACTTCCCTTGCTGCAACTTGGCACTGTTGCTCTTTGTTCTGTCATCTGCCACTGCTGAGAACAGTCAAGCTCCATCCTCTTTTGAACCCCCCTTCAGATAGTTGAAGGCTGCTATTAAATCTCTACTCAGTCTCCTCTTCTCCAGACTAAGCCCCGTTCCAGCAGTCTTTCTTCCTAAGTCATGTCCCTCTGCCCCCTCACCATTTTTGTCACCCTCTGCTGGACTCTGTCCAATTTGTCTACATCCTTTCTGTAGTGGGGGGCTCAAAATTGGACACAGTACTCCAGATGTATCCTCACCAGTGCTGAATAGAGAGAAATAGTCACTTCCCTTGATCTGCTGGCAACACTCTTACTGATGCAGCCCAGTAGGCTGTTAACCTGCGTTGCAACAAGGGGACACTGTTAGCTCATATTCAGCTTATTGTCCACTGTTTGGCTAATGCTTTTAGAATTTTAGTTTTAAATCCATTTGCAAAAAGGTCTGCCCCTGATGTGAATGGCAAGCTTTACACACCAGGTTTTTCAGAGGAATGAATGGAGAAGAAACCTTGAAACAAACAGTAACGTGTGAAACCAGCCAAAGCAGCCCCATTGAGCCCTTTGGGAGGATTGGAGAGCAGTGAAAATGGTTCTGACTTGGCTGTCTTTTACTTTTTTGTGCCTGTTTTATATTCTAATTCAGAAGGAAAAAACCCCATCAATGTTGAGTGTTTGTGGTGGCTGTGGTTTTCTGCACTCTGACAGCTGGCTGCAGTGGTAAGGAAGGGTCTATATCAGTGGTTTTCAATTTTTTTTGAACCAGGATCCATTTGTAAACACTGATTGCCAGTCCTGACCCAGTAAATAGTTAAGTAGCAAACAGCCTCCTGGCTCTACCCATGTTTTTCTCCTTTAAAGAATCCACTTTTAAAGTTTGTTCACAACCCTTTCATATATTCTTGTGACCCACTTTTGGGTCATGACCCATGGTTTGAGAAACACTGGTCTACATGATCCTGAGATAGGAACAGTAGGCCAACTATACGGGTCTCCGGTGCTCCTGGTGGGGACTCTTTTGAGCATGCTCTGCCCACTTGCTTCCAGCTGCACATGCAGAAGCTGGAAATGCAGCAGTGAAGCCACACCAGAGGCACATCCCTGGCTATTCTGAAGACCTGTCTCCAGTGTGCTTGAAAGCAACCATATTGATGACGACATTTCACGGCTTCATTCCAGATTTCCTTGTGGGAGTGGGTTGGCATGGCAGAGCATGCCTGAGAGAATCCCTCAAAGAGAGCATGTGGGGTGGAGTCAGTATGAGTCCCAAAAGTCCCAGCTTTGTACTCTGGAGGATACCCTCAATTTCCTTAAAGCCAGTATGTAAAGTAAGCCTAAGATTAGGAAGTCATAGTACACTATGCCTGCTACTTAAATAATAATAATAATAATAATACTATTTGCCTGGCTTATTAGAGCTGGTTCACTTTTGTTGTGAGGGTTTTGAAGCTATGGAAGATCAGATTCATTAATGTAGATGTGCTTGCTTTTGATCCTGTCTGTCTTAGGGGTATTGAAAATCACACACTTTTTAATTGGAAAAAATACATACATGCACATGCACATGCCATCTTAAGAATCAGGCTGATACAACCCACTCTCTCTCTGATATACTTTCCCTAGCCCGAGGTATACCTATGCCTAAAACAGGTCTAATGAAAGTGGAAACTTGATTGGCTAGTAATGGTCCCTCTAATTCACCTACCCTCTACAACCACATGTGATGAGGACCCCTTTACAAAACATGACAAACATTTAAGACATACCAGAAAATACAATAACAGAATGATCATGTTAAAAGTATGAAGGTTTCTGATATTGTTATATGCTTTTTCATTAATTTTCTGCACACCAGTTGGTGTAAACCTAAAATAACTCCATTAAAATCGGATCTGCCTGAGTGTAACACGTTGTAATCTGGCCTAGACTTCTTCTAACTACAAATAGCACATCCTTAATCCCTCATTAATTGAAGTACATTTATTAACTCTTTAATAGTGTGCAGGGATGATAGCATGCACTTACGATGCCAAAGATAATGCTTCATTTTTTATGGTGTTTACTCCTTAAGGGCCCTCACCTAAAACCTGTCTTTCGAGGTACTTTACCTTGAAGGCAACACACTCTGGAAGGAATAGTTGGGATACACTGTGTAGTCCTCTACCTCTATTTATAGCCAGTGGTCAGCCCTGTCTATATTCTGAGCAGGTTCAATAATGCCAGAGCAAGTCCACTTTAGCCCTAGCCTCTGTTTGAACAAGGTAGGAGCAAATCTAAATATCCTCAAGAACTACACCTAGTGCATCAGCAAGGGTAAAACTTGGAAACTTGTGATCTGTAGAGTCAAACTAACATATATGACTTATTAAAACATACATGTAATTGTTCTGATTCACTACACCAGCTCCCAAGTCAGGATGTGAATCAGTAACTTGTGGGCCAAGTTTACCACTTTTGGTTTTACTTGTAGGGGAACCTGTGAGGAAAGAACTCTTCCCTGATGGAGATGGTAACATATACCTCTCCTGGTAGTTTTACAAACATATGATAACTTGCTACAATATCGGGAATCATTCTCTACAATAGGGTGGAGGTGGACATAAATTATTTAGTTTTTCCACTTGTGAAGCAAAATTTATTTAACCCATTCAACTCTTCTTTCTGCCTCACAAAGCCCTGCATGGGTCAAACAAACAAACAAAAAATCCTTATAAATCATTAGCTGCAATGGTTCCAGATTATAGCACATGTGCAGTGTCTTGCATCCATGCTCAACAGTTGTTTTAGGCATAGTATGGTATTTGCAATGGTTCCTTGCAACATCTGGGAGCAATAATTCCTTTTTACAGGGCTGGCGGGATGAGTGTTGTCTACTGTAGTTGTTCCCAGTATAAGCAGGATATTAGCAGCTGCCTCAGTTCACCCATTCCTGCTATCTACATTCCATTGTTCAGTGCTTTGTGTTTGGAAATTACCCCAAGTTCTCATTCTCTACAGCATTACTGAGCACAACAGGCAGTGCTTTGGGGTCCCAGATCACACTGCAACAGTGGTTGTGAGACATTGTATGTGGATGTAATGGGACAATTCTACCAAAGTATGGACTTGCTAACACTATATGGACAAGATGCTAAAAATTTAATGCAAAATAAAATTACTTTCCTGATTGTTCTGGACCCACCGTAGGTTGAGAACTTGCTTGATAAAGGCAAGGTCTTTGCAATCACCACCATAGCTGGGCACAACAGTGAATAAAATGTGGGTGAAAAGGCAGGGATGTGACAGCAGCTCATAATACTCTGTGTGTGTAGGACAGGCCACCTGGCCAAAACTCTGTAACCTATTGCAATCAAGCTTTGCTCTGTTCCTCCTTGGAGAAGATTGTATGTTGCAGCTGATGCTTAACAGGTTGGGTGGTGCTAAGGACTTGGGATGGTTTCCTATCTCCTCCTGGGCTGATGAACACGTCAAATCATTCCTGTGCTGTAACCTTGTCCAGTGTTATAATGTATAAAGTTTTGTACATATGAGATTCAGAGCTTTTTAATTTTTAATATTTATTAATTTGTTGGGTTCTTCTTTTTTTGAACTCTAACAATGTAAAAAATCCACACAACCCCCCTCTTTTCTGTTGGTTTATTTTTGAGGGTGGGAGGGAAATATATCATGTAAGTACCAAGATCTGTGCGTGGTTATTGTATGCTGGGTGGAGAGGTTGCAGGGGCCCTGGACAGGACCCTTACATAATTATCTTCTTGTATATTATCCAGTGGAGGATAAATGTGCAGGAAGTGGCTTTCACTCTGAGCTCCAAAAGAATGATAAGGAAAAGAGTGGGGAGGGGAGGGAAGGAATAAAGGGAGAAGTCATATTGTTAGAAGAAATAAAAGTCCAGCTATAAAGATGCATTGCACCTCTTTCTAGCATATAAGACCCTTGCATGGAAGATGCTCTGATCCTGATTCTCCACTGCCTTGTGTCTGTGTAAAGTGCATCTGATGAGTATTCTGATAGTGGTTCCTCTGCCTGCATAACATACACGTGCTATACAGGCATCTGGGACTAAAGGCCCAGGCCTTGGGGGTGAGAAGCAGCATGATTAGTACCTTTTTTCTTGTCAAAGGTTGGTTTCTACCTACATTTTTGAGATCAGTGCTTCAAAGCATGTGGAGATGTCACGGCTGCAGGGTTTCAGTGAGACATCAAACTGAGAACCAAGCCTCCGAATAAATTTGAAAACTGCAGTATAACAAGAAACAGAGCTACCAAAAAGCTGGAGCAACAGAGGGACTTAGGGTTCAGTGGAATGTATCATCTAAAGATTAAGCCTTTGTCCGTATTGGGGATTATGTTCACCAAACCTTCCTGCTCTCCCACCCCCCAAACTGGGGTATAAATGAGAGGCACATTCCATTAGTCCTGGGCATAGGGAGACCACACATTGTTTCTTTATTTTACTTCAACTAGTAATGTTTGTATGCAGCTGGCAGATTCTTACCAAGACTTATAGCCATTGTGATGGTATTCCTGCTCAAAAATAAGACATGCAAAAAAACATGCAAACTGATAAATTAGCAGTCACGCTGAAATGGCTATAATAGTGCCATTTCCCACAGCCTAGAAGGATTCAGATTTACTATTGCAATGTTTGTTTTTAACTATGCTTTGCTGTTTTGTGCAGATTCATCCTGTTAAGCAAAATATTAATTTAACTAAGCAACACTATTTCTAAAACAGGCACCCTGGTGAGAAAGCCAAGGCAATTGTTCACGTTGCTTTTTAGCTACTATTTTGAAGTAGCTAGTAGGGTTTATTCTACTTGTAAAGATGTGGTCAGATAATTACCAGGAAATCCCACTACATAGGTACCTGGTGACCTGAACTCCACTCTTACACAAATTAGGTAGTCAGTGGAACACCTTGATGGAATTGAAGCATCTCTAGATTTGCGTGCAGCATCCCCACTTTTCTCTCTGCACTGTAATTCCCTGAACTCTGCTGTGGTAGACAGAAAGGGTTGTTTTTCAGCCATTCAATTGACCTAACTTCAAGAATTTAAAAGCTCTCAAAAGGGAGGATAATCCTTTTGAATAATTGTTACTTGATCATGTTTCAACTAAGGTTTGCCAACACTGAGACACTCAGGATACTTGATCTGAATGTACTAAAAATGTGGTTCTAAGGGGATTAGCCGCTCCATGGACACTTACTTGAAATGAGGAGGCCTTGCTAAGACATCATTTACTTTTAAAGAAAATGTAATGAAGTTGAATTAAGAATACTTTCAATTTGAATAAGTATGTCCACAAAGAGGTTTAATGCAGTTTAATCTATTTGAAAAGTTAATTTGGATAATTTTTCTTAAGTTCTTAAGTTTCTTACGCAAGCCACTGGACTTCATCTTGGCCAACCAACAGATTGCTAAAGTGGCTTTAGATATGTTATTCTACATCCTCCTGTGGGCTTTCCAATTGTATTAAGCCAAACTGAGAGCCAGCATAAAATGAAAATACCCCTTTCTGCCCATCAAAACAGGGCCTCAGACTGGTGAGGTAAGTGTCCTTAACTATCTGTGATTCTGTCAAAATACAGAAAAATAAAACAGTTTAGTCTTTTTAAAGAAACTGTGACTGACAAATAAATCCAGAAACAAAACCAGAGTCTGTGTTTACAAATGATGACAGTGTAAATAATGAGAACAATAACTGGAAACATTGAAACAGAGGGAAAGTATGGAATGGAAGCTTATATGAAAAAGTATTAAATGTGTTTGACGTGCTGTCCCTTCTACAATGGGTCAGTACAGCAAGAGATGATGTTTCACAAGAGGGGGCCAGACACCATCATTAATATCAGCAGTGGTGAGCTGACAGGCAGGGATATCAGTTAGGGTTCCTGAACACATCCTCTATAATTTGATTAGAACATGCCACTTCAGTACTTTAACAGCAGAAACTGCTTTGATAGCATTTCCCCGCTTCCAATCAGGACAGACCACGCTGGTAATTGAGCTCCCTTTTGCTTTCCAAATTGCCCATGTTCACTGCAGAGGCTGGGGGACTACAGAAGTTTGTTGCTGGCAGAATGGCCCGGCCAAATTCTTGCAAGAAAAGTAGTGGAGGAGACTGTTATAAGTAGAGAGGCACAAAGTAAACTGTTGGATATGAGCTGTGCTATCAGCTGAAAGCCAAACCCCAGAGATGAGTCCTTTCCAAACACTGGGATGTTCGTCACCGGGTTCAGAGTTCTGCACCTCAGCTGTCATGCCTGCATGACTGTAGCAGCAAGAGAACACCATGGATACCCTTCTCTTTCACCATGCTTTCTGATAGTTCCTTCTCCTCTTACAGCACCATAGTACCATGGTGGAGTCCATCCTCCTGGAAGCTCAGGGCCATGCTGAGATGGAGAGATGCTGGCGGAGGTGTTTGATAAAATCTGCTTGTGACTGTGGCAGGACATAATTGATAACAGACTTGGGGATCCATCCCTTTGAGAAAAAAACAAAACAGTGTCACCTTTAAATAAGCAAGGCTGAAAATTTCAGTGGCAAGGGGTTGAGCCTCGCTTCATTTCAGGAATGGCTGTAGTGAATCAATTGCTATGGAAAGCGGGTGCTGGATTTTACAGCCTGATGCCCTCTTTGGACAATACACCTGGTGTAGAAGGACCCTTTTCCTAGATGCTGAACCAGCTTGGTCCCACCTTTGCAGCAGCACCCAGGGCAACCATACAAACATGGACCAGAGGAGGGAGGGAAAGGGAGCTGGGATCAGACCTCTTCTCCAAGAGCAAATCTGCAAAACAGCAAATCTGAAGAACAAAGCTGCAATCTCTCTTCCCTCATCTCCTTCTCCTGTGTCAGTCCAGAGTTGGACCTTCCACAAAGGGCAAACCTCTGGGCCAGATTATATCGGAGAAAAGTGTGCTATGCTCCTTGCTAGGCCGCCTGAGGGCATAACCAGCCTTGCTATCTACTGTTGTTAGTGGGATGCCTCACTGAGACATCTGACACCTGAGGTAACTAACTGCCTGGGCATTAGTCATGACAATCCATTCTCCAGTTCCCAGAAATCATTGCTTCAATGTCTTCCTCATCTTGCACTTCTCTCTCCCGATAAGTACCATGTAGTACCTTATATCTTATAAGCTTCATCAGTCTTAGGTAAGAGACTTGAACTTACCTTAAGGTCCATGCTCAAGAGCCAGGTGAAGCGGGTCTGCATTGGGTTCTCTTCCAGTGGTTGCAGAACGATGCAGCTGAGCGTGGCCTCAGCCCTGGTGGTTGGAGGGAGACAATGGAATTTAGATAATTTCCTGTGAGAGCCTGGACCTTCTGATGGCTACAGTGAAGCACCTCTAACCAACTCCAGAGTGGCACTAGTTAAGCTGGTCACTCTGTATTACTCCCTTCCAGCCCCTATGAAACTATGAAATGACCTATGTTCTTCATGACACTCCTTCTCAATCTAGTAAGATACTTTGGGATTAATTAAGTAAAAATTGATTAAAATACATTTCTGGAAATCTAAAAACAGTTTGGCTGGCCACTGAATTGAACATGTACCTGTTCTCAACCTTAGCAAGCTTCTCATCTCACTAGTCACATTACTGTAATCTGCCACTGATGTCTGTGTGGACAGAACTCTGCATCTTTGCTACAAATGGGACCCTGCATGGGTTCAGGAGGATGCTTGTACAGCTATCATAATAACTTCAGGCCCCTACTTTTATGTGAATTTCATGTTCATGACAAATGAGAGGCTGGATCAATTGTACAGGTTAGAAAACAGACTCAGCAGGATACATCTGTCCCAATCTGCACCAAATTTCTCTTCCTGTCCTGTCCTTGCCACCAAAATGCTGAATTCCTGAACTCAGTATCTTCAGGCCTATCTCAAATTTAGGCTGCTTTTGTCTTGAGGCCTGGGTCTGTTATGGGCACACATGAGAACAGGGCTTCTGATTGCCTTGGCAAAATAAGAGGAAAGGTCTGTTTTTTAACACTGAAACTACCTTGCAATGGTTGGATTTAAACTTTTTAGAAAAGTCTTTTGTCTGTGACCTTAAATGTATGTCGCATGTGCTTGCATTTTACTGACATTTCATGCCCAAAGCTCTGTAGGGAAGATGCATCTCTTGCATGCTCAGTGTTTTTACTGAATAGTGGAGGCACACATCCCTATTACCATTCATTCAGTCTTTACCTGACTCGCTCCTCTTGCAATGGGATAAGCTCCGAGTAGGCCGCAGTGCCAACCAAATACACTGCTGTCTCTTGCTTCCAGCAGCGCCGTATGTTGACAAAGTCCCTTTGGCCAACAAGGTTCCCGGGGCTCTGACTTGCAATTTCATGAGTCAACAGGGTGTCCTTCCCAATTCTTTGTAGAATCTGGAGCCAGAACAAAACACAAAGAGCTGGAGGGAAACTTGTAAATCAAAAAATGCAAACACCATGCAATCTAGGAGAAAATGGTACCCCATGAACAACAGTCCAGGAACCCATTAGTTATTTTTTTCTCTTAATGTCACTTCCTGTAGCACATTTCCTAACAGCCACCCATGTATCAGAAACAAATGCTCATTCTCTTTGACTACACCTTTCCACAGCTGCGTGATGTCACTCTTACCTCTCTGTGATGCAGATGTGGAATGTTTTAATCTTTCCTCCTATTCTTTTCTAAAGTTGCAGAAATCCAAGGCTATATATAAAATGGTGAAGGCTGGACTTTATTTCCTATTTTTTCCTTCCTTGTCTACACCAAATTGACTGTGTAACTGGGATAGTATTACCCAGTCTCAAACAAGGCAGTGTAGGGGTTAATACCATCTTCCTCAGTAAAGGAAAAAGGGCAGCTGCAAACTCCAAATGCAGGCCTGACAGGGTACTTGATTATCCAGCTGTGAATAATTAAATAATCTTCCCAGCACACTATAAAGAAGGAGGTGCTCCCAAGCATCTGGGTTTGCTGGTATTAGAGGAGTTATGTGCTCTAGAGGCTCTGAGAAGTGTTTGGTACCTCATTGATCAAGGAAGAAATGTGATTAGCTAGCACAATGTTAGGGCTTGGGCAGCCAGTTTAGATACATCTATCATGATATCATTTCATTTAAAGGAAGCAAAGGAATGTTTTTAATATCAAATAGCAGTAGATGAGTGGAAACAAGCTGAAGTGGATAGAGTGTACTGTGCAACTGCAGTGACCTGCTTGGAAGATAGCTAGGAATATGACGTGCGCTGTAAGGGGAAAGCTGTTTATAAGGATTCCTGATTAGTAACCTGATAAGCTCAGGAGATGACAAATTAGAGGGCAAATCAAAAAAATCCCAAAGGGTTCATTCTAGACTAAAATGCACTCAAACCCTAGCCCTAGTGCATGGACTTCTGTGCCTTCCACAAAATCCATTCTCAGTGCTTTGCCTCTCTCACACATTATGGCATTGCTAGTACTGTGCTCTCAAGATAACTGAACATTCATAGAAAATGTCCCAGGGTATGAATGGTAGTGCTGTGGTCTCTATTAGCCAGCTGGGACATACTGCAGCAGGTTTGACTATTCATCCTCTCTAAATGGAGATTGACCTCCTTGGTCTTTGAGGTTCATCTCAGAAGACTATTACATTTGAGGCTGCTGGAGAAAAGTGGCCAGGTTGTCTGTATTCCAAGCTGAAGACAACTTTAAAAGTCTTGGTTGTATAGTCAGAGTCATCCTCCAAGGGACTGTCAGTACTTTAAAAGTGCTTTCCCAGTATGACTGTGAACTTTGGGATTTACACAGCAGAGTCTTTGTGATGCACCTCCTTGCATACATTGGTTCCCTTAGTTAATTAGCATCCGAATTAGTTGATGGTTGGGCTACTTGATGACCATAAATAAATATTGCCATTATGCTGTCTATGTAGGCAACTGACAAGTTGCAGATCATGACAGCATCTTCCTTCCATATACAAATAATCCTGTTTTCCTTGATAGGATACAAATAAACTAACTGTTTATCACATGCAGCAGGGGGATGACCCCCCTCATTCTCTATGAAAGCCATTACTGTTCTCACAAACCCTTCATTAATTTACTTGACCATGATGAATATAGTAATATTAGTTTCCTACAGTGAGGAATTATTTAGTTATTCTAGTATCCAATATAAAAAAAGTTTTCTTAAGCTTATTCTCATGCAAACTTTCCTCTCTATCAAAATTCTATGCCTGGGTAATAGTTCAATGCCTTTTCTGAATTTATTTTCCCATCAGGGCTCTCTCAAAGGTACAGTAGGTGTATGCATCAAGCTTCACTTCACTTCAGTTTCTAAGTGGCTTGACTCCATCTTCAGAATTTCTTTAATGGCTTTTCTATCCCTGTGACATCGTCATTCTGCAGCACAGAAAAATCTTAGAAACCAAGCACCACTGAAAAAAGAACTACAGACAAGCCATATGACTGTTTAAGGAGGTGTGGTAAAATGCATCTTCTTTCTGTGAGATTATATCCTGACCAGTTGGGGGAATGATGCCTATTGTTAATACACCTGTTTTTAAATTTGTCTGCAGGATCAATTGGATCCTATCTAGTTTCATATTATCCTTGGTGTGTGGTGTATTTAACCAAAGGCAAATTCTCTTAGTACTCAACAGTCAGCATTGCCTGCCTGTGGATTGCTGAGTGAAGCTTTCAGTGGTCCTTTTGTGTCACAAGGCTCTCAGTGGCTCAGAAATGACCTACCTGAGAGACAGCTGCTTCCCTCATGACATACTGCACAGCTGAGCTGAAGCCCTGCTGACTTCTACCTCAAGGTGCTGGAGCCCACATGGTTTTAGAATACGCTGCCCAGTGCCTGGAAATAGTCCAGCCTGATGAGCTTTAGGATGTACTGCAAAGCTTATCTTTTTAATCCGGCACTGAAAGTGGATTGGAGGGGTTGAGGAGGAGGCTGCAAGGAATGGCGGAGAAGAGGAGACCTGAGCTGGTGGATGTACCTGGTTTACTGGTGGAAAGTTTTCACTTCAGTTATATTCAAGTACCAGTTTGGTTGACTTCAAATTGTAGCAAGGACTGCAAGAACATTATTATAAATATGAGTAAATACACACAGATAGAAGGTTTGGGGTTGGCTTTTTGAACCGGTGAATGAGAAGAACGAAGACTGTACAAAAGATGGATCCATCTCTCCATTTACCTTGACTTGACTGAGAGTAGGGTTCCACTCAGGCATTCGCTCCAGGCTCTCAAACAGCTCATGGTACAATTGGTCCATTGGAACAGCCAACACCCCGTCCATTCGGAAGACTTTGCCAAGCTGTGGGATGACTGTACTCAGCACTGCATCTCCATTTCCCTGGCAAGAAAGACAGCATAATGCTGTGATCCTAATAAAAAGAATGTAGGTAGAGACACTACAAGAAAATAAGAGATCTCAGGACTCAAGTATGATGTTTAACATGCTCCCCATCAGATCATTCACAGAAGAGCACCAAATTACTCACTGAGAAGCCTTTTAAATAAATGATGTGGGTCCTTTCTTTAATCACTCTTTGCTTTATAGCTGCAGATCATTACGCTTAAATCATGTCATTGGTATTTTTTTTTAATATTCACCACTAGGGATTCATTCAGTCCAGCTACCTTAAACTGTTCTATCAAAGATTTTAATAAACACACACACAAATAACAAAATCAAAACACATCAGTGCTTTAGTGTCTGTTAATTTAGTACCATCAACATTAACTTTCCTTGTACATGATTGCCTGGCCTTTCCCTTCAGAGCCTTTTCATCTTGTCTCTTTATTTAATGAATTTGTGGGCATGTGCTTAACACTGTTTCTTGGAAGATGCATCTGTTTCCTTATGTGTTCAGTGTAACATAGAACAATTTTTTTAAACACTCATTATTTACCCACACTTGAGATCCTTCACACACATCATCTACCCTGACAATTACACCCTCACTTAAGCACAGCTTTTGCCCTATCAAATTTAGATGTGATCTTTTCCATGAACATACACATGGAAATGCCACAGACATTTTGATCTCTCTTTCCAGTTGCTCTTTCAGTACTGGACCTGTGGTCTTGAAGGGCTTCTGCGGTGGAAGCATTGCTGAAGATGATCTTAAAAATAGTAATGGGAAGTGACTGAAGCTGATTCCATCTAGCCTGCCCCCTCACTCAAGGTTTTCTTAATCAGAAAAGTGTTTTGGACTACAGTAGCAAAGGTAACAAATGCTAGGACTTTACCTGCTTTGTTTCCATCTGCCAACCATTTTGCTGCTGCAATATCTCCATTGCCCTGTGCAGGGTAACTTCTCCTTGATTCACATAAGACAGCTCTGTGCTTGAAAACCAGTCAGAGCTGATGCCAGTGCCAAATTCTTGAGTCCCAGCTGCAGGATTAACAACAAAGGAATTATTCATGAATGCTGAAAATCATCCTTATTTTTGTCTATATGCCATTAGATAGTAGTTATCTGTGGTCTTCATTTGCTTACATATAGGATTACATCATGCCCTAAAGATAGAAAGGGATCAAAACTGGAATTGCTCAGCTCTAGTTCAGCTTGATAAAGTAGATCAGAATCAGATACTGTATGTGACATTTTTCACACATTGAGGAAATCTGTATCTTTGGTTGCAGCCATCTGCAGTTTAACATACTGATAATCATCCTGTTGCTAGCTTAGGTTTTTAGGTCTGTTTTGATATTATTAGAAGGCTGTAAGTCATGGTCATGACACCACAGCTGTAGAATAAGACATTTTTAAAGACTGTGAAAAAAAGATTTTGTCACTTTTTTAGCAATAGCATTGACAATATCCAAATAAATGGACATCAACAATATACTGAATGACTTAGTCACCTCAGCATCATCCCATCATTCCACAACAAAATTGAACTTTGTGGACATAAAATTGCTCGGTACAAAAAACAAAACAAAAACACCTTAAGTCAAAGCAAATGCTCCTTTTACAGCAGCTTTGATTGGACAAAATGTCTCAAAAGGATGCATCTACATCTGTTTCCACCATGTTGAAAAATGCTTCTAAGTATGATATATAAACACAGTTTCAGTCGATACAGCTGTGTTAGGCAGTGTGGATGAGGTTACATTTGGTAAAAGTAGCTAAAAACCACCCCCAGTGCTTAGTTAGTTGTGTGAAATAACTGAAAAGTATTCTTGAAAGCAATGTTTTTAATATGGCCTCCCAACAACAATAAGGTAGAAATGTAATGTAGTTATATAGGTGCTTTTTATCAGCTTTACGTATATACACCATATTTCACATCAAGCAAGGGCTCTAAAGAACGAGGAAAACAGAGTCCTTCTTTAAATCACTTGGTAATTTATTTATGCCAAAAGACACCATATACATAACAAAGCACTGTAAAATGGACTTTACTTAAAGGCTTTGGACTTCATTTCTGATAGGTTCGTTTGGTCTGCCCTACGAAAATCTCAGGATCACGGTTACTACAAAAATTTGTGACTGATGGCCAATATTGAGACTGCTATAAATTATCAAGACTTGCAATATGGAGCAACCCCTGGGAATAGGAATGATCCCATAGAAGTGATAAACAGAACCCTTACCAGTATCTTTCCACATTAACCTCTGAACATAGCCAGGAAGTTTAGAAGGAAGACAATGAGATCCTTTTAACATAATTCCTTGCAGGTCATGCCCAATAGCTGCCATAGCTGTTTTTTTCAGGCCTACAAGAGACAAACGGCAACACACTCTGAAAGCTGTTAAATGCACCACATTCAGCAGGAAGGCACATTGGCTTGGTGACTGATGTGGAGTTCTGCAAGTGAAAACAATACTGATCAACGGCATTCGCTAACTGACTGATGGACTGATCTTGGGCAAGTCATTTGTTTGCCTTAGGCCTTAGTGCTTTGACAAAAATGAATATTGATTCATGCATGAGAAACACCATGGGTGTGATTTGTTATTTTGTTCTGGCCATGGGAGAGTAGCAGGTACTATTTTGAAAGGGGGAGAAGTTGATGAATTCCAGTTACCAAGGTGGTTGAAATGGTGTCAACGTTTCTCAGTGAAGAGAGATGTAAATCTTTGACCAAAAAATAATTTAAAAAAAAAAATCTGTTTTGTGACCAGCTTTATCTATTTCTTTTGGGAAAATACTGAGTATCAGATGTTGCGACATTTTAAAATGAAAATGTCCCCACATTTGCAGTTGGCCCATGTGGTACTTCTCTGAGTAATGTGCAGTCAAATATAGGACAAAGGCTCAAAGACTACAAAACAATTATTTAGCATCTTAATACAATACTGTGGGATTTCTTCTTTGGGGTAAAAGGTTATTTCTATAATCTCAACTCTTCAGGCTACTTTATCTATGTTTACAAATAACTTTCAACAGTAAAAGTGAGGAGAACATGCAGGAATTTGAGAAGTGTCATCCTACAAAGTATGGGAATTGCTCTGACAATATTTTTAATGACAAGAAACTGCCAGTAATTTGCACATGTAGATCAGATTGATAGATTCATATGATTTAAGGCTAGAAGAGACTATTATAATGATCTACTCTGACCTCTGACATAGCAGAGAACCTCTTCTAATAATTTTTGCATCAAGCCCATAATTTCTATTTGAACTTAACACATCTTTCAGAAAGACATCCAGTCATGATTCAAAGTGATAGAGAATCCACCATAGTTTTTATCATTCCAGGTTATCTACTGATACACAGACACAGGCTTTCAGCTCTCCTCCTGATAATTGACTGGAAAGGCAATGTCTTTCTCTACATCTGAATTAAGTGCAGATGGATTCCCTAGGACTATTGCAGGCAAGTCCTAAACTGGTCTTCCTTGTCCACTGAAATCCCTTTCCACTGACCAAAAAAAAAAATCATTACATTTTTCTAAAAAAAATGCATTATTCCATAGGTGTCAAGAATATACAGAAATATATTCAGTGGGCAATGGAAAGGAGTGTGACTTTTTCAGTATATCTGAAGTTTACTTCTCTTTAATATAAAGTAATGAAAGCTGCAGTATATAATATTTATCACATTAAATAGTATCTATCTTCAGTTATTGCATCATATTTCACTGAGTTTCCTCACTTCACTACAGTACTGCCTTGCTGCCTTGTTCTTCACCTAACCTATTAATCACTGTCTATTAACCTAGTAACTTTTCCCTCAAAATACATCCTCTTCTGGTATGCTGCTATAACATGCTGCACTTACTTCAAAGTGGAGCAGTAGCTCTGCAGAACAGTGCAACATGTTACCTTGCACTAAGGAAAATCAAAAGCCTGGGCATCTTGGTGTACTGTCCCTTGCAACAATTGTTAGACTTGAAAGGATTTGTTTTCTGTTGATGAATTTCAGCAGATGCTGATATTTATTTTCCAACATTTTTAAGTTAATTTTTTGTACCAGAAGATATTTCTTGCTTCCCCAGCAAAAGACTACCTGTTGTTTATTGTACATATAATGACTGTAGAAGTCATGATTCAGAACAGATTCAGGAATGAAAGGTTCCTCAGCTGATCTAAATGGTATTGACTAGGAATTTGATTCCGTATGGTTTTCAACTTTATCTCAGTATACGTATCCATGTTTTATGATCTAATTTATATGTCAGATTTTGTGTAGAGGAAAAGATCAATTACTAACATCTGCAGATTAAAATTTAATCCTTCCTAAGTATGAAATAGCAAAAGAAGAATATGCAGGCTACAGAATTGTCAGCATGTTTATAAATATACGACTCTGGCATGTATGATATATACCCACTGTCTATACAGTGATGACTGCTGCCATTTTCTACAAGGCTGAGATATTCCAGTCTGCTTGACACAAATTGCTGTGGTGGCCTTGTACAATCATTCAGAAAAGGACAATAATTATTCCCTGTTGACACTTTAAAAGGAGGTATCTTTTACTGTATATTGTATGCTCTGTTTAATAGAAAAAGATGAGTTCTACTTACCAGTTATCCTTCGAAGGTGCTCATGTGAGATCCCACAGCACAGTTTGAATGTTGCAGGCAGCATGGTCTGGGGATGTCAGTTGCCTTCTGTGTTCAGTGCAAAAGCTGACCGTGGCACTAGTTCATGCCTTTATAGCGTTAGTGAAGGACAACACCTGATGATATGGACCATGCTTTCTGATAGCAGCTGGGAATGAAGAGTATCCAAGGACAAAGCAAACAAAGGGAGGGGAGAAGCAGAGGGAGGAACTCCTTATCCACATAAGTGAAAATTTGCTGCTTTTGCACATTTCTTTTTTGAGATTTAATAAAAATTAACCCTTGCCCATAGTTTGGATGGTTGCTGTATTCTAAGATGACATCAATCAGGTACAGATATATTTTTTTAAAACTCCTGACACTTTGTTGGTCTCTCTGAACAAACTACAACATACGGTGGAGAGAAGCCACAGCCATTCTGAAGTGAGACATTGCATTAAAGTCAGCCTGAATGATACCCATGTGCCTTGTCAGCTGCTTGTAAACATCTTATTGATTTTTACTTTGTAAGGCACTTGGCCCTTCACCCCCCTCTACCTGAAGAATCTGATGCTTCTCCTCTGCTTATTGCTGTACTGGCTAACTTCATGTAGGAATTGCAAGCCCTTTTTCACTGTGGCCATACAGGCTTTGTGAACAGAATGAAATGGTTTTGTTTTTAAAAGACATATGAATTTAATCCCAGGCCTATTAACTGCTGTAGTGTAGACTGGATGCTTACTGATGCCCTATTGAAAATGGGAAATGATGCCTTCCCCGTTAGGTGTTGCTCATATACCAGTCACTAAACACTGGATTGCCTCTAAATAGTGGTTTGTCTAGGATGGTACCTGTTCTCTGACATCTGTCCATAGTAGAACTCATGATGTTGCAGTTGTAACCAGTGATGTTGTCATTACTTACGTTACATCTGTAGAATACTTAAATTTGCTAAGGAATCAGCCATTTGGCATGTCTGAGTAAATGGAGGGTCATGCAGCCTTTTTGACCATGGCAAGATAACACCAGATATAATTGGATTGTTAGGAGGATTTATAATTGGCTATGTATATTTTGGCTTCTACAGGGGCCAATCAAGTGAGCAGCTTTTGTAACTCCTGGCTACAGTTTCTGTGTCTTGGTGAGTCATGGGCTGCCTCTCCCTTCTTGCTTGCTATAGTTAACAGTTTCCTGTGCCTTACCCCTTTCCTATCAGGATGTGTGGTACCATTATGATGAGGACAGTAAATGTAAGCATTTATTATATGTTTCTGGGGGCTTTCCTATATAAGGTCTGATTCTGGTTAAAAGAGATAGTTAAGTGGGGTGGTTCTTGAGCTCCTTTGGTACCAGGAAAGTATAAAACATTGGAGGAAATTCAGAGGCATAAATAAAAAAAATTAAGGGGCTGGAGAATTTATAAGAGAGTCACATTTTAAAGAGAGAGGTTGGATCCAATATACATGGATACAGTGTATGTATATTGAGGGCAAAATGTCTCTTTGATCTTTGTTTTCTGCCAGCACGTTTTCACTGCTCTGCTTGTATTTCTGAAAGGGGCATGTGTGTGCTGTTCATAAATCAGTCAGCGTCAAAGAAGTCTGCTCCATCATCCAGCGTCTGAGTACTAATTGCTCAGCCTTGCATTACACGATCCTCTGTACAACACAACACCATGTCAGTGTCTCTCTTGAAGGTAGCTTTCATTGGCTTTTTGACTATGGAAAAATACTAAAGCAAATTCTTCTGTTGCAAAGAACTTAGGCCACAGCAGAGAGCAGTGTTTTTCACACTATGGATTCCTATTTGAAATCTCAGGTTTATCTTGTGAATCATGTGCCCTTTCCCAGACAAACATAACAATAACATTTACAAGCCACTTGAACAAAACACAGAATTTCAAAAGCTTTAGCTGTTAACAAGGATAACTGGGAATGTTCAGTTAGTCTTGGAGGTGCCCCATTCTTTCATGTGGACCTGCAGGATTTCTTGAGACGACAGCACCAGCACCGTCAGGCTGTGGTTAATCTATGAGTTCTGGGTGGGCCACATCCAGGGACCTGGGACTCTGCCTTTCATGTGGCTGTTATATTTTTGAGATTTTCTTGGCTGACTCTGTGCTGTAGAACTTCCTTCCTTCTGAGCTTCAGAAAGGGTGTTAATACCTGTTTATCCACAGTATGCATGTCTGTGGTACAGTGGCAATGCATAGCGGGTACACGGGGGTGCATGTGCACCCCCTGAGAGCACTGGTGCAGCAGCCTCTGACAGCCAGTGCTCCCCGGTTAGGCAATGGGTGGGGGGGAGGGGCCAGGAGGGTTCATGCTTCCAGAATGGCATGGTCGACCATGGGGGGACACCCCCTTCCCCTAGTTGCTGACTGGCTGCTGGGGGGGGGCACATGCCCCCCTGACTCAGGAGGCACCAGTTGCTCATGCTGTGGTGACAAATTTGTATGATCACAGGCTGCTTCACCATGTATAATATTGCTTTTATGAAGTATCAGCAGCACTGAGGATCCCAATCCATAATGAGATTTTTGTTTTGCCTTAGGGTTGGAGTGTTGCTGTAGTCAGGATGGTTGAGGCAATGTACACGAGGCAAGGATTTTTGGGGGAGTTATCTTGTCTGTTTCTTTACACATCTGCAAATCCCTAGGGACACCGATATGGGTTTCAAATTGTTCTTGTTTTTCAGTCTTTTGAATAAAATGTGGGCAAGTGACAACCCAGTCTTTAGTGCTGTTCTGTAATTTAACACTGCTAAATCTGGATGAGCCTAATCCTGCAGTCTTTCTTCTTAGGGACAATTTTGACCCTGCTTTCTGTTAACCCATTGGATTGGAGGTACTGGGGCCAGCAGTTATATGTCAAAACTCATGTCACTGGAATTTGTTTAGATTTTTGCCCACTGAACTGTGAGCTATCGTTAGACATTGCTTCTGTCTGGCAAAGCCAGGTTTGATATGCCTGATAACCTGTTTAGCTGTTGTATCTTTTAGCAAGTTTGTTTCAGGGAAGACAGAATAATAGTCTAGGACAAATAAGTGAATTTTTGGTTTTTATTTAGCTTTTCCAGCCTATGTAAAGAAGTCTCTGCCTGCTGTTTTCCAGGAGGCTAATATTCCTGTTCTGCCAGTGTGAACTGTTTGACATATGCAGCATATCTCATCTGCTTCATTTTCCCCTGTAGTGCAACACTAATTTTCTGCATCACAGTTTCATAGTTAGTCTCATTTGCCTAAGGTAAGAGGAAACTATGTTAAGTTTTGGGGTTGTGTCAGAGTTGATTAAGAGTAGGTTCAGGCTTGATATCAGGAGGCATTACCTTCTGGTTAGGGCTGCCAGGCTCTGGAATGGGCTCCCAAGGGAGGTGGTGCTCTTCCCTATCTTGTGGTTGTTCAAGAGAAGGTTGGACAGATATCTGGCTGGGGTATTGTGATCCCAGCACTCGTTCCTGCCCAGGGCAGGGGGTCAGATTTAATGATCTGTTCAGGTCCCTTTTGACCCAAGAAACTATGAAATTATAACTGTGTAGTTTTGCTAAGAGGCTAAGCAATGGATTTATATAGGATGGTTTGGGTAGGGATGATCCTGCTTCAGGCAGGGGGCTGGAGTAGATGACTTATGGAGTTCTCTTCCAGCCCTATGTCTCTATGATGCTATGAAAATGTCAAATGCTTCAGAGTGAGCTGTTTGCAGTAATAAGGCTACCTTCTAACTGGCTTCCTTCTTGCTGGCAACTGCTGCTTACAGGTACAGAGTGAAATACCATTTAAACACTTGTGCCCTCCATATTTTCAGAGTTTGCAAGTCTGTCTTGGAGTTAAATACTCCATTCTTCCATTCAGACAATTTACTGTGATCTTTTTAGTCACAGTGATATGTGGTGATCAGAAATTACCAAGGGTCAAGGGGTTGGGCAAAAGTCTCTTACATTCAGTATCTGAGTTGCAACTGATCAGTGTTGCATAATATAAGCTTCTATATAATACAGCATACGTGTCTACATAATATAACAACCAGTTCCAGCTGGCTCTTGCAAGAGACTTTTAAAGTTATAGTTACCCACAGGATTTCTCTGGGGTGCCCTAAAGGATGGAAATGAGTCACATGGATGTATGCCAAGTTCAGATGCCAGGGCATTTCTAATGTAATATTGTAATGTAATAAAATGAGAGCCCCTGATATAACCCTGCTGTTGCTTCATCTGCTCTCCAAAGTACTTGAGTGCTACTTCAAAGCCAAGAATACAAAGTAATTAAAGAAAGAATGACTATATGAAATGGTTATAAGTAAAATTCATGGTTCATCCAGACAACTGAGCACTGAAGTCCCAAGAGGGCTCAAGAGGTTAAAAGGGCTCTGTGAAGAGAACTTCTGATCTTTTCAGACATCACAGTTTTCATAATTGATTTATTTTCTCCTTCAACAATATTTATAACACTTGTGGGGACCTGAAATAAGAGTGTCTTCCCTCCACTGTACCTTCCCCAGGCCTGTTTGGAGTGTAGTTGGTGTGGTTCAGCATGAGTTCTTGGCTCTGCAGGCTCTAGTTTGTTGCTGATGGATTGCACTGGTTTGCTTTATATAGTGTTATTAGTTGCACCAAGCTCACTGCCACCTGCCACCCCACTTAGTCCTTAGGATACTGTGTACCGAAGTCAGACTTCTGGCAGTGCTTCACAGGACTGGGGTTCTTATTTCCATACTTTTTGAACCCAGGGTCCCAGGCAGGTGCCCTTTAATCCTCAAGTTTATTTTTACCCTCTCTCCAAGAACCAGTTGTAGTCCTAGTCCCCTAATTACAGTTGATTCTGGCATAGCTTGAGTGAAACAATGGCTATGGGAACAAGGAATAGGGATAAAACCAAAGTAATCCATAAGTAAGGAAGAGATTTTCTGTTTAGTCTAAGATGTGACTAACAGTGTTTCTAGACAGGGCAAAACCTTAATTACAGTGTGTCTAGTCATAGAAGAACCTCACTGGTGTATTTGGACAGTTCATTCTGTCGGTGAAAAGTTCTTCCATTGTCCTTCCCATGTTTGTTATCCATTTACTCTGGGTTTATCTCCCTTTGAACATTAGTTGTGAAAAAGCCCCTGTTACTGTTTTCTATGTGATGGATGAAATCCAGGACCAACTGAAATCAATGGGAGTTTTGCCATTGATTTCAGCAGGACAATCCAAGGTCTTCTATTGTACTAGTACACAGCCTGGCATTTCTTGGAGTGAACTTATTGTCCTTTCTTCTTTTTTGGCTGGTGTTCCATTGTCGCAATCTTCAATGCAGCCTCTTGATAAAGCCTTGAAGTTGTTTTCCCGTTGCCTTATGTTAATTTTTTACAAATCCTTTGAACCTGAATAGATCTTTTGGCAGAGACACCTAAATGTATTGTGACAACTTTATTTAATACATATCTGAAGTTGCCCTTGTTTCAGTAATTTCTCTTTGCTGCTGATAGCTTGTATTTTTTGATTTTTTTTGTTTAAACCCCCCCCAAAAGGAAATGCTTTTCTCTACTCTCAAAACTCTCTCCCCCCACCCACCCCACCCACAGTCAAATGTATAATTCTCTAGATTCTCTCATGCCTCAGCCACCTAGAAGATAATATAATGCCAGCTTCCTCCTAGCACAAGCAATTTCCTCCATGTGACACTGCATCCCCTTATTCATGTTCTTGTCACCCTTGTGCCTGCTTTTCTGTGGTCGTATCCTACCTGCAGAAAGCAGAGACACACTCAGATAACTTTTTATCACCAGTCTTGATGGATGTTATCCATCCGTTGTTTTGAATTCTGTACAAGGTGACCCTGAAACATCATGTCTTCCTGCTAGGTCCAGAAATTGTACAGCCACAAGGGGATCTGAACTGGACTTCTGAACTTTAGTCTCCTGTTTTTCTGTGCTGGAAATGGCTGGAGCTATGCACAAACCCTGCTTAGATGATGGAAAGAGATAGTGGGGAGCATTTTCAATGTACATCCAAGAAAACCCCATCTGGGTGGTTAAGGGTTAAGCTGTAGTTTTCCACAAGCCCTGCAAAAAGGAGTTGAAGTCAGTTTGGGCCATGGCTCATCCTTTGCTCTCAGAAGAAGAGATATGAAGAAGACCTATCCCTGGCCCAAGTTATTGTCCTTTGGTACTGGGTCAGGTCCGCTGTGCTGGCTGCCACAGAAGCAGAATCATCTCTATACCTTCTTAGCCTGCTCACCCATTCTGTATGGACAGGGTATGCTTCTTCTCCTTGGCCCTCTAATATGTAATGTGTGTAGCCCATGTCAGGGAGAAAGGGAGCACCTTTTCTCCCTTACTCAATAGGTAGAGTGTATAACGTGTGCGATATTTATGAACTAAGGAAGCAGCACTATGATTTTCTGCCTCGGGCCCTTTCTATCTTGAGGGTGTGCCACTGACTTATAGATGTGGAATATGAGGGATAGGACTGAAGGGGGAAGGCTATCTGCCCGCTCCACCTGGCTTCGCTCTTCATACTGGCACAGTTTTTCAGGCAACCAGTAAGTATCTCTGGGCCCTCTGCTGCCATCTGTAGTGCTGTCAGCCACCATGTTGTTACATGCTGTTCTGGGGAGCACTTTGTCAACCGGGCACAGCCTCTAGCCAACAGTCACTGTATGAATCCTCATCGCTTTCAAGAATAGACTCTTCCTTAAGGAAGAATGATGTAAATAACTGGTCTGTACATTTAGCTTACCTTGACAGACAAGGAAGATGGTCCAGTGGCTTGAAGGCTCATGTCTCAGGAAATTCAGGTTCAGTCCTCTATTCAGCCACAGATTTTCTGTGTGACCTTGGACCCTCTGGACCACAGTTCCCCATCTGTAAAATGGCAGTGATAGACCACAGGTGTTGTGGGAATGAATGCACTGAAGAAGACGAGGCACGTAGATCCTATACTATTAGGGGCCAAGTGAGTACCTTCTATAGATGTCTTTGTGTTACCTACAATGTTTAGAAACACAACTGATTTTAGATCTAGGCAACAGGCAGCTGGCCCAGACTGTATCTCAGCCACACAAAAATGTTTTCTGAAAATGCTTATATACACTAAGCACCTTCCCAGCCCCTGTCCCCAGAGCAGCTGGAAATAGCAGCAGCAGTTGGTGGAGGAGGGATGGGAGGGGAGGTACTGCTGAGCATGGAGAGGAGGGGAGAGGGAAGGGGGATTCTTATCTACTTGAGGGACTTAAAAGTAAAAAAAAAAAAAGTCTGTGTGCTTCTCCCACACAGGCTGACTGAAGGATGAGGAGGGGAGTGCATCCACACCACTGCACCCCTCCTGGATCCATCCCCAGGTTGTGTTGGGGAGCATACCTTTTCCTCTGGTGACACATCTTGGTTCACAAATAGACACTGACAGTTGTCAGTCTTACACTGGAAGCTGCAACTCACCAGGAGAAGGCTGTAAATATGGTGCAGCCTTTGCTAAAGACAGTGGCCCAGATGTCACTGAAGCCACTGGAGATCCATTACTCCATGGAGGAATTTCAATGAGCTTTAGTTCCAAGTGCCCAGCTGCCACTCTTTCAGTTCAAGGACGCTGATACACATGATGCTCAGGCACATTTAAGTAGTGTGGTTCACTAATTAAAGTGCCCCCCTGCCTCCTGAAGCACATCTGTAAAATGCTCTGCATGGTTAAATCATTGCACATTATGTTCAAATGTCCTTTATATAAATACATTCCATCTTTCAAGGCTTTTGTTCCCATTTTCTGGGCCTGCTTCTCATTGACACCACCTGCCATTGCACCACTCTGGCAATTTCGTATCCTCATAAGCAGCACAAGTTACATTTATGCTCACTCCAAACCCTTTTTCAATGCTACAGTGAGGAAGTGAAGCAATGAACTGGTAATGAAGAACAGGAAGCACTGCATCCCTTCAGCTACTTCATCATTGTGGGAAGAAATGGTGCAAGTGTTCTTGTGTGATTAGTGTTTTGTCACATCTAACTCCGTGTGTGTGTGTATGTGAAGACTGTCCTTGTTTCTTATTCCTCTTTGAAATCCATGTTTCCCTGGCATACACTTACATAGCCACTGGAGGTCACTGCTGATCTACAGTTACAGCATAAGAAGTCGCTCTCAGTGATGCTTGGAAAGATCACTACCCAGTCTCTGTCTCCTTTGGAAAATGCAATGCAAGGTTTTAAACAATCCTCTGGAGGGTGTTGTTATGTGGTAGGCTTTCTTATTTAATTTGACCCCTCAAAATCCCAGTTAGATGGGTGACTGCTAGCACATTGCACCAGGTGTAGGGATGGGATTCTGCACACTTGAACCTTTCCCTAATTTTCATGTGCTAAATGTTTTTTTATGAGATGACCTTTCACTGAAAGGATGGGACCATCAGTTCTAATTGTGGAGATCAATTTAGTGCAAGTAATTTCTCAACCTGGGGAAGGAACATTTGCTCATGAAATATCTAAGGTCTCCTGAGGAAAGACAATTGCCAAATGTTAAGTGCAGAAGTGCGTGAATAGCATATCAAGATGCAAAGTTAGAATCCTTGCAGCTGACTCTCTTATTCTCAGCCTCAACAAGTTGGCAATTAAGTTGCCTATTAGAGATGGATGAATTTAATGGGAAGGTGGATGTGGATTCCTTTAAGTTTTTTCCATTTTGTGCATAACCGATGCCACCAGGTTTTAATTAAAACCTGTTTACATGCTAAAGTCATTTCAACCATTTGCACTGGAAACACAGAAGGTAGCTAGCATTTTCATGTGACAGAAGCATGCATAGCTTAACTATTTCAGATTGGAACTTCTAAGATCTTTATCATGAACTCTAGGATTTTCTTTAGGAATTTCCATATTTCTGTGGCAGGTTGGCAGTCTTGTCATTTCTCCTGTCCATGATGAAAGGTTAATGTGATGAGAAAAGTGGAGCACAGATACTTTACTGGAATGCAACCTTCCCCCAGCTAATTGTTTGCTAGTGTGTATGGAATAATTAATGGACACACCAGCATGAATTGTAGTCCTTCTTTGCAAACAAAAACCATGAGCAGACTGTACTGCATGCAAGGAGATCTGTTTATGGCACTGCTTCTTGTACATTTTATTTTGCTTGGCCAGTATTCAGGCCACTTGCCACTCTGTTTAAAAAAATAACGTAGTGTCTGAAGATGTTTCATTTGTATTCAATAAATAGATCACTGAAAAAAGTAGGACACTGAAGAGTGAGAGCTACCCTTTACATGGATTTCTCTTAGAGAAGATAAGTTACATGAATTATATGAATTGCATGAGTTTAGGACAGAAGGTCCCAGAACTATGTCCTGGATTTATATAACATATTGTCACAGGACAAACTGGCCTCTTAATGTGGTCTGGGACTAGACCTGACCTGTAATGTGTATACTGACAATTTTAGAGAAAAGGCCACCTGATCCATTAAGTCACTGCCTTTTTCTCTTTTTCTCCAACGCCCATCCAGACCTGAAAATTATGCCAGGGACCTTGACATTTTGGGTGTCTGTAGATGTGTGGGGATGCTGCTCTGACATGCTGTAATTACAGTGTGTCAGAGGAGATTTGATTAATTTGAGTCTGTTGGAGCATGGTAATTAGTGTGTTCCAGCAGCTTCTATGCCTTATGTATTCAGTGTCCTCATTCTTCAAAATGGCAGCAGAGGCACTTTTAACTAAAGCTAATGGAATGAGTTTTAGTTAAAGTGCCCACGTTGCCATTTTGAAGTGTGGGATGGTGAATATAAGAGACATGGCAGGTGATTAATTAGATTGGCTCTCAGAGCTGCTCTAATTAAAACTCCATCCCCACCCCCCTCCACCTCCAGAGCACTATTTTAGTCCCCTCAGCAGTTAGCTTAGCCATGATGTCCACTGGGAAGCCAAGGAGTGGTTAATACACCTATGGGTGCATAAACACATACTAACTTTCTGGCAGTTAAGATGACTTAACTTTTTAAAGTCAGCTTAACTATCAGAGCGCACACACCTCCGATGTGTATTATCTTAAATTGCATTAGTTAAGTTGACTTGTCTCACAAGATGGCCACCACCATATATTAAATCACCTTATTTTAAATCACCTTTAGTGACCAGAGAGAGTCATCTTGAAACTGCTACAGCTGTGTGTCTCTAGATGAGGACTTGACCTGAAGTAGTGGCTTGCTTAGTCTAGAAGCAAGAGAAAATAGCAGAGATCTTGAAATGCTGCTGAGGACAGTGGGAATAGGCAGGATCTGGATGTCCTCTATCCTGATCACTTCTGGTCTAAAAATCATCAGTAACAACATGGACACAGGGATTTTTCTTAAGGTTTCAGCTGTGTACTGTCACAGCACTGCTGGTGACAATCACTGTCTGCTATACTCCAGTGAACAGTGATTACTCTCAACTATGTGCCAGTTGACTTTGAAAGTACACACTTTGACTACAGCTTTTGCAATTTGCACGGTAGGTTCTTAAGCACGTAGTCCAGAGGATACAAAATATACTTTAAAATGGAAATTAAGCTGCAACCTTAATTATGAGAGAACCGACTGCTCTGTAATAGATAATGCTGCAGATATAGAGGAAAGTGCATGTAGTTGTATAGTCCAGGGCTGGTAACCAGTGTTCAAACATTCATCTTATTCGAGCCCCTATGCATATTCCTGTGAAAACAAGAATATGGTGCTAAAGATTGGATTTCCTAGCAGGGACTAGGCAATATGGTATTCTATGTGGGTGGCAAATGTCGATGGAAATCCTGAGAGCACATGGGAAGTTAAAATTAATCCTGCAGGGGAAAAAAAAAGATGGTTGTCAACCAAGCTAAAAATTCAAGTAAGCCTCATACTATACTTGGCAACCCATTTATGGGATGAACTGCAGGCAAAGTTCAGAGCAGGACTGTGCCAGTTGCTGGAACTGAAAGCTAAACTACTAATGGGATCAACAAAATGGTACATGCTGTTGGCTACACAGTGCTTTAATAGTAACAGAGCCTCAGCCAGCCAGTACCATAAAAGCAGGATAAAGCTAACAGGAATGGGAAGTGAGATGCAGTGTGGCATGGAAGAAGTAAAAGGTTGAAGTGGTAATTGGGGAAAAGGAAATGGGACAGAAAGCTTGGAAGAGAAGAATCATGACAGAAGGCACTAAAGCAGATCATTATGAGAGCACAGGAGCGCCACAGAATATTAAAGGCTGAAAAGCAAACAAGTGAGCGATAGGTTTTATTGATGGATAGTTTTAAAACCCCCACTCCCCCATCTTGCCAGCTATCTGAAGCCCAGAATAAAGAAATATAACTAGGTCTATGTTCCTTACTTCCAGAGTCACAAGGTAGTTCTGCCATTTAAGCCAGAGATGAGGGTCTGTTGTAATGGCTGTACCTGTCCTTGGGCCTCCTCAGGGTAAAATTACGCAGTGATCTGCAGAACCTTGAACTGCTCAATAGATGCAAGGAAGTGCAAGATATTACCAACAGCTTGCCTGATATCTCAGATGTTCACAAGATTGAGATAAACCGGGGTCTTTAGGTCTGTGGCAACCCTCATCTCCCAGGGCTTAGCTCTAAAGAGGCCAAGCTAAACAGAGTGGAACCCCTCCAGAGTTCTGCAACTTTGTGGGATGTTAGCTCCAGCCCCCTGGATCTCCCTGGAGCAAAGCAAACTCCTTGTAGAACCTGAACAGTGTTGAATACAGCAGGCTTTAATTATGCTTTTCTCAGGGGGTTCTGTAGAGACTGTATTATGTAAAATATCTGCTTTCAGCCTGGGTTCCCTTCCTGCTGGCAAGTCTCGAAAAAAATTTACAAAGTCAAATAGAAAAAAAAAAGTAAAAATATATTACATTTATTCAGTAAACAAACCAAATGGTGCATATGGATATGGCCAAATCTGAAAAGGCAGGAAAACAAAAAAAGGGTTTTTTTAAATAAACATTATAGCAAGAACCAAAATTCACAATTTTTACAGTGTTCTTAATTTTCACAAAGAACATTTTTTAAAAGAAAAATTAGGACAAAAATAGTGGGACAAAGAAAAGTATGTAAGCTTTGTTATATTTCTCTTAGGCAACATCTCCATTTTATTCATTCAGAATATTTAAATCCAGAAAAGGACCACTATCTTCATCAAACCTGGATGGATTTTCATTGTGTAATAACCTATATTAATCCCAATAACCTGGGCTAAATTAAAGCATTACACACACACATATGGAAAAACAAATTACCCAAATACTTTGGCAATCTTTTTGCCTATTAATAATTGCATCTTTTTTACAATTTTCACTTTGCTAACTTCAACTCAGCTGATAAATCAGAAGGTATGGGCACTTGAGCAAAATAGGTTCAGGGCTAACTACCTAGGT
Source organism: Crocodylus porosus (assembly GCF_001723895.1). NCBI lineage: Eukaryota > Metazoa > Chordata > Crocodylia > Crocodylidae > Crocodylus > Crocodylus porosus. The sequence continues at coordinate 8,260,657 of NW_017728920.1, read as the reverse complement.
AACACGCTCCCTGTGGTGCTAGTCTACATGAGTTATTTTTCCCCACAGTTATTGAGGGGTAAGCTAAATCAGTTATTGAGGAGTAAGGGCAGTTGACATGAAATAGCTGACACATTGTACACTTACTTAGCTTATTTTCTAATAATTTGTTCATGTGTCTGTGCCCACAGATCTCTTACCTTTCTAATACTGTAAGTCTTCTCCCTGTGTAGGCAGTTGCAGACAATGGTCAAGTCACCTAGTTTTTCATAAAGTATACAGACTGAATGCCTTAAATTCCTCATTGTAAAGCAGGTTTTCAACATTTTTTCTGAAGTCTAGATGCAAGAATTTGGATGTTTGACCACAGTTTCATGAAATGAGAAACAATATCTTTACTGGAGATCTAGTCTCTTAAAGGGGGACTTTGCCATCATGAAAACTCTTATTTAAGACCTACTTACACATAAATGTATTTACTTTCACATTACCTTCCCAACATTTGTTCAATTAGTTTTGCTAATGTGGAAAACTGCATAGATGAAATCCTTCCATCTCCCACTGAAGTCAGCAACTGCACCAGAAATAAATTTTACCCTAATTATATAACAGATCAATTTCTTCCACCTTCCTTTTCCCCTTCTGGATTTCTGAGATATTGTGCGTTCACTTGAGGATCAGGAAGAAGACATTCAGTTGAGAGGGAATGGAGATGAACTCCTGTTCAAGTGCCCTGATTTCTGTATTCTTTTCTTGGAACAGGGACAGTTTGTTTCTTTAAAAATGTTTAAAATGTTTTGTTTTAAAAAGTGGGCACTTGTGGGAGTTACAAAAGGGTCTGGTGCACCCACTTCAGGCAAGGGTCTAGCTAATGGAATTTGGGACCAAAGAACAGAAAAAAATGCTAAATCCAGACCCAGTACACACTGATTCTTCTACTGCTTCTTTTCCTCTGCCAACAGGATCTTGCACATCTCAGAGTTGCCTGTATGCAAGGCAAAATCACGCCCAGCAAGCATGCCTCGACGCCCCTTGCGGACAGTAACGCTTTGGTTCACTGAGGTTTCAGAGATGGTAAAAATTTCTCTGTGGAAGAAAACAGCAAAAATATAGCTAAGAGTTTAGAACGATACAAGGTTAGGCTAGCATGTCTACTCAGATCAGCATGGGTATTCCTTCCTTAAAATGTCTGATCTGTAAAAATGCTGGGGTGTCTTCTTCACCTGGACTGCCTATACACATGCTCCAATATGTTATGATTAGAACATGTTGGACCAGACTCAATTCAGTTGATTAATTGAGTCTGCTGGAGCGTTTTAATAATAACGCTCTAGCATGCTGCAGCATCTCATGTATTCAGTGTCTTGCATTTCAAAATGGTGGCAGGGACGTTTAACTAAAGCTCATTTGACCACCATATTGAACACATGAGATGCTCCAGTGTTTTAATTATAGAGGCTCCTGAGAGCCACTAATTAAAACGGCTCCCTACTCTGGAGCACTTGTATAGGCATCCATAAGTGTTTGCCTTTGAGCTGATCTAAGTGCTCAGGAAATGCATTCTTCTTTAGAGCCATGCCATTCCCAAGGGTAGGGAGAGGAGAACAGGGCTGACTAGGGCTCCAGAGCACCTGCAGTTGCTTATCGTATCCTATTTTTTTTTCCCAATGGGAAAGTGAAATTCAAATGATGTAGTTTCTATAAATAATCATACTTTCCTCTCTTTTTTCTCTCACTGTATAGTCTTATCATACATACACATAATTCCTTTGAGATGATTTGATGTTTTTGGAGAAACAATTTTGTGGGACTTTTATAATTTTTGCAATAGAGCCAATATTTTCAAGAGTGAGTGTTTTGGGACGACTCCCTTTTATATATGCCCATCCTGGGATATCTTAAAGAGCTTGATTTTTAGAGCAGCTAATGTGAGAACTAACAGTGCATTTGATATTCAGATATATCTGAGTTATCAAATGAGAGAGAAAGGCCTTCTCATAGTGACTCACACTATGGCCCTATTCTTACTACCACTGCATCAAGCAGTCTTTATAGATTCGATGCTTGTCAGTGTTCTCTAATTCTGTTGCTACTTGAAATCAGTTCAATATTCATGTTATATAAAAATGGAATAACTTACATATTTAATCTTTAACATGTATTAGCGAGGACTTTTTTTTTCCCTTTCCTCTCACAACCCTTGGAGGGTAATTTCATTGATTGTTTCAGCTATAAAGTGGCTGGTGTCTAAACACTTCCTGAGCAGGATGAGCCATAGCTGTCTACAGTTATATTCCTGTTCCCAGGAATCAATTCAAGTGAGGAGATTTCACCAGGGAAAAGTTTTGAAGAATAAGCTGATTTCTGGTACCTGCCTACACTGAATACTGGACAAGAGACTGTGGCAGACTGGACTTCTTGGCTATATAGCAAGATCTGATTGGTGGGGAAATTACTAATTTCTGAAGTGTTTCACTCTTTGAATCACAGAACTATAGAAAATTAGGGCTAGAAGAGACCTTTGGAGATCAGCTAGTCCAACCGTGACAAGGAAGCGTTCCACCCTCTCTCTGGCTTGGTTTTTGGTGCCTACTTTGTGGATGAAGTTTTCTTTCTGTCCCTGAAGTGTCTTGGGAATAGTTACAAGGCCCAAGGCTTTCCTTTGGGAGCAAGGTAATTTGCTAGATGCATGCTCTCAGATAGCCACAGTGGGTGCATCCAGACACGTGTGCATATGTGGTATACAGTGCTGCAGACAGTGTGGCATTGCAGGTATTCCCCATGCTGCTTATTTGCAGCGTGGGTTGGGTTTTTTTGTTTTGTTTTTTTTACACCAGGTGACCCGGTGTCAAAAAACCCCACACTAGAAAAAAGCAGAGTGGTTCACGTGGTTGCAGTGTGTGCTGTCCCAAAACGGAGACTAGCTGGCCACTCCAGCTGCCAACCAGGCTTCCTGCTGATGGATCACCACTGTTGGATACCTGGGAGGCCCCCAGGATCCCAGGTTAGACTGCTGGGACCAGCCCAGGGGCTGACCCCAGCCTTCCCTACCCCACCCGGGGCAACTTGCTATGCACCAGAGCACACATGCACAGATGTTCCCCAAGAACAAGTAGCAGTGGCACAAATATGTACCAGTGCTACCTGTACCTGGTAAAATGTATGTGTGTGCTTGTCTGGACGTGCCCACTGAGTCCTTCTGAGCCAAAGTCAGTCCTAGGAACAATGCCAGGGTGCCTGCCTCTGATGTCATGCAACAGCAAAAAAAACTGCTTGAGATTTATTTATGTCCAGAGGCATCCATGAAAGATGCCTCAGCAAGCAGATCAAAAAACAGCTGTGCTGTGTGGAAATCAATATTGGCATTAGGGCTGGCAATTATACTATAAAAGAGGTTTAGCACCACAATACTGTAACAGATAACCCAGCAACTTCTGTGCACAGGGTTTGCCTTAACACTCCTTAGTCTGGTCTTCTCTCTGGCATTCCACTAACCTTTACTGACTTCCCTGGATGGAGGGACTGAGATGAACCTTCTTGCTTTAAATCAAGTTCTGGAGATTGGATCCATTAGTAATTGTTACAAAAACCAAGGCAATAAATAATTGGCTCCTTGAGAACTGTTTTTCAGAATATCTTCCTCTCTTCTCCCTAGTTGGATTTTTGTAACCCTGGGTATCAGAGATGATGGTCAAGAAACCCTGGAAGTACTGCACTCTGTTGGACTGAGTTCTAGGATTAGGCAAATGGCAATGAATTCTGCAGAATCCCCACTTGACAAAGATTTGCACTAAACCCTGTGTTGGGTCAGCAAGTAGAAGAGGCTGCAGTGTATGGCAGTGTCCCCCCTCTGCAGTCCTGGCCTAGAAATCCACATCTTACCTGTAAGGAAGCTGTTCCTCATTGAGCTGCAGACACATGAGCATAGGACTCCCAGAAAATCTTAAAGCAGTAGCAAAATTGAGTGCAGTTTCCACCTCAGTCTGGCTTCTTAAGCTAGCTTGAAAGAATGGGCCATCTAATTCTGCTTGGAAATCAATGGCCAGTCCACCCCTGCAACAGGAGAAAGCAAAGGTTCTGCCCCTGAACAAAGCATATTCGGGGAAGGGAACTAAGTTTTCATTCACTTACCTTGTTCTGATTTCAGTTTTTGATTCCTGCTCCCATATATTCACATCAATGTTGGCTGAAATATCTATCCCAAGTCCCCCTTGAAGTTCAACTACTGCTTGCAGCCCAGACTGAAGGGGAATTGCCTGAAGAACAGAAGAAAAGAGTATTTGTTTAGAGTGTGCCTGCACTTTTCTTGACCTTAATTGTGGGTGCCTCTACATGTGTGTCCGACTGTGCAGCTGTCATATAGTACTTTAGCAAGTACTATATGACTGCGCAGTAAACCACCATTACTGCATGGTCCCATAGGCACACAGGTCATTTCTAACCCTACTGTGTAATAGAAATGAACTATTGCACAGTAGCTTGTTGCTACTGCACAGTAGCGTCGGCATCACAGTTCATGCTCGCTGATGCTATGTTGCCATAGAGATGAGCTATGTTGTTGTAGCTCATTGCTATGGCAATGCAGCATCTTGTGTAGACACACCCTGCTTTATGCAAAACAACATCAACAAAAGAAGTTAAAGAGCAATTAGCCAGAAGGGATACTAGCTGCACTGCACTGCCAAATCCTGCTGGCCAGGATACAGTGACCCTGCAGTTTCCACATGCTAATTAATAAACCAGTTTTAAAATATCTTTCATTAATACTGCCCTTAGGTTAGGTTGGGCATTGTAATGAGTACTGGGCATGAGCAAATGGGTTGCAAACAGCGCCCTTCAGGAAGATTTGCTATGCTAGAGTATACCCTGTGGATTAAAAGGAGCTCTAGTGATCCCTGGGTAGCATCACCAGAGCTCTAACTGGTAGCTTGGATGAGAGAAGGTCCTTCTGTCATATAGTTGTTACCTGTTGATGATCCATTAGCAGAACATTGCCTTTGATCACATTTGTGGGCTCTCCACTGCTTAAGAGAACCTTGGCCATGAGGTCTGTATATCCTTGGAAGAAAACAACTGGCCGTAACTGAACATCAAAGACAATGGCAGACATCCCAGCCATCAGCTGCTGCTCCTCTTCTTCATTAGTGTTCTCTCCCAGCACCGAGTCCAGCCCCTTCGCTTCAAAAGTGACCTTCAAATATACAGGCAAAGAAAAATCAGCTGCACAAGGCTTGGTTTCTCAAGGGTTAGCTTTAACCATTTTCCTTCTTGGGGAAGCTAGATAACAAGCTTGTCTGATGTAGTGCAGTACTCCATCTTTCACAAACCAATCTCTTCTTGGAGCAGTTGCCATCTTTAAGTGGAAGTATTTTTATTTTTGTAGGCAGATATTTGCAAAGTTTTTTTTTTTTTTTATAAAACCTGCCCTGAAATGTGCTTAAGAAGGGCCTGTTTTACCCAAACTAGCCAGTACAATTTTATATACAGAGCAGTCTCCTTCATATATAAGTAAGCTATTAGCATTTTATATAAGGTAGGCTTCTCTTGGGCTACGTTTTGTTTACCTGTCCTGAAAGATGGTTATTGCAGTAGGGGCAGGAGTTCATAACTAGGGCTCCCCTTTGTGACCCCAGATAAAACTAGGACTGCCCATGAAGGAGAAGCAAGAGAAGTCAGACTGAACTTGATACAAGTGGCATGGGACCAGACTTGAAGCAGACTGAGAGAAGTCCAAGTAAACTTGGATGAGTAAACTAGAAGAGGACAGCACCAGGTGACCTTGGCCAGCTATTCTGGAGGCCTGCTCGGAGAAGCTAGATGGGAAGTAGAATTACTTAAAACAGTAGCAGACCAATGGCTCTATAGCAAATTGGGAAGTGATTATATTTAAAGCCCAGTAAAGTGATTGATGTCATACATCTTGACTTCAAAAAAGCCTTTGATCTGGTATCCCATGATCACCTCTTGGTGAAACTGGCCAGTTGTGGCCTTGGGTCCACCATGATCTGCTGGCTGGGAAATTGGCTCCGTGGTCAGACCCAGATGGTGGTAATTGATGGAAGTCAATCATCATGGTGTTCTGTGACCAGTAGGGTCCCCCAAGGCTCTGTCCTTGGACCCATATTGTTCAACATCTTCATTAATGATGTGGACACTGGAGTCAGAAGCGGACTGGCCAAGTTTGCTGATGACACCAAACTTTGGGGCAAAGCATCCATGCCTGAAGACAGGCGGGTGATCCAGGCTGACCTGGACAGGCTCAGCAAATGGGTGGACGAGAACCTGATGGTGTTTAACACTGAAAAATGGAAGGTTCTCCACCTTGGGAGGAAAAACCTGCAGCATCCTTATAGGCTCGGCAGTGCTGTGCTGGCTAGCACTACGGAAGAAAGAGAGTTGGGGGTCATCATTGACCGCAAGATGAACATGAGCCTGCAATGCGATGCTGCCGCTAGTAAAGCGACCAAAACATTGGCTTGCATCCATAGATACTTCTCAAGCAAATCCCAGGACGTCATTCTCCCCTTGTACTCGGCCTTGGTGAGGCCACAGCTGGAGTACTGCGTCCAGTTTTGGGCTCCACAATTCAAAAAGGATGTGGAGAAGCTTGAGAGAGTCCAGAGAAGAGCCACACGCATGATCAGAGGTCAGGAAAACAGACCAGCTGACGACAAGCTGAGAGCCATGGGGCTCTTTAGCCTGGAAAAGCGCAGGCTCAGGGGCGATCTGATGGCCACCTATAAGTTTATCAGGGGTGACCACCAGTTTCTGGGGTAACGTTTGTTCACCAGAGCACCCCAAGGGATGACGAGGTCGAACGGTTATAAACTACTGAAAGACCGTTTCAGGCTAGAATAAGGAAGAATTTCTTTACTGTCTGAGCCCCCAAGGTCTGGAACAGTCTGCCATCGGAGGTGGTTTAAGCACCTACATTGAACACCTTCAAGAGTAAATTGGATGTTTATCTTGCTGGGATTGTAGGACCCCAGCTGACTTCCTGCCCTTTGGGCAGGGGGCTGGACTCGATGATCTCCCGAGGTCCCTTCCAGCCCTAATGGCTATGAAATCTATGAAAACCTGATACTCAAATGCCCTGGCCTTTGTGTGGCCAGTTTACATCTGTGCAGAATGACTGCAAAATCTTCTGGATGTGATTCAGCAGTACTGTATACACTCCAGACAAGTGTAGACAACAACATAAGGTGCGAGGCAGCAGAGAATCAGGTCCCACTAAGGATGTTAATTGAATAAGTGTAGTGAGAGAAAGGAGAGATTGGGTGGTTTGCGCTGTAGCAAAGAACTTGAAAAACCAGATTTAATTTCCTGTCCAGTCTTGGTGGCCTTGGGCAAACCACTCAGCTTTTCTGTACATCAGCTCCCCTCCCATAAACTGGGGATAATTCCACTCCACTACCTCACTGAGGTGTTCTAAGTTGGCAAAAAAGTTAAAGACTGTAAAGTGCTAGGGACTGAAGTGATAGGGCCTGAAGTAGTATCATAGATAAATAGTCCAATTTGTAATCAGCCTTACAGAGTTGTTGTACCATAAAGTTCTTTGAGGAGTTTCCAATCTCCTTGAGACGTGGAAAATATCCCCATTGCATCGCATTCCCATTGGATGAAGGTGTGAGGGAAGTTTCTCATTGATGCAAATTTTTCCTACAGCACCCTAAAAAGGATTTCACAGCACCTCAGGGTGCTGCAGTATGCTGGTTAAGAATCACTTTCTAAAGCATGAGAGAGACTGAGGAGTATCGATTATGCTATAAGAGAAGAATGAGGACAGCGGACGGAGCAAAGTGGAGTTGTGGAATGTTACTTTCCTAGCACTGAGTTTTGCTAGAAGTAGCCTGGGTCTAGTGCTATTTCTGCCAAGTACATAGTAGGATGCACTAGAACTGGGTAACATATCCAACATGACTAATCTATTTGGTGAATTTAGCCATCTTTGATCTGTGAGTTATCTGCAAACTCTGACTGATATTTTTAAATTAGTCTGTTGTTTAAATATGGAGGCTCTCAGCAGCTCACAGCTTCCTGCTAAACTCTATTTGTACATTTAGGCCAATAAAGTTATCATCATATAATCAGTTTTAGGATGAAACTGTGGGCCCAGTGAAATTAATGGCAAAACTCCATTTGACTTTGAAAGTATCAAGATTAATTAAAATGGCATCCACCCTTTTGTCCTTTTGAAAATCTCATGGACTTGATCCTCATCTGTTATAAATAGACACAACTCCATTGAAATAGGAGGTAAAGTTGATTTACAGGAGCTGGGAGGAAAGAGGGGAGAAGGGGCTACATGTTTATAGATGGAAGATGACAAAAACTCAAATGAAAACTAACAATGCTGGATATAGTGTGGGCAGTTTGGCCAAAAATAAGAAACTTTCAATACAGAGAAACTCAAAATGTCAAACAGCAGATTTGCCTTGTTTCCTCCTACATATCAGTGAATAACACAGTTAGGAATTTAAAATTTCAGGTCTTTTTGTATGTCCTTAGGTACTTCATACGTCCTCTGTTATGGAGGGGTTTCTATGGGTAATCAGCAGGGATCCTGGTTTTCTCTTTTGTTTTAAAATTGCAAATTCTCTGATAAAAATGGCAAATTCTCTGATTTAAAAACCTCCAAATAGGCATTTTTCCATGATTAAAATGATACACTGCTTTATATAGGTATCAGTTGAGTATAATATTTTATTGATATTGTAACAGAGAGCCAATCCATGGCCCCTGTTACATGTGGGAATGCGGTGACAACCAGTGTCGCTGCTTTTTGGGTCAGAAACCCACGCTGCGACTCCGTTACTCCCCCATGGTGAGTCTTACCATACAGAAGTGGAGAACCAGCCCCTTTCCAGAGATAAGGGAGGGGACTAGGAAATCAGCTAAACCTGCTCCCTGGTTAGGAGGCTCCATGGCTGTGCCTGGCAGCCATATCAGAGGGCCAGGAGTAAACCCAGAAGTCCCAGAAGCTCGAGGACTGATGAATCACTGGTGGTGGGGAGTCATTTATAGGAGGGAATTGAAGATGATTGGACTTAACAGGAGCAGGTTAGTTCAAAAGTAAGAGGGCAAAGACTCACTCTTCCCCAGAGAGGAGGCTGAGAGCACCATCTCCTAGTCAGAAGTGGTGTGTACCTGTGTGGAGACACAGAGAGAGAGCAAGAGAGACAGACAGCTGTCAGTGGGGAAATTGGGACCGCTGTGCTAATATGGAATGATGACTGGAGGCTGACGGAGAAGTATATTGGACTGAAGAAATACTGGAGTTGAGATTCTGGCTACCTGGTAGAGGACAACTGACATAAGAGACTTTTATTGTTAGAGCTGGGTTCAAGACATCTGACTCAGGGTAAGTCTGTCTGTGGGACCTAACTTGAAAATCACTATAAGGGACTTTCCTAGGGCTGACTAGAGAGATCATGCCCCAGTGGTTTATTGGGAATAGTGACAGAAGAAAATGTGAAGCCCAGGTGGAAACAAAGCCAGGAGGCTAGGACCTGCCTTGGGCTAATCACTCAGGGGAAGATCTTAGACTCGCCATATGGGGTGACGAGGACAGGGTGTAGGGGAGGTGGAGCCCTGTGAAGAGTATCTATCTGTGAGAGGAGGCTGTAGTCCTTATTATTTTAGTACCAACAATCAGCTTCCCTTTCCTTTTTCCATCACGGTGTGGTGGGCGAATATAAAGAAGTGGACTGGAAGCCTGACCCTGAGGCATGAGACAAGAGAGCTTGCTTACAGGTATATTTCTAGATGAGCTACAAATGCAATTTTAAAGCAATTTGGAAGCCTAATAGTGCCTCAATCACTTCAATAAAACAAATTATAAGTACCCATACATTTTGGCTTTTGGCACTTTAATTTTGGATTTTTATTATGGAAAATCAGAGGTCCCTAATCCTTCACTCACCAGGATGCACATACAGCTGTGGCTACCCCTCCCCACCCCACCTCACTGCTTTGTGGCTCTGAGCAGCCCTGATTTGCCATGCCCTGCCTACGCCATTACTTCTCACTCCTGACCCACAGCGCCCGCTCCCCTGCTGGTGCCCCTCACTCCCCACCCATGGCCCGCCACCCCAGGACTACAGGGTCAGAGACCTGGGTCTCAGTCTCCTGTCCCCTGCAGCACTGCCTGAACCCTGGCTGCCACTTGCAGGAGGGAATAACTGTTGCAGTGGTTCTCAGTGTGAAGCCCAGATCCCACTCCCCCACAGGTGGCATGGTTGGAGCGGAGTCTGTCAGGAGGGGTTGGTGCAGGTTGGCTGCTGTGGGCTTGGGCTCTCCGCCCTCCTCTGTCGTGCTAAGTCCTGCACACTGGGCTGCAGAGACTCCAGGGAGAGGGCAGAAGGAGGGAGCCTGAGCTTTCAGTGGCCAGC
>NW_017728920.1:8248206-8250187 GCF_001723895.1 Crocodylus porosus | reverse complement strand
GCCTTGTAATAAACAAATGATTAGCCCTACAATTTTTTTTCACCCACTCTTCACTCATTTTTCCTTTGCATGCCCAAAATATCCATTAGGGATAGGAAAAGGAATATAATTGTAAAGCTAAATGAAACAATACGAATTGGGACAGAAAGAAGAGCAGGAAGGTTGAAGCAAAAGTATTTGAACAACTGTTTAGTTGGCATGAGCTGTCATAGCTCTACTGAAATCAATGACAATGGAGCTATGACAATTTACACCACTGAGGATCTGCCCCTTTGAAAAGCTTATTAAAACTTCTAATGAATTAAGAAATAATGAGAGTTTTAGCTAGTCTTTTGGTCTAGCAGTAGGAACAACGTTCTGCCCCACAAGAGATATAGCACAGGTTTGATGTCATGATTTGGCTTCTCTTTCTGGTCAGCAGGATCCAGGAAAAATGCAGTACTGGTGTGCTCAATGCTTGTGTGAAGTATGTGAGCATTAAGGTTTTATAGACAGATGTATGTGTCTGATTATGAGGGGAGGGACATTATTTTATGAAGATGGCTCTCAGGCACCTTCAGAATAGCATTGATGGTCTTTGAAGGGAAGCAAGGACAATGGCTTCACTGATGGAGTGATCATTTTTGCTACTGACTCACTCAAGGAGTCACCTTTTTCTCTAAGGGAGAGCCAGTTTTAGGATTGTGGTGGTCCCCTCCCTCAACATATATTTTTAAATCTTTTCTTTCCCTCTACTCTAGAGGTTATTCAAGTATAACTCTGCACATACACATGCATACACAGACGACCAATGTGCTGAGACATTGGAAGACCCTTACAGGAGACTCTCAAAAAATGCCTATTAAAAATAGGATAGTTCCAAAAGACAGATGTCCCCTGATTTCCAGTGGCCCTTTGGCAGTTGATTCCAAAATTGGGGTTTCCCTATGGGCACCTTCATTTAATTTTTGGATATGAACTTAAACACAATTTTGTTCATGTTGTTACCTGTCAAAGGTCCTGAGAAAGAAGAGGAAATGCCAGCTTTGGAAAGGTAGCTGTAATTATTTATCCATGGATCTTTCAGCAGTTCTTCCATTGCCTTCCTGGAAAGAATGAGAAAAAGGTTGGGTGTGAGGCAACCACCTCCTTTTCTCTTCCACTCAACAACACCCCCTCCCCCCCAAAAAAAATCAGAATTCAAATACAAATTGAGCTTGTGACAGAAAAAATTAAGGCTGCCATTGTGGAAGGCATTTTAGAGAGGATAGGTAATATACATTTAAAAATATAAACAGATGCAAATAACACATTGATATGTAGTTAAACAAGCACCTTTTGTAATGTTTCCCATTTAGTATCTCCCAAATGAGGAAGAAAATGGCATGGCAATAAATAAACAATACACATACACACACACACATTGTATATATTATAGAATATAGTTACACAGACACTATTAAATCTATTAGAATATAAAATAATACACATATATGTGGTATTGGCAACTATTAATCATTATTAATTAAATATTATACACACGCACACACATCTAAGCCTTATTGGTTGTAACTAATCTTACTTAAACAGTGGTTTTCAACTTTTTTAGACTCAAGATACTCTTGATTAGACTCAAGGCACCCCTCAAAAAATGCCAGTTCTTAGCTTTCATTTATTTTTTGACTATGGAAAAAATGGTAGAGCAATTCTTCTGTTACAAAAACCTGAAAAAGACCATGGCAGGATATTTTTGACATTATGGGTTCCTATTTGAAATCTCTGCATTAATCTTTTGAAGCATGTTAAGGTGTTTGCCCACCTAACAGTGCTAATAATATGAAGCATCCTACGGCACCCTTAAAAGGATTTCACAGCATCTCAGGGTGCTGCAGTACGCTGGTTAAGAATCACTTTCTAAAGCATGAGAAAGAGACTGAGGAGTATCGATCATGCTATAAGAGAAGAATGAGGACAGCAGACGGAGCAAAGTGGAGTTGTGGAA
>NW_017728920.1:8165377-8234507 GCF_001723895.1 Crocodylus porosus | reverse complement strand
AGGGGGAAAAGGGGTTTTGAGTCTAAAAGTAACAATTCATTTGCCACACTCACCTTGCTGGGTGATGGGGAGAATGTAAACTACTCTGGATTTTTGACAGCAGAAATGTTGCCATTTCTGTTTCCAGTTCACGGGTGGCCAGTAGGATATTGGTGATGTCCATGGGCAAAGGTTCATTGTCTAACAGGATTTCTGCAGCAGTCAGGCGACAGGTTTTTTCATACTTTCTCATTTTCTCGTGGAAAATTCTTCTCATTGCTTTTTTCACCTAATGTCAGAATCCAGTTAAAATGTTAATCCTCACCATTCTTAATGTGAAGGCCTTATTCTCTTTCACCTTTGGGCACTTCAGTGGTGTTTATGTAGCTGTGTAACTGTAGCTTTTGGCATTTGTATGCTGTCTGGGAGTCAGCATAATTACACTCACCTTACACTTCCCTACAGCAGAAGCTCAATGGGCTGCATGCTGATAGAGCAGGTGCCTGGGCATAACAGAATTGCCTTGGCGTGTGCAGAATACAGGTATCAGAGACCACCAGAAGCAGGCATTTCCAACTTTTAGTCCAATGGCTCAGTGGTAGGGCACTTGCCCGGGGAACAGAAAACCTATATCCTGAGCCTCTCTCTCAGAGGAAGTTTGAGTCTGTCTATCCTGCTTCAAGAAGCAGGTCTCAGGGTAGGAATTGCACAGAACACTCTCCACCTCCTCCTTGAAGCTGGCTCACTGTGCATTGCCAGTAGGGTTGGCATTCATGGGGTAAAATAGACAAAGAGCACTGAGACAGTTTCTGCCTCAGGCTAGAACCTGGCTCCCTCCCCTCCCAGTCCACCTCAGTGAACCACCTTCCTTCCACCTTATTATCTCCTCCTAGCCACACATATCTTCCCTTCCTAGCTCTTCAATAGGCCAGGCTCAAGATGAGGGTGGAAGTGTGCTCTGGGCAAAGCTAAGCCCTTAGCCTGCTGGCTAGAGCATATTGCTGGGAAACAGAGGAAGCAAATTCAGACACCTCCACACAAGGAGCCCTAAAATTTGGACCTCCTCCTCTGTGTGTAAGTCCCCTACCACTAGGCCATTAGGCTAGAAGGTGGAAGGGTCTTCTTCTGTCTCTTTCTCCCCTTCCTCCACTTTCCTTCTTGCAGTGATATATGTAAGTCAATCCTGTTCTGCCACAGCTGCAGACAGAATCCAGCCTATGCAAAATGGTGGAGACAGTAAATCCATTCATCATGTGATAATTCAACTGCTTGGAGAAATTTATTCTAGCAACTAATACTTATGTAGCAAGCACACCTCTTGTTTTCTTCTTTCCCACAGGCAGGACAGAATGGCTTCTGGGAAGGGCAGCTAAAACCACTACCTTGATGCAGGACATGGAGACCTTCAGTAGTTTCAAAGATGGCTAGGTGAGAATTATATCTTCTGTCCTTCCTAACACCCCTGCAGCCACAATATTTTGTGGAAAGATCAAATGACCAAAGAAAAGCTCTGAGCTAGGTGGGTTTTTTCATACCTCACCAGTGATGTGTTGAGTGGAGAATCTTTGTAGTGCAGACACTGCTGTACCCGAGACTGCTGCAGAGCCTTCCTCTGCATAATTCAGGAGGATAGGAATGGTTTCAGGGAGCAGGGCATTCTTCAAGGACAAGAGGTAAGTGACCATCTCAGACTCCTCCTCAGTTTCACTTAACCGTCTCAGAACAGTTTCCATTCCAAGTTCTACTTCCTGTTTGTTTGGAGAAGCAGAGGAGGATGAAGAAAGAGCACATTTCAAGTAGCCATGGAAAAGAAGGGAGGGCTAAAAAGAATAACTATAGTTATTGTGTCAGGAAACCCACCTGCAATCCACACAGCTTCATCCGGCACAACTTACCAACTAGGGAGCCAGTGACAATTATCCCTGTTTCCCAGATAGCAGGGGTTAATTGCTTTCCATTCAGCTTGTCCTGGGAGACCAGAGATGAGGGGGTGTAAGAAAATGAAGGAAGAGAAAGGTGAAGATGGAGAAGCCATGTTTTAGTGATTACCCCAGAGAGTTTATTGAGAACATCTTCCTAAGTTTGCTCCCATCTGCATTGGAGGAGGCAATTCATGAGCTACTGGTAATACTGTAACATGTTGATTTCTACAGTGAGCAATTAAGCTCCCATTGTCTGTAGCATGCTGATATAGAACAAATTCTGCTGTAGGTATTTCTTCAGAGGAATGTTTATTCCCATGTCAGGTATCCACTTGAAACCATATAAAATAATAATATAAACAGAGGGATTTAGTCGCATAAAAATGTATTTTGCTTTTCCACCTTAGTCTTCTTGTAGGGGGTTTCTTTCTCTTTGATGGACCCTAAAGACTCTGGCTTTCCCCCCCCCCCCGTTATAAAACTCTCCTTTTACTGTACAAAGTTTCAAAATTCTACCTGATGAGAGCTGCATGGCCCAGCTCAGTGTGGGGGGAAAGAGGAGCAGGAAGGAGAGGCAGCTGGGAGAAGTTACTGTTGAGTAAAGGACAGTGATGCAAGATCACTTTCTGAGCAAGTTATCATAGGTTCTAAGTGGGCACATCTACGCATGCAATGAACTGCTCCTAGGCAAGTATCTGAACATGAGCCCATTGGGAGCAAAGTTGCTCCCAATGGGAGCAGTTCAGTCCAGGTACTCTGGGGTACTCTACCCTACCTCCAGTAGCCAGGGGGAGCTCCAGGCTTCCCCAATGCCAGCTCTGGGCTGGCAGGGGTGACAGGGACTAGTCTCAATGTCCAAGGCAGGGATGGAGCTGTCAAGGCTCTGGGGGCAGCTGCCTCTCAGCCATGTGGAGATTGGGACCAGGTCCAATATGCATGCAGTTGGCAGGCAGCTGTCCCCAGAGTTGGGACAGCTCCCCCCGCCCTGCAGAGATTTGGGCTGACCCAGGCAGCAGTTGTGGCCCTCTGTTGCTTGGGCTGACCAGGTACACAGTTTGCTCCTGGTCAGGGTCTACATGTATTCCATAGTACATTAGTTAATGCACAGTTTTTCTAGTACCTATATGTATTGGTAATAGCAAATGGTGCATTAGACTGATTTGATATGCTGTAATTGCCGTGCATGTGTACATGGTGATGCTTTACTGCTCATTAGTTTAGTCTAATGTGCAGTAACGTGTCTCATGTAGATGCGCCCACTGTGTAGTAAGTGTGTAGCTGGCTCTGGGTCCTTCAGAAATGTAAAAAAGAAATTTTAAGTAGGATCAGAATTAAACAAGTTTCTGCTATAAGGACGGACAGGAGCACAAGAAAGGAAATGCCCCTAACTTACTAACAACAAGCGAAGAAGCTCTTTTGAGGGCCGAGGAGAGAAGGCTGCAGCATACAGAAACTTTTCCACCAAGGGCTCCTGCTTTTTGTTGCTGAAATCCAGAAATTCAGAAAGAGCTGCCAGGGAAGCTGTTGACTGGGCAGCCACTGCAGCATCAATGAAGAAGGGACTGAAATGGGAGAAGGCACAGGATTATGTGTGCTATCTTCAGCTGGTGATGAAGAGAAGGGAAGTGCCTGGGGACAGTTGGTCCTCTATTGGTGTAAATTAGCATAGCTCCACTGAAGTTAATGAAATTACATTTCTTTATATCAGCTGAGGACATGGCCCTTGTTTCTGTTTCCCCTGAGCCTAGTTAAAAGAGCCAGTTGAGCCCTCCACTGAAGCCAAATGGAAATGCATCCTCTTAAATTGGGGATACCTTGACCCCTTGCCTTTTCAAATGTATACAAAGTAATTCCAGCATCATTTACTTTATACCTAGATTATAAATACTTCCTGAAGCTTCAGCTAATAAGTAACAGAAATAGCTCATAAGTTAGCATATCTATAGAGCCTCTCATCCAAAGATAATGTAAAAAATACAAAACTAAACAATGCCCCAATATAAAAAGTAATATGCAGCAGTTGCATATCTGGCAATATATTTCAATGTAATAAAATACGATCCGCATCACTTAGCACCTCCTCTTAGCAGCTATTTAATAGCATACAGTGATGCTAACCAATGACTGTGGTTAGGAAGGAAAGAATGACATAATCTATTGCATTAGAAATGCATGCTGGCCCATAGAGACCAAGGATCTGCATTTCTGTAGGGTCACACACATGTCTGAAAACTTCACCAGAAGATTCAGTCTAATTTGAGCCAAATCTGCACCAAAGACATGTGGCTTGTTTGAAAAGGCAATATCCTAGCTGTAAATTTTAAGTATGTGCATTACGCTTAAAAAAAATGGGCCTTGAACTTCCCAGAAACATTATTTGAAGTGCTGGGAAGAAGCTGGGAATGTTATTGTGTCTTTGTATGTCAATTACATCTAATTATTTAATTAATAAATCCAGAAACACTAGAGTGAGAAACAAGGGCCTCTGCCTTTTAGATCAAGACAAGCATTGATGGGTTGACTTACACCGTCTTCTCTGAAGCCTTCCTCAGCAGCTGGAGCACATCCCTCTTTTTGGCACTGTGCAACATCTGAATGAGCCTGTGGAACTGCCAGGTTGTTGACACCTTTGAGATATCCATTTTGACTCTTCTATTACCAACTGTCTTCAGATAGTCTTTAAGCTGAAAAGTAACACTCACATTATTTATAGTAGCAAGGTTATATGGCTTCTTTCACTGATACAGCCCAAAGCTGGAATAACTTTTGAAGAGAATAAATACAAGGGTTTCTTAAATATAACCAGCCTGGGGTGGACATAGATATCCCATCCAGCACAGCACATTATATACAAGAATGTTGTATCACTGTAGAACATTATTAGTTAACAAGAAAGTGTTCAGGGACAACATCTTTGTTCTCATAAAACTTCTACGAAGTGTGTGATGAATAAAGACAGCCAGAAGCTTGCTCACAACAATTCCACTACACAAAAAGGGAGGAATACTCTCCTTAAAACACAGCATTTCTTCCTCCTGCAGCATCCTTGTACTGGCTCAGGTCAGTCCCACTTACATTATGATAACTGCAAGATGGGAGCCTGACATGTTGTTCTAGGGCATTAAATTCCTTGGCTCCCCTACAGAGAACAAGATGGGTTGTAAAGGCAGAAGCTACAAAGTGAAGAACCACAATGAGAAGGAAAAGAACTGGAAGCCAAATTGCGGGCTCTCTTATTACAAGCCAAGTCCTCCTACTCAGCTCTAAGGAGGCCCATACACCAGATGTCCTCCTACTGTAGTTTTTGCATTGCCCTTAAGAAAAGACCAAATGGGGGAGTAAAACTATCAACCTTGAAAAGCTAATGAAAAATTCAATTCCTGGCCTTAAGTTTTCAAACTTCTTAAAGAAAAAAAAATACAAGCAGTCAATTGCCAGGAATACTTATTGAGGCAGGACACCAGATATGGAAATAAATAACATTTTCAATCAGTGAGGAAAGTGGGTTCATGATGGTGGAGATGGGTATGCCTTTGACATGTCACCTGACATGAGATAGGAAAGTTGATGAGCTCTAAGGACAACTGCTGCTCCCACAGAAATCACAAAACTAGTGGAAATGCATTAAATAGGTTGGTTTTGGTGGCCTGTTTCTGAAGAATGATCATGAGAGCTCTTTATGCTGCGGGTCTGACCAGACTAACAAGGCATCCTATATAAGACACAGTGGAATAAATATTCCACTAAACTAGAAGTCACAAGACTTGAGGTAATCCCAATCATGCATCTAGCCTATCTGATCCTGGGAAAAGACCTTATCTCTTTGATTCCTCTAACGCTTTTATCTATTTAGTCTGTACGCATTTTGCATTAAGGACTGTCTCTAATTGCTAAGCTTTTACAGAGCTTAATATAAACAGATAGCTGATAGATCTGGGGCTTCTATACATTACTGTAAGACAAATAATATGAATAACAGTCATTATCAGAACTGCCATAAGAGGTCCTTTCAGCCTATTGCTGGCTACTCTGTCCAAGTGATATTAAAGAACCTGTAACATTTTCAAAAGCAGTGATGTAGGACCCCACAATTATTTCCTCCATCAAGAAAGCAGTTTTAATCTCCAAGGCTCTGTATGCATTATTACAGAATACATAACCCACACAGTCATTCCACCCTGGGATCATCATCATTGATTAGGGACAATGAAACAACACTGCTATAAATGACCCTCAATGAAAGCAAATTCCACTCAAAGCAGAAATGTCCTTCTCCAATATAAAGGCTGAAGACAGTGGTGGCATTTGGATCATTTTGCTGAAATTGGGGGAGTTTATGTAGTATTCAAATTAGAGGAACTATGGGAAACTATGGACTCCTATACACGTGCAGGGAGACTGTTCCAACATGCTGTAATTACAACACAGAGGAGCAGACTCAATTAATCAAGTCTGCTGGAGCATGGTAATTAGCACACTCCAGCAGACTCCAGCATCATGTGTATCAGCATCCCCATGCTGAAAAATGGCAGCAGGGTGCTTTAAACTGAAGCTCGTTTGATGCGTTTTAATTCAAAGCACCCCACGGTCATTTTTCAGCATGGGGACCCTGATACATGTGATGTTCTGGGTGCTTCAGTTAGTTTGGGTCTCAGAGCTGTGCTAATTAAAGTACCCCCCCAACCTCTTGAAGCATGTCTATAAACACCCTTTATAAGAATACCTAGACATTTGGAGGTATTTGACTCCAGTTGCCTACAGGCTGCTGTTACTTCTGCCTAGAGCAGTTGCCTTTCTCACTCTGGGAACACTACAAAAGGTCTCTTTACACTTATATATCATTTCTATATGAAAAGACTTCCTACATGCTGTCTAAATCAAAGCTATTCACAGAACACTTTTGTGCTGTTCTGTTCATTTACAAAGTGACAGCTACTGACCGGGTGTGTCTACACGTTCATTAATGCAGCTTAGATACTGCGTATTTAATTTAGCACTTGTTTGCTAAAATATTAACTAAATGTGCAGTAACTAGAGTTACTGTGCAGTAGCACCAGTGCATGGTTTTTTCATGATGCTTACTGCGCATTAGCCTAATAACACTGCACAGTAGGCTATTAGGATAGTTTTTAACTGCAACACTACTGCACAGTGTTATTAGACTAATGCGCAGTAAGCATCTCCTGTAGACTATGTACCTGATATTTACACTTTATTGCTTTGTGCATTGATAGGGTTTTTTAACCTTCTCAGGCCTGCCAGCCTTCTGCGGGCAGCTCTCTGTGTATTGTGTGTTTCCACGTATCAGATTAGAATACAGAGAAAATTCTTCTGCAAGTGTTTTAAGGCTACTCACCGAGGAACACTGAGTACAGATTCTCTTGAAGGGCTGGCTAACTAAGCTTATGGGCTGGTGCTTTTCCAATAAACTATCCAGAGCTTCCTGAAGGCTCTGTCCAGAAATCTCTGCAAGGCCAGGCATTGAAGAAGACATTAGTTCAAGCTGCTGTCTGGGGAGAGAGAAGAGGCTGATGAGAGGTTTTTATTTCTTAAATCTCCCTTTTCTCTGAATTTGGTCAGGGTATATTCTGGTAATTCTGAGTCTGTTCCCTTGACCTGATCTGAGCTAATGTACGAGCCCGATGAACTGGAATCTTTCCTGTGGAAAAGAATTTAACCTCCCCCCATTCCCCTTCCAAAAGACTGATTTTTTCCACTGTGCCCAATTCTCATTACACTGGCCACCCACAGACCCAACACCAGACTGTGACAGGGAGAACAAGCCTGGATGGAGCAAGTATACATTCAAGCTGGCAAGTCCAGTAAACATACATTGGTCCCATTCTGACTCATTCTATGCACGCAGCCCCATTGAACCAGAATAAAACTAACCTTGAAGTGATCACGATGCCAGTAGAAGACCTCAGATTTAGGGAGACTACATGACTTTCCTCAGACAGCACTGACTGGATGACACTTCCCTTCATTAAGTACAGACTTCTGCTGATAGGTTGCAACTGAATGCCAAAAATCTTTAAAAGAGTTAAACAAGCATATTTTCAATTTTCTAATCTATTTTAACTCCCTATGCAGTTGATAGTGTGATCCTTAATCCTAGTAGATGACAGAACCACCTCATAATGGAAACAAAGTGCAATTTAGCAGGGTCATCAGTTGCAAATCTATAGTTAACACGCCCAGGATTGTGAACTAGTGGGGTGATACTGCCTGCAGGGCTTGATGAAGTACGTTGGTAGAACAGTATGGAATCTAAAACTGTAATAGTTGGGGTTACTGTGTGGCATATACTGCCATTGTTCTGTGGGCTCTAAAACATCAGAATGGACTTGAGATTTGGTTTGAAACACAATAGCACAACTATAGCTTGGTGGAACAATGGAACAGCAGAGGGTATAGCAAACAAAAAGTGGGATTCAGGGACAGCTAATTAGGAATTCAGGTCCTTGCAGGCATACCTTTGCTAAGTTCCATGGAGATCTAACACTAGACCAAGATGTCATAGCTGAGGTGCGCTGACTCCTGGGAGGTACCAGAAGGTTGGAAAGGCTGTAGTATTTCTGGCCACAATAAGGAACAGTGGCTGGTGGCTGTGCCGTGAGGAAGCAGGACTAAGGTAGTAGGAGAGGCTGCATGTGAACATTGAGTTGCATGAGGATGGTAATATGGGGTGTGCTTTGAGAAAGGAATAGTTCAGTTAAATTGCTGTGCTTCAGGCTGGTTGGAGTGGCAAGAATTTCATGAAGTTGCAGCCAGGCTTTCATGAACACCAGCTTATTTGTAAAATGAAGAGAAGGAAAGTAGAGACATATTTAATCTATTTTCTATAGTAGCTGTAGAGGATAGAGCTGATAGTTACACATAAAGTGGAGTTGCTCCCTGGATCCAGTAAGATCTGGCAAATCCCTTTGCTGATGTCAGAATATGCCTCCTGCAAGCAGCTTTCTATAAGAAAAATATTGGGCTCTAACAAGGACATCCAATCTTGCCTGGGAGGAGTGGGTTTGCCAACATGCACCTGGTGCTTTTCTTGGCATCAGAGAGGTTGAAGAGGGAGATGTTTCCTCTTAAGTCCCAGCTCTGGCTGAGATCTGTGCAGCGGACATGAACCACACCACGGAAAGTTTGATTCATTACAAATTTTTATCACTAAAGCCTTAGCTGACAAAAAAACAGGGAAACAGTCTCAGGGTAAAAGGGACAAGGCAAGAGCAGAGAATTTGAACTAGCGGGGAGAAAGAATTCTTGTCTGGGACCAGCTGATCCCTGACCAGGCATGTACAGCTCAGACCTGCACCAGCATGCTCAGGATAAGTCAGTGGAGATGAGTTTTGACAGTGTTATGCACAACAGCTTTGTGATGGATGAATGTCCACCAGGGACTATACTGAGATCACCAAACATGTTTCATTTTTTACCTACTCCATAATTTTGTTCCAGGGATAAAAATCAAAGATATTAAACCGCTGCACTGGCTGGCTTGGCATTTCCTTTAGCTGTCAAGAGAGACACAGTACTCTCTGGGTAATCACTAATGAAACAAATCTGAAATGAATGTCCCACAAGGCAATAGCAATAGATTCTGGATGGCATCCCAATAGCCACTTTTGAGGCTAACTCACTCACTCACTACAGTCTCTCTTCAACAATCCTTCTCAGTTTCCTGAGATAACTACCTACTGACTTTGTCTTGTATCATGCTCGTCGTCTTTTGTAATCACACATACTCAGGCAATCTTGATAGATGACCTGCACTTCCAAAGCCCTTGCCCTTAAGGGCAACATGGTTTAAGAAATTAAGGATGAGACAAGAGAGCCTTTCATCTGTAAGTGGCTGGTCTTCCTAGTTGTCCACAGTACAGTAGCTTACAGAAAATATTCTGATGTCTCAGTCCCATTTCTACAGTTGATTCAAATCACCTTCAGATACCATTACAAGTCTCATCAGAAAGGTCAAGGACAAAATTAACCTCTTTCTATTGGTATGGTCCCTTGATGAAAGGTTTTATATTAAAATTCCATTTATACAGGATTAATATATAGTTAATCAATTGTTATAGATCATTATAAAGTATAATGGGTCAATAAGATTGCTTATGGATTATTATCACCTATAATACTTCCTACTGACATACTTAAAACCATCTATGATGACTATTCTGTCTGTAAAATGATTATAGCATCAATTACCCATTTATTAATCCTTTATAAATGGAATCTTAATATGAAGTGTGACTGGTTTAGTAAGGGAGGGTCTTCTGTGAATAAAGAAAAGCCTCATTCTGTAGTAGAGTCAATCCAGCAAATACATCAGCATTTAAAACCGCAAAACTAAAAAACCCCAAAACTGTAATTGGAAAAAGCAATGAGCTGAAAGGGCAAGCCTCTTCCACTCGTGCCACAGACCCTGTTTCAAGTGAAAAAGAGAGAAGCAGAAATAATCAAAAGTGAATCCAAGCCAAACATCTTTGGCTTCCCCGCTGCATTGCAGAATGACCTTGTGAGGTTCTTTTAAAAAAAAAAGAAATGACGCAAATGCTAGACTTCACCCATCACCTCTCTTCTTCACCTCTCTCCTTCACTTGGAGACCTCTGATAAGTTCAGATGATGTTATCTGAACACCTGGGCCATGGACTCAGGGATTCATTATGAATAGGGGCCTGTGAGGAAGGCAAGAACCACAGGGAATGGTAGTACTGTGAATATTTGTACATGAGACACAGGGACAGTTTACTTAGTGAATTAAAAGAATAATACTACCCAGCCTTTACAGAGTACTTTTCAACAGTACATTCCAAGCATCCTTCACTGCATTTTACACATTTACGCTTGCCCTACAGTTAGACAGCAGGACCATGGCAGAGACAGGAATGGAATTCAGGTTTCCTGGGTCCCAGTCAGGCACCTGGTCCACTGGACCATGCTATTTCCCTTTCCACTGCAGTTGTTAGACTCTTAATCCAGTTTCAGGAAGGTCAACAGAAAGATTCTTATTAATTTAATGGTAATTAGGCTGTGCCTTTTAGTTCTACTATTGCCTCCATTCACTCTTGCATATACGAAAACCTGTTCTGGACAGACTATGTTCTCCTAGAAGAAATTCCATTACTCCTCTGGGAAAATTTGTCAATTTTTAAATTGCAGCAGTTTTTTTCTATATGAATACTGCTATTAGATCACACGTAGTCCATGCCAATGAATGTTTACTCCCTATGGTATAATTCCCAGGGTTTTGTTTGGTTTAGCAAAATATATGGATCACATTCAATTTTGGCGTAAGCAGAAGTAACTCCATTAAAATCAGTGAAGTTTTACCTGTTTACACTAGGGTGCTGAAACCAATCAATGGGCTTCTGTCACTTCCCTTGAAATGTTGCACAATTCAATAACTATAATTATTAGAAACTATTTCTGGATGTGATGTGATGTGTTTGCCTGAAATAGGGAAGGACTGGACTTAATGACTTTGGAGGTTCCTTCCAGTTTCATGTTCTTACAACCTACTTCCTCCTTTTGGGTACAGAGTACAGAATAATTTTTCATCTAATTTTGACTTAATTCTTCACCAGCTATGAAGCTCTGGCAGAAAAGAACCCAAGGACGCTTCAGAACTGAATCTTTTTCTTATTCTTCAAAGCTTCTTCTAAATCTGAGCAGAAAATGCTTGTAATATAACTAAGACTGTGCATTCTGGGACTTTTCTAAAGCTACCAATCCTCCACTAAGATAAGGAAAGACAGTAATACATTTAAAAGGGCAAGCTGCAGGGCAAGAAGTATTTTAACCCACCATCCCCACCATATAAATAAACTTGCTTTGTTAACAGAGGTGAATCCAAATCTGGGCCTTGTGCATTCTTGTAGATCTTTTGTCTTCACAACAGAATCCTTGGAGACAGCGTATGTGACATTACAGTTCCCAGAAATGTCCTCCTAAAAGCAAACAAATATAAGAAGTTGTGCCTTGAAGTTATAAATATGTGACTAAAACCTGTTCACATATATAAGGCCATTTTGTACAAAATTCATATAGTCAATTATAAACACAATATACAGAATATCAGCAGGAACCCCAAACAGGGCTATACTTTGAAAATGAGACCGAAAGTCCATAGGTAACTTTCCATTTTGTAGCTCTTAGTTATTGTAACAGAGTGCTTGAAGCTGGCATCTGCATACTCAGATAGATATTTGATAACTAAATACTCAATTGTGCTTGTGTATTGGCAATTATAGGCAAACAACTATGCCTGCATTTTTGAGCGTGGACTGTGCCAGTTCCACTATCTGCCAAAAATTCTGCCACTAGGCTGATGACATTGTTTGTAGAAAGTTAATACCAAAACGGTATTTTTCCACTCCAGAGATGGTTTTATTGATCTTCTGGAGAATGTTTGGGGTTAAATCCCTGCAGTATTTTTTCTTCAGACAAACCCAAACACTTTACCTACCTCAGTTATTCTCCCAGCATGTGGCTGGAATTGTAGGAGACTGATGAGTCCTCGTTTCAGATCCAAGATCAAGGGCTTTTCTTCTCTATCTCCATAGATGCCTTCAACCTACAAGGAGAAAACTGTGCTTTATAGACAAGAACCCTGAAGAAGCTAAAAATGGTATAATAATCCAGTTAACATGGAGATAAGCCAATACCCAGCAGTAAGAGATGCAGCCCTTCTGCTTTTGTGGGGACAGAGAGCTCCTCTGTCCCAGTGCTGCTCAGCTCCCGGGGGAGCTAGGAGCTGAGCAGTGCCAGGACTGGGGACAGAGAGCTTCCCTGTCCTCTCAGCAAGCAAAGTGAGGGGAGAGCTCAGGGCCACTTGGCTATGGGGCATTGCCCCAAGCCAGCTCCGCTGACCTAGGCTATGATCCTGAGCACTGCACTGAAGCTATGGACAGCTCCCCTTGCCTCTGTGGCTCCCTGCTGCCTAGGCTGACCATGAGCAAATTGCTCTTGGTCAGCTTCTACATGTGCATTACTGTGCAGTAGCTAATGCGTGACTAATTTAGTACCTGTACTTTTCAGTACTAGCACACCACATAGTAGCCTAATTTACTGTGCTGTAAGTCCCACACATGTGTAGATAGAGATGCTTTACTGTGTATTAGATTAGTCTAATACGCAGTAAAGCATCTTGTGTAGCTGCACCCCTAAAGGATTAAAAATGTCCCTGAATAGCACTGGCTTATTTTCACAATGGACTTAGGGATTCACAAGCCTTCAGTTGCTGACAGTTTGCCCTGGGAGCACCAGGAATACTGCCTTCCTGATAGACCTAACAAAATGAAACAAAGTAACACTCTCTGGTCTTCATCCTGCTGTGTGGAAATCCTAGTTCCAGTCTCTTTCTTTCATTCCATTTTGTTCTATTTTGGTCCTTTTACCACCCTCATTATGGTAACATTCAAGCATCTTTCATTCAAGGGTTAAGGGGCATAACCATCTGTTGTCAGAGACCAGAAGGTAGGGTAGGACACTTATTCCTAGGAGGAAATGCCTTCTAGACACAGACCAAGACAAAGCTACCAATTGGATCATAGACAGATATAGGAGGGACACCAGCCCACCAACGATTAGCACAGACTTAGTGAAGGGGCAATTGGGAGGGCTGGATGTGTTCAAATCAGTGGGTCTGGATGAACTTTATCCAAGGGTGCTGAAGGAATTGGCCACTGTCATAGCAGAGCTGCTGGCACAGCTATTTGAACACTCATGGTGCTCTGGTCAAATCCCAGAGGACTGGAAAAGGGCCAATGTGGTCCCTATTTTCAAGAACGGGAGGAGGGAGGAACCTAGAAACTAGAGGCCAGTTAGTCTCCCCTCTATCCTTGGAAAAACTCTGGAAAAAATTGTTAAAGAACACAGTTGTGGAAGCCCAGCAGGAGAAATGATGCTGAAAGGAAATCAGAATGGATTCATTGCAGGTAGATCCTGCCTGACTAACCTTGTTTCTTTTTATGACCAGGTCACAAAATGCTTAGACACAGGAGTCAAGGTAGATGTCATCTACCTACACTTTAAGAAGGCCTTCGATATGGTATCACATTCTGTTCTCGTAAATAAACTGATAGGCTGTGATGTAGATGATTATACAGTCAGGTGGGTGGCAAATTGGTTTGGGGTGGATGGGTTGATATTGACCTGGAAAGATGTGGGCAGTGGAGTCCTGCAAGGCTAGGTCCTTGGACTG
Organism: Crocodylus porosus; assembly: GCF_001723895.1. Classification (NCBI taxonomy): domain Eukaryota; kingdom Metazoa; phylum Chordata; order Crocodylia; family Crocodylidae; genus Crocodylus; species Crocodylus porosus. Next base: position 8,220,400 of record NW_017728920.1, on the reverse strand, counting down.
GTGCCATTCAATGTCTTCATCAGTGACTTGGATGAGGGTGTGGAGAGCACCCTGTCCAAGTTCTCAGATGATGTTTAATTGTGGAGCAGAGTTAACACCAGCGGGTAGGGAATGGATACAGGTGGATCTGGAAAGGTTGGAAAAATGGGCAGGATGAAATAGGATGCAGTTCAACAAAGAAAAGTGCAAAGTGGTGCACCTTGCTAAAAGAACCACTGACATGCTTACAGGCTGGGGAATGACCTTCTCAGCAGCACAGCAGTGGAAAGGGATCTTAGAATCATAGCTGACTCCAAGATGAACATAAGTTGTCAACGTGATGAAGTGATCAACAAGGCTAACCGCACTTTATCATGCATTAGCAGATGCATGACAAACAGGTCCAGGGAGGTGATGCTTCCCCTCTATGCGGCACTGGTCAGGCTGCAGTTGGAGTACTGCATCCAGTTTGGGCACTGCACTTCAAAAGGGATTCGGAGAATCTTGAGAGGGTTCAGAGGAGGCCACTGATATGGTCAGAGGCCTGCAGGTAAGGCCCTACGAGGAGAGACTGAGGGACCTAGATCTTTTCAACTTTTGCAAGAGAAGGCTGAGAGGTAACATTGTGGCTGCCTATAAATTAATTAGGGGAGGGCAGCAGGGAACAGAGGATGCTTTATTTACTAGGGCACTCCCTAGAATAACTAGGAACAATGGCCACAAATTGACGGAGAGCAGATTTAGTTTGGATATTAGAAAGAACTTCTTCACAGTGAGGGTTGCTAGAATCTGGAATGGGCTTCCAAGGGAGGTGGTGCTCTCCCCCACCTTGGGGGTATTCAAGAGGAGACAGGGCAAGCACCTGGCAGGGGGTGGGACTCTATGACCTACTGAGGTCCCTTCTCACCCAAACATCTATGAATGTCTCCCTACATCTTGATCAAGGATGTGAGGGTCTTCTTGCATATAGGTTTGTAAGCATGAAACATGAGGAACCATTGACACACCTTCCCATTATTCCAGTGGAGGAAAACTGGTAGCTGTAGCTCTGCAGTATTCTCTTTGCCCAGTGTAGTTTCAGTGAATGGGTCTCCAGTTGCATTCAGACTCTTCTCACGTTCTGGTTCATGAGAGAATTTAAGGTTTTGGATCTAAAACAACAAAGGACAGAAGAAAGAAATGATTATGTGGACCACAGAGAATGTGTGCACTGCAGGTCACAGCACTTTATCAGTTTGGCCTGAAGGAAGCCTCTTTCTCTCTTATGTTTTTAGAATGTCCCTTGATTTTTTACAGACCCTGCTTACTTTGGAAACAGGAAATGTTAAGATAATTAATGTCAGTCTAAATTAGCATTGCCAAGTGCTTATTCAGTGAAAGACTAAAGCGGGCATATTGATGTTTGGGGGATGATAAGCCACGGTGGACAGTTTCCTGAGAGTTGGCATATCTGGGAAAAATGTCACAAGAAGAACTTGTTGCAGATGGAGCCCAAGATAATCCAACAGCGGTAGCTTTTCTGCTCAAATTCAAAGGAAATCCTCATTGTTCTTTGGTAGCAGAAGCATTGATTTCTGTAGTCTGTAGCCACTGCAGAACACCATCACATACCTGCACTTGGAGCAGCTGTTCTCCAGCTTGACTTCTCCATAGTAGTTGCACATGAACTAAAGCTTCTGTCCTCATCCAGCTTCCTTCCAAGGACACCCTGGGGACATAACCTAGCTGGGCATCCAATGAGTAGCGATACTGATAAAGGATTCCAGGCTGAAAAGACGGCATCTGCAAACTCCCTATAAAAAAAGAAACTAGCAGTAGTGTAACTAGGGGTGGGCAATCAGGGAACCAGTCTCAGGTCCCACCTTAGACAGGTTACAAGATTGGTGGACACTGCTGCAACTGGCCAAGTCACTGCCATCAGCCCAGCCTAGGACACAACAACTGCTTGTTACGCAGGCCAGCAATGAAGTGATTTGTACATTTCTGCAAACTTGTGATTGCCTTGGATTCAGATTTATTTCAGGATATGGAAAGTTAAATGCTGAGACACTCATTGACATTAATTGACTCCAGATCCAAAAATGTATGTGATTAAATATTTTATCACATACATCCGGCCCTGCTACCGAGTTGGTAGGAAGAGCACCAACATGTTGCAACCTGCCCTGCATGTTGAGTGTGTCCACACTCAGTCTCCTCTGTGGTGGCAGGTTATTTCTTTCTGCTGCTTGTGTCTTCCCAGAGTAGACTTCACATTTTGGTGGCTATGGCAGGGAACTGTTGGTGCCTGCCACTTCAAGGGCTAGGCCACGGAGAGGACAGGTGCCTGGTGAGGGCTGTCATTTAATGCCCAGCTTTCTGTGCTCAAGGGAAGCAGTTTGTGACCAGCCAGCAGGGAAGAAGCATCTCCCTGCTGAGCTCTGTTGCTCTAAGAATACCTAGGAGGTAAGGGCAAGAGCTTATGGGGATGGCTAGGAGTCTCTTGGTCCTGGGCATGGCCTAAAACTGCACCCTGCTGGGGATGGGTGGCCTGGTGGGGCTCCTAGTGGTGTAGGAATCCCCAGGAAATGCCAGGCCAGTTACCCCCCTGATGAAAGGCAGGTCAGGGCACCTTAATAACCCCAGCTCCCACAACCCAAGAAGATAGACCCATGTAAGAGAGTGTGAGCTAGTTGTTCAGAAGACTGACTTGAGGCACCCTCAACTGGTCAAGGTTGGGTCCAGGACCAGAAGAGTCAAAAGGGCCGGGGACCCACCACGAGGGATGTCCAGAGCCAAGGGCCTGGGGTTCCAACTAGCCTTGAAGGTGAGGTCAGGGCCAGTGTGGCCAAAGGTCTTGATAAATGAAAGGCCACACCTGAAAGGAGTGCAGGGAGCTAAGCAGCCCAGAATGAGGGAACTAGGCCACCTAATGGAATGGGAAGGGATCTAGTTGGGGTCTAAACTGGAGGGTTATGGGGCCCAGTTTGGGGCTAGAGATGTTAAGAACAGAGATGCTATCTGCAAGGCATGGGCTGTGGTGTAGGGGAGGTTTTACAGCTGCAGATAAGATCCCCTGGCATTGGGGCAGAAAATGGGTAGCCTCCCGTCTGGGTAACATCTTACTCATTTTCCACCAAGGTGTGGTAAGCGAGGGAGGTGGGCAGTTAGCCCAGAAACAGGTGGGCGTGCCAATTTCTAACTGGCCCCGGGAAGGTCCCCTGTTATAGTGCCACAGATGATAATGCAGCTGAGCAGAGCTTTTGTGCATATGCTATGGCAGCTGGGTAGTAGAGGCCACTGTCTGCTGCCAAAATTTCTTGCAGTAGAGCAGGATAAGTAAAGCCAAACCTTTGGCTTGTGCTGATGGCTGCCTCCAGTCAACACAGCTGCAAATAGATAACTTCTTGTTCAAGCTAGGGGCTTCATAGCTGTCTTTTGATATGGTCAGATATGGTACTACCCACATCATGATCTTGCTTGCTGTTAAGTCATGGAAGGTGGCATGCCCTGGCATGTCTTAACCCCTCAGCCGGATGAACCTTTTAGGTTTAGACAGACCATAAGTGACATCTATATTTGCCACAAAAGATCATCAGTTCAATCCACTTTTAAAGTAAGAAAATATTCATCTGATATCCTTGGAACTTAATGGTCTCAGAAGAATTCATGGATTCCGCTGTCCAGGTCATCTGATACTTTAGTATGACCTGGCAAATAAGTTTCAAAACACTCCCCAAAAGATGTTAAGTTCTCCAGGAAAGACAGTCCACAACAGATCTGGACAGAAAAAAGTGAAAACCTAGATAACTTCATTAAATCATGCTCAGCATAAGTAGTAACTGATGTCTAGATCTTTTAATGATGTTGAATCTTGAAAGTCCAAAATTTGCTATATACATCATGGCCCCTGGAGAGAAGTTTCTGAATTAGGGAGACTGAAATTAAATTACACCAACCTGTCCCTGAACTCTGAGGACGCACAGGCTTTTGTGAGTTGTCATGCCAATAAATCTTAGCTAAAGCAGCTAGAAATCTGGGCGTTAGCAGAGTTTCCCCTCCACTTCTCTTCCTTGACAGCAAGATTGTGAGATACAGAATTACAGCAAGCAGCCAGCATTGTACAAGAGTTCTTTGTATGTTAGGACAAGTATTTTAACAGGATACTTTGAAATTTCATGCCATTTCAAAAAGCTGAAATGAGAAGTTTCTTACCTTCTGCTATGCAGGCAAAGAGAAAGAAAATCAGCCAACTTTTTTCTGCAGCTGCTAGGGGATTCATGGTGGGGACTCTGTGAGCAAAACTGAGTGTTTAGGAAAGACGGGGAAGGCAGGGGGCAGGGAGGGGAAGTATATAACAAAGACTGGGCAGAATGGCTAGGATTCAGTCAGGTGACCTGGCCTGTCCTTCTCCCTATCCCTGAATTACACATTGAAAGCAAGGCAAATAATTAATCTTTGCTCCAGTCCCTAGCAGCATCAGCAAAAGAAATGAAACATTTGGAAATCGTCTGAATTTGGTAAAGCCTACAACAGTGAAGCTGACAAAACCCTGAAAGAACAGCTCCTGGGTGGAGAAAAAGCAAGTCTGGCCTGCTGAATATAGCTCTGTGTTGGTTCAGAAGAGCAATTTTCTATCTGACTTACACCCCTGCTCTGCTTCTACCCACCTCCATGCCACCAAGGGAAAGACAAGAAATCCTGACTAAAGGAAAATTGACACAAAAATGGTCAAAGCAGCAAAGAATGATCCTTGCTTCCTGTTTGAGAAGCCAGCCTGCAGGATCAGATTACTTAAAGGGCCAGGCTGGGAAGAAGGAAGAAAGCAGAGCTCTGTGAATGAAGCTCATTAAGAAACATGGGTGCAGAGGCGCACATACACACACACACACACATGCACGCACACGTGCGTATGAATGAAAGCATTCACTTCATACTGTTTCTGCTGCAGCATTGCACAAACGGTCTGTGAAAGTGATCATAATATAGTTTGTTTGTGAACAAAATAATTCCAGAAAGTTGGGCATTAATGTTAAGAGGTTAGACATGTTCACATAGTAACAGGTAAAAACATAAGCAAGCCATGGAGCCTGCCCAGGTTCCCCTTTCAAGCTGAGTACTGCTTGTATGCTTATTTGCTTCAGGAGCATGTACAATGTGCCAGGCTAGGTGTTTTCCAAAGAAAGAAGAATGACTGTTGCCAGGAAGACATTAGAATTAAGAGAAAAGTACACAACCTGAGACTGGGGGGAAAGGCTACAACATAACCAAAGTGATCCCCGTGATAACTGGCCATATTAGCTAACAGAGACTGAGTTTTAAAAGGACTCTACAATAAGTCAACGGTACTTTGGTGCCCAAATCCCTTCAGCTCCTGCAAAAATCCCATCCTGAATACTTTAATAACACAGAACTATATGATGTATAATCTCTGAGGACCCAAAAGAGAGGGTTCTTATCCATCAGCTTATTTCACTGCATCATGATTGAAGTGGGCCTTTGGAAGGGATTAGTCTGGAGAAAGAGCAATGACCTTTGGAAAGGAAAGATAAGTAAATAATTCATCTAACAGTGTGAAGTCCTTGGCTTGCAATAAAAGGAAAGTTACTTGCCAGCCCCTCCAGTCCTGTTTAACCACCTGGCCTCTCTGTCAGGTGATTATGGCTGAAGTGCTGCAGTCTGCTTTATACTTCACAGTCTTGAATTTCACAAGAAATTATTGATAGAGGAGGAAATAGGTGTTGAGCAAGGAAAGACTGGAAAAACAAGTGTTCTAAAGCATATCTTTGTGGAAAAGGTGTGATTTTAAAGATTTCTTTACTTACTCCTGATATAGCCTATGAGGCAATGAGCTGTCAGTGAACAGTCCCACACATATTGCTCATGCACATAACTGCAACCAAGTCTCATCAAATCCAACTTCTAGGGTTTGTTCCTAGCTGAGTCACTGAGCAAGTAGCGTAGGACTTGTCTGCCCTGAAATTTTAGCCCCTGACACAGCTACACTGGTGTAACCTAATAATGCACATCCACACCGTGTTAGATTGGTGTCAGTGGGTAAGCACTCAGTATCTTAAGCTTTCTGAGACTTTCAGTTTTCATACTGTAATTTACCATGGTGCTTGTTGGAGTGTCTAGACTTCTCAGATTGACTAGGCCTTTACCCTGTGAAGAAGACAGGACCAGGAGGGATTATCACCTTGTGAGAAGACAGCTTGCCTGATTGTGTGGGTCCCTAAGGTAACTAAGGAATCTTACCTGTCACACCTTTGTTTGTAAAACTCATTAATGGGAAGAAGTTCTTAATTCCTGTCTCCCTTGGTCTACTCTTGGCTCTCACGTGGTGTCCTCAGTTCCGGGGCTCTGCCTCCCCTACATCCCGCCTAATGGCAACCAATAAGATGTTGAGGCTTAGCACAGTCTAACTTCAGGCTCACAGTCCACAGATGGGCAATGGCCACCGCTTATCGGTATACATATTCAGAATCCACACTCTGTCTCTTGCTCAAAGTCCTTACTTAGGGCTCCACTGCTCGCTCCACTCTTTCCTTCTGAAATACTGAAGTGGGATGTGTCTTAACTGTGGCACTCTCCCCAAGTGTACTCACCACTTCTCTATTCTCTTCTTTCTTACAGGTTCACCATTGTTCCAGTCCCAGTTCCTGTTGTCTGGGATCCATGGCTGTCATAATGGTGAGTATCTTGGCTCCTCCAAGACAGCAATGGTTGGATGCCTTTTTACTCCAGGCTCCCACCAATCGCCCCTGCTGGGGTACTTCTTTCTCCTGCGCCACTCTGGGCTTCTTGGAGGCTCTGCCTCTGGTCCTCTCCAGATGTAGTTATGAAGGGTTTTTAACTCTTTACTGGGAGACTGGCCAGCGAATCGCTGCTGACACACATTTAAAAAGTGTCTCCATGCCAGCATTGGAAGTCCCTCCTGGTCTGTGCCAGCATTTTTAGGCTGCTTCCCCATTCATCAGTCCTGTGCTGCTGGTGAGTCAGCTCTTGTGGTGGTGTCCCCACCACACATACCTCTACAATGGAAATACTACTTGCTTTTTTGTGAGGTTCTTTTGATGTTTTGCAAAGCACTTTGATTTCCTCACATAATAGTTGATCTCTATGTGCAAAGCTGCCCAAGTATCTGGAAAACATCTGTTAAATAATATATGTGATCTTAAACTTCTGATCTTTCACGGTATAGGCAAGTGGGGTGTCCATTGCTCTCAAAAGCTCTTTCCATTGCTATTCTGTATTGGGATACTCCAAGAAACTCAGCAATGGTTTTTGCATCCAGGCAGACATGGGAAACCCATTAATTTAGAATCAATGTATGCAGCATTTCAGGACAGCACATCAGTTTGGGGTGTATGTCCCTTACACACCATCCCTTTCCACTTGGGTGTTGATCAGGATAGACTCTTGGCTTTTCTAGGTGCCTGTCTTCACACGATGGGAGAAAAGGTCAATGGGAGAAGAAAAAACAAGCAGCCTGGGACCGATGTGAACTGGCTGAGCCCTGTGACTCTGGTAAGGATCCACTGCCAATGATGTCTGAGCCACGTGGAAATTAATAAAACAATATAACGTAAAAAATCATGTCTGTCTCTGCTTACAGGCCTACCTTCAGCCTAGCAATGTGCATCCACCTTCTCCTCAGGCAGTTGAGGCTCCTCAGGGTTCACCCCCTAGTCATGAACCTAATCTACAGGGCAAGCCTGTCAGGCTAACCCCTGTGGGTAGTTTGGAACCATCAGGACTCTAAACCCCCAGGAGACCCTTGCAGGTACCTGGCATCCAACATCTGCAAGATGGTCAGCTTCATGCTGTGGAAACCAGGATCAAGCTGGTCTTTGGTGAGATGTCCTCAGCTCCAGTGGAGGGAAGCAGTGTGGGCTGGTACCTATGCCAGTGCCACCTCCTCTCTGGGACTGGCACTGCCCTATAAGGGAAGTTCTGGGTTGGTCTGGGCCAACTTGGACTCCTGCATGCCCCTTGTGCCCTCTGGCTGCTACCAGGTGTTAAGAGCCCCTGTGGGACTCATCATTGCCTGCAGCTGTGGTCTCCAGGTTCTAAGTGGTGCTGGACACACTGGCCACTTCTTTCCTTCCTGGCCAGGCTCCAGGCCCAGGTGGAGCCTGGATTGTAGCTCTTAACCTTGCGCAGAGGACAGGCACATGGGGAGTGCATTGCCCACCATCTGCCTAGAGATCAGGCACACAGGGAGAGTGGGGGAAAAGGGGATATGCTATCTGCCCACGGGCCCACTGCCCACTGTCAGGATGGTCTGGGGTTCCACAGACTGCAGGGCACCCTAGTGGCCATCGCCCCAGTAAGTGTGGGGCCAGGCTGGGTCTCTACTACAACACTACATGGACAATATGGCAGGAGACTGGCCTCTGTTGACTTAAGGAGCTGAGGATTCCATTTTTTTTTGTCTGTGACTTTCAACCATACAGGTTTGGTATCTCATATGTGGACAATACTGAGTATGGGATTAATTTCACACTGTAGCAGCATTTCACATGCCGTGTAATTGCAGAAAAGTCAAAAGCCAACTTAGTTGATTCTGATCACTGTTTTTATTAAGAAATAGCTAAGAATTGCATTGAAAGCATATAGGCCTATGCAATGCAATTTGACTCATTAGTGAGCAAGAATACTATTTAGTACTCTCACTACCAGTCCCAGCTTCCTGACCTGTTAGGTTCTGTGATGCACTGGTTAGACTCTGTAACAAGGACCACCATATTCCATAGAATCTAATCCAAAAGGTTTCAGCAATTTGAAATCTCTAGGACTGCATAAAATATCTCTTTCAGGGAAGTATTTCAGACCCTCTTACTTCTTCAGCTTTTGCTCTGACTGTAGTAGCCTTAGCACTGTACTGTTCTTCTCCACTCTCCGTTCTTCCAGGAAACTTAAACTTGCCATAGACTGGGAGGAATAGGGAAAATGCTAACCATGCAGAGATGCTATGCATGTTATACACCCTTATTCCTGAAGAGATACTATGGGTCTTACATTCTTTATATAAGTGCCTGGTATGTATTATATCATAACTAAAGAAATCTGCACACTGCAGTAACCTAGCTTGTAAGAGACAAAGACCTGAATGGTTATTAACAGGTTTGCATTACAGGAAAAGTTAAACATCTCTAGATAATGAAGGAATTGCAGGCTACCACTGCTACCTGAGAAGCCAAAATTAAGGATAGAGCTAAAAAGCTCAAGGAGCTGTGAGCTATTTTGTCAGCCTCGTGAAGGCATGTGCCTCATGAATGATGTATCCATCTAGTCTTTCAAATGCCTCAACAAATAAGCATCACTCCCCTCCTACCTGGATTAATGGCAACAGTTCCTTTTCATCCAAATCCCTACCTTAATAATACAGTAGGGAGGTAACAAGGCTAGGACCTGTGTTCAATAAAAAGAATACAAAGTTTTGAGAGTTCCTAGTGTATTGACAGTTTTTTGGCTCAGAAGGTCCCTGTCACTTCTGATAGTTTTACATAAGCATTGACAGGATTGAGCCTGTTGAGAGGACAGCTCAGCATTGTCTCCTGAGATAGCTGACACCATCAGGAAACGCAGTATCAAAACTCATCTCCCATATCTCAGAAGAGATGTAAAATCCCAGCTGTTTCCTTTCTGTGATCCCTTGTCTCATGTTGGGCCAAATATCCAACTGGAGTTCAGCAGCAGCAGTATTTTAAATATATGTAGCTAAGTTTAGAATTTCACAGTTTATGGTATGAATGAATATATATGGCACAATCATTAAACTGATTAGATCTCAGTAGAAGATGTCAAAGCAAGGGGGGAGATAATGTGATATCGAATATCATATGCTTTCTTGTGCTCTACATAACTCATTTCACTACTTGATTACTGAGAGTAAACTATTACAGCTGTAATAGGAAATGCAGTAGCACTACTTGTAGCTTTTTCAGCAGGAACAATGGAAGATCATGTTAGCTGGCTGGGTCTGGCTGATTCTGCTTTTCCTCCTGGGAAGAATGAAACTGGAGAACTTCTGCAGTCCCAATGTGCACTGAAAATGAAAAACACACACAAGATGGGTTTACTTCTACCAGGTTCAGGTATGGTCTACACTACATAGAGTTTGACTTCTGCTGATAAAACTGTGAGTGCACCAACACTCAGAGCTCCTCAGCATTTATACCATCTCTCTAGCCAGAAGAAGGTTTCTTCCCGTCTGCTAGGTGGCAGAAGGCATGTGTACACACCCATGCCTCCTGCTGGCTGCCACAGTCCATTTCACAGCTGGTGACTTGTTAAGGTGCACATTTTATGTTGCTTGCAGAGCTGCATGGAGCTTCCAGGAGATATGTATACACTTTGGTGGCTTAGTGGCTTCCAAACATTGTCTGTTGCAGCAAAACTGACAAACACAGACAAGCCCTCTAAGTATCTAACTTCTCACCCTTATAAACCAGGTGCTAAGTGACTTAATTTTCTTATCACCCACATTACTTTAGAAAATAGGACTTAGGCTCTTAAGTCACAATTTTTTTGGAATTTCTTTTTCCTGTTGTCTTTGCTGGTCGCAACTGCATGCATTGCTGTACTTAGTCAAGATAAAAAACGCTTGTGTCAAAGACCACAATGATAAAAACCATAATGATAAACCCCATATCTGGAACAATTAAACTTAGCAGGGAGTGCCACATTTGCTTATTTGCATTTGATCATTTGTTGCTTGAAGACCAGATCTTAGAGTGTAGCAAGTTGAACTATACTGGTATCTTACTCTTTAAAAATCTAGTTGGCTGATTGCTACCTGCGGAGAAGTCAAACCTTGGTCAAACCTTCAGGTATTTGCTTAATAGAATTTTCACAGCCAAATTTAGAATGAGCTTTTAACCTTGTCTCCACACCCAAATCCCAGTCTGATTAAAATTTTTCATAGGTCATGTGTTACTATTCACTCAGAGATACCCTTGCAAAAGGTACTGACCTCCTACTCTGCATTTCCAAAATACACACTCAAAGGAACCTTGCTGCTATTTATTTTTTAATCTATCTGGATCATATTCTTGCTTTCATCTAAAAACATAAGTGCTCATGGAATGGGTTCAAGTGGTTACATGATTCGTGACCTATAGAAAGTCATTCAGCTTCTCTAAGATACAAAATCACCATCTGAAAAATGGGTAGAATAATATCTCCAGACATAAATGACTACTGAGACTTACATGATGTGTATAAAGATGCTTCAAGAATCTTGGTTGCAAAAGGATTTTAGTTCATGCATGTTTAAAGCATGCATTATTATAATGTTTACCTGGTTTCTCTTCCTCTGGAATAGGTTCTTGTTTCTTTTTCTGAGAAAATCTAAAATAAAGAAATGAAAAGAAAAAGTACTCATTTTTGTGTTCTAAATCAGGGATGCTCAACCTCCAGCCCATGGGCCAAATGCAGCCTGCTGAGCCTTGGAATCCAGCCTGTGGGGCTCCCCAGTAGTCAGGAAATTTGGTGGCAGAGAAGCCGCAGTAGTTAATACTACCACACTGCCCTGCTTCAAAATCTCAAGCCCTGAGTGATATGTTAGAGCCAGGTCACAACCTTACAGCTGCATGGCCAGACTGGGGCTAGGCCATGCCCCCTTCCCTCTGTGCACCTAGACTAGTGTTGGGCCACAGCCCCTTCCTTCCTCAGGTTCAAGCCATGCCCCCTCTCCCCAAGGGGTGGGATCAGGGCTGCATCATGCCCCCCCATCCCCTGTGGGGCTGGGTTGAGTCTGGGACAAGCTGTCTTCCTCCACACAACTGGGCCAAAACCTGGCTGCCTCCTGTCTCTCTCACCATGGCTGCTTGGGCCCTCACTATGGCTGCCCCAGGTGTTGGATTGAATCCACCAGTTGGATCTGGCCCACAGAGGAACTGGACATGCCTGTCCAGTCTGCCAGGTGAAAAGGTTGAGCAACACTGTTCTAAATGATACTTAAAGCTGGTGGCCACGAAGTGACAGAACTGGTCTGCCACTTCCCTGTTCACTTTCTGCATCCACCTGTATTTTTATTTTCTAATTACTCTCCTTTTCCTATTTTGGCTACAGTTCTATAAAAACTTTTGAAAGCTGGGTCACTGCACAGTTTTACCGAGTCTCCTTAACCTTTGTCCTGTGTGCAAGCCTGAGCTTCTATTGAGCAATGGCCATTGAGCAGTGACTGCCAACTGTGTCACTGCCAATTCAAAGAGAATGGGAAGATGACTTTTATTAAGTTTGTTTGATCTGAAATGCTCTGAAATGGCCATTGCTCTGAAATGTACTCAGCATGTCTCCAGCCACCTGTACATAAGATTTTCAGTTTCCTTCTGAATGATAAATATCCATTGGGATAAATTTTGAGAGAACCTGGTTGAAGAGCTCCTTCCTAAGTGATGCCCTCTGGAGGGCACACCTGCTGTGGTCTGGGAAATTTGTGTCTGTGGCCTCTCCTTTGTGTTTGTTGTCAGGGACTGGGGTTCAAGTTGTAGGTTGGCAGTTGCAGTCTGTAACATCCCCATAACAAGATCCTTTTCTGCAAGGAGATAAAGACCAGTGGAAAGAAGAATTGTAGTAATTCCAACAAAAAAGAGAGAAGTTTTAACCATGCCAATTACCCCCCTTCCTTGCTTGTTTTTGTTAATTTTTTCATCTTTTATTTCCATTCATGTAGCATTAATCAACTTGACAGGTTCCCATCTTCTAACTATGTCCTGCCAAATTGAAGATGCCCCTGTAGATGATGTAGTTGTTATACCATACCTACACAATACCATGTCATCTGATTGCTATATTGCTATGTTCCATTTGCGCCGAAATCTTATTTTTACCTCCTGTGGTGTCTGAGCAGTGGCTTGCATCCTCCTGCCCTTGTACTTGAAACCTCCCACACTCCTACATATCAAGCAAACCTTCTCATGATATCCTGCTCCTGGCAAGTGGTACGTGTAATGCTCGCTTGCTATAGGCAGATCTGTGGAGCCATAGACTACAGTGCTTCCATGATAAGAATGCTACATCAACACCTGCTATGACTTCCAAGGGAAAATAACCTCTCTCCCACTCATTAATTACATCCATTGAAAAATGTACCATTATCATTAATACAATAAATGCAAGGTGGCTAAGAATATTCATCTTCCTACCACAGCATTTTAATATTATAATCCAGTACTGCAGTTTTCATTTAGCAACAGAAGCATCAACTGCAGTGGCAGCTTGCAGCCTATAACTTAGAAACAAAAAAGGTTTAAACACAGGGCCTGAAAATTAGGTATCTGAAGCCAAATTGAAGCAGATTCATAAGGTTGTGTCTACACTGTTTCTGCAGTTATTCTGGCATAGTCACCAAATAACATTTCCTGTCCAGTTGCTCCTGCTTGGTATGTGTCAAAACATGGATATTAGGCAGTGTACCTGTCTTAGGGTGGCTCTGAGCATATGCCCCAGTGCTGCTTTTAGGCTCCCTGTCTTGAGCATGCTCTTTGGCATACACTCAGGACCACTCTAAACTGGCTATAGTGACTCATTTCCAGGTTTTGGCATGGGTTTTGTCAGACTGTGTGACAGGGTGCTTCTAGGCAGCGGCTCTGAACTCAGCTCAGTAGCATTGTAGAAAAGCTTGTAGTGACCTGACTTTCATAGATACCAAACACCAAGAGGTTAATGGGAAGCCAGCACATACAGAAATCCAGTCACCAAGGTTATTTTGAAAGTGTTAACCTATAAATTTTATATGAGAAAAAAAACTTTTGATTTAACTGTGGATACTCTTTGCTAACTGGCAGTGAAGCTCCAAAAGCAGACACTAGACAGAAGGATGGAATGAAATAAAAAACTGTTTGTGACCTGAGAGGCAAATTTTAGAAATCTATCCATCTGTCCAGTTGTCCCATCACTGGTAGTGTTCAGGCACCTGAACACCAAATAAAATTCAGATACTTAGGGCTTCATCAATTACTACAAATGAAGTTATTTAGGGTTTATAGGGTTATTAGAAAACCCTAACAAATAAAGAGATGTTTCTTCCATATTTATCCAACCCTGAACTCTGATCAACTTGCAGTCTATACAATATATAATGGGAATAAACTTATAGAAATGGTGAGGGTGTCAAGTTGTCAGGATAGAAGTAGGAGCCAATTCTTTCCATTGAAGCTTCAAGCCTCTGACTCCAGGTTCTCCACACCTCTCTGGCCAGCTGTGAGCAGCCATTGCTGAATAGCCATCAACGAGTCTGTCTGCAGGATCTGACACAGCAGCTCTAAAATCTGTTGGCAGAAGAGCAAAGTAAAAAAGTATCAGCATGCTCAGGTCAAAGTGACACAGCCTATACCTGCAACAGATGAACAGGAGGTCAGGGTGGTATGCACTGTTTGTCTTGATACTACACTAGTGTGGACTTTGTCTTGCAGTTTTATTGAGCTACATTTGCCTGCTCAGGGGCCAGTCCACATGTCTGAAGATGAAATAGAAGACCTAGAGCATACTGTATGTAAGTCTACTGCCTCCAAGTGTGGAATATGCACCAGGAAGGACTTGGAACAGGTCCTGAACAGTGAGCTAGTGTTTGAACTGGACTAGACTTGTCAAGATACAGGATCCTCTGTTGCAGACACACTCCTTCCTGACAGGTCCCTGTGTACACAAGCTCATTGCTAAACAACTTCACCATAAAAGGGTTCACCATCTGTTCAGCATAACCTCCCTTCTTTGAGTACTGTTTTGTTTTTTTAGCATTTCCTGCTGTACTTGCTAAACTGGACCCTGCTGGTGAGTCTCACTCCTCATGCATCTCTCAGTTACGAGAGGGCACCAACTTCAGTATGTTTCTCAAAGCTCTTCACACTCTCTACTTAGCACTTTTGTTAGCTCTCTTTCTGCAGTTAGCTTGGTGCTCTAACTACTGGCATTTTACCATTTAAAGAGAAAAGAAATAGCAAACCCAAGGTGAGGGAAAAATATCAACACAACTTCTAGTGTATGAGCTAATCTCCATGGGGACAGAGGAAATGAATTTCCCCAGCATACTTCCAATTTTTCATACACTGCAGTCCTCTAGTTCCTGGCCATTACAGCCTGTTACCATTCAATATTTTTAGTAATGATGTAGAAGTAAATGTAAGATCCCTGCTGATAGAATTAACAGATGATTCAGAGATTTATAGAATGATATATAATAAAGGAACAGGACCAATACCATAACTAGGGGACAACAATTGGAACAGCTGCATCAGGCACCAACCTGGGAAAGAGTGTGAGGTTAAAAAAAAAAAATACTGCTGCAGCTGCAACCTCATGATCTCACTGGTGGCATGGCAGCAGCTGCAAATCACCACTGCCCTTGTGTGTCACAGCTGTCCTGGGCGCCCAACTGCATTGTTATGTCTCTGAGTGGAATAGGAGTACAGAGTAACATGGGTCACTTGGTAAACTGAGCCTATTCAAATGTGTGTTTAATACAGACAAAAGCAAAGTGAGGTGTGTAAGAACAAAGAATGCAATCCATGCTTGTAGAATGGGGGTCTGTATTCTAGAGAGATATTACTTAGGAAAACATGTAGAGGTTATAATGAACTAATAACTCTCAGATGATGCTGTGATGAAAAGGAACTAATGTGATTTTTGTATACATAGAGTAGTGAACATAAGTAAGAACCAGGTGATTTTACCTTGATCATACAGCAGTGATGAGACTGATCAAAAGATATGAATGTTTATTTCTAGCCCACACATTTGTAAAGGAAGATGAAAAACTGGAGAGAGCACAGAGCCACAGACATTATTCAAACACTGGAGAAAATGTTTCACATTGGGAAAGTTAGAAGCTGATATATTTAGCTTATCAAAAAAGGTATTTGAGAATTCACTTAATTTGGGGGTGAAAGGACCTAAGAACTGAACAGCACTTCAATCTAATGGTGAAAAGCATAACATGGATCATTAGCCAGTGTCAAAACCAGACCAAATCAAGATAGAAACAGGACACACAGACACACACACACACACACACACACACACACACACACTTATTTAAATGATGATGATTAACCATTGAAATGAACTAACATGGCAAGTGGTGGATTCTCCATTTCTTAATGGTTTTTGGTCGAGACTGGATGCCTTTCTGGGATCTATTCTATTCTATGCTATTCCATTCTGTCTAAGTTCACACTCACCACCATTGGGTCTGTCAACACTTTGGTCAGTTTTATTTGGTCAAACCCAAGTTAACCCTCAATGTAGGGGTAACTGGGTAAAATTCTGTCACCTGTGTTGCGCAGGAGATTAGACTGGACAATGTAACAATATTATCTTTATAATATATTAATCATCATACAGAGATAAAATCCTCTAGAAAGGTCTTTTTTTCTGTCTGTCAATCTGTCTTATATGTTCACTTGAATAGCAGTCCCACAGGGAAATTTAGTATCAAGAAGTAGGCAGAGGTCATCCACTCTTTCTTATTATGTTCTACTTACAACCAGTTCTTGATCCTGGAAAGATAGGACAGCCTCCTTGCCTTTATTCTTGGCATTGCTGCAGTGCATTTGGTGGAAGGAATGGTGGGTGTTTGCCCGAGAGGGAGGTGGGATGAGGCGCCCAGTTTCTGCTGAGTACTGTGTAGCTCTCCGAAGTTCCTCTGTCTGTTAAAATAGACACATATACTGTTTGATAGGAAGGTTGAGAGTGGGAGAGGGATGCTAGGGAAGAAATTAAACTGAAGATGATGGAGTGCAAAGAGGCTGTGTCTAACAGGCAAATCTTAGTCTTTACAAATGCATGAAAACAGGTGTTTGGCACTGGGTGAAAAAAACGGAAGGCTCCTTGTGCTGTCAGAGTGCAACCAGTGCAGGGTTTTGAACAATCACATGTGAGAGGTGCCTTTCTCCAGTTGGGAATGGTGCCCTCAATGTGCATATATCATTTTTATTTAAAGCTGAAACTTGTAGGCCACCTGCTGGTGGCAATTGGAAAAGACAGATAACTGGCTTTTCAAAACTCAAGCGCTTTGCATCTCAGTCCAGCAGTACCAACATGAAACTTTGATCATTTATTCATGAAAGAAACAGGTCCCAGTACAAAGAAAGAATAATTCAGGGTGCTGAATTTAGTGGTCTTGAATGTGAGTGAGAGAATGATGGTGCACACTAAAGGTGATTTAGCACAGATAGGCTTGTATAGCTTCCTATACAGGGTTTTGCACATGTGCTTCAGTCCTGAACTGCAGTGTTCTCTAGTATTCTAGCCCTGGCTCCCACACACCACTGCCAAAGTCCTTCGGTCCTTACCTGAAACTTTGTCCAGCCTTGATCTTCCATACTCCTTAATCCTGGTCTGCAGCATCTTGAAGGTCCTTTGCTTCATTGGAAATTGCACCATTGTATGATTGTTTCATAACATGCATCTATAAAGTTTTTAAATGGGACTACCTAACTTATTCAATCTGTACCTTAAGGCAGACATGAGCCTGTGTCCCAAAAGACTGATTCACTTCTTCCTTTGATTTAGTCCCTTATTTTTGTTGATAAAGACACAGATTTAATGTGTTGGATCTAGACTGTCAACACCCCAAAAATGGGCTGAGAGGTTATGATCCAGGCCAGGGGACACTTATCACCTGGACTCAAACCTTAGATTTGGAATGAAGAAGCCTGGGGCTTGGTTCTTGGCCTTCTGTGTGACTTTCATCCCATTACACATTTTTCCCATCCTAGATTACATATAAGTAGGTTAAAACTATTTTAAAATATTAAAATTATCTTCAACAACTGAGGTTTTTAAGTGTCCCTTCAAATAATGAGACTGTCAGTGACAAACATAGGGCAAGATACATAAAATAGTGATAAAGTGACTAAATCACTCTGTTCAGGTTTTGCTGCTCCCTGTTTCTTGACTTCATTCCAGGTGTTGGTTTGATGATGCTCAATAGCCACAGAGTTTTAACTCTCACCTTACTTATCACTTCTTTTTTCTCTATTTCTTTGCAGGAGGCGGCACTAACTCTGGCAGCAAGTTCCTTCAGTTCTTCTCGCCATGCTTCTGACAATGAACCTGTGAAGAGTACAAAAGGTATGAGAAGACTCAGTAAAGTGGTACCATTTGGTTCCTATAGAACTTATCGCCCCTATGTATCTCTTAACATGGAAGGTTCTTTTAATTTTTCCCATGGGGATCCAAAGACCTTCCATATTCATTGTGGAAGGTAATTTGAATGATCATATCCTTATGCCAATGGTTCCGGGAGAGCTTGGATGGAAGTGATAGGAGAAGCAAATACACAGTAGGTTTGACCACTGGATACATTATGAAAGGTTATCATGGGATGTATTATGCAATCTCTTTGTGCAGTGATGCTTTCTTTAAAAGAGAAAGAGGAAAGTAATGTTCGTGAAGTCCATACCAGGAGCAGCACATAGAAACGTGGGGGGGAGAATATGTGAAAGTGACAGAAGCTCCCTAGAGAGAATGTTTCATAGGCTGAGAAGATCAGGAGGCAAAAGGGGGAAACATCTGTATGTCCTCCACTGTTTAATCCTCCTCATTTGTAGATGGATTCTGGAGGGACAGTTAGCATTGCAGCAGTTCAGGAAGCTAAAAAGAACAGCATAGAAGTAATTGTGAGCGCTTTTTTTCCCCATGGTTTGCTGCTTATCCTACAGCCTTGTTACATGTTGCACTTTGACCTGCTCAGATGTTAAAAGGTGTTAGTACTAACTTGATTTGGAGAAGTATTGGTGACACATAGGGGATGTACACCCTGAGATTGGCCATGCCCCCCTGAGATAAATGCCGGTGGCACTTTCGGGTTTGTTACTGGCACTTCTGCTGGTGGTGCCAGTCGGCTGCTGGCCCCACTCCCTTGGCTGGTGAGTGGCCGCTGGGGGACCCCCCACCCATTATTAGCAGGCACCAGTCACCCATGTGGAGAAGTCACACCTCAAGGCTAAAAATCTTCTCTGACTGTCCCCTACTTGCATAGCAATGACTTGCCACTAGAGGGCTGGTGAGCAGAGGCGTGACTGGGAGCTACAGCTGTGAGTTGCCACTACAGGGCTGGTGAGCCAGCACAGGCTTCTAGTCTTGCTTTGCAGCAGGGAGGTGGGGTAGGGATGGGGCATGCACATGAACTTGGGAGGCAGAAAGTTAATGGAATAGGGTTGGGCAATGAAATGGGAAGTGGAAAGGAAAAGGGGGTGGGGGAAGGGTGGTGAAATGAAATCAGCCAGGCACTGAAGGATAAAATAAAAAGAAGAAAAAAAAGAATTTAAAATAAAATAAAGGAGTAAATTAAAGAAGGCCTCGTGTTTTAATAAATCAGGATTTGGAATTGGGGTGTGGGGGGGGTGCTGGCCATGCTTCCTGGGGTGGCTAGGAGGTGGGAGTGGTGAGGGAAGGCATTTTTGGAGAAGCTACTGCTCCTGCCCTGGGCAGGAAGCTGCAGCTCATGGAGACCCAATCTAGCCCCCTATCTTGTTCCCTCCCTGCCACCAGACCCCACTCTTGGACCTGTCTATGCCCTTCAGCTTGGCTAGCTGGCATGTGCTCTGTAGGCTGTTTGCATGGGGTTGCACCCCTCAGGGTAGAAGGGTCACACACCTGGGGGCAGGAGGGGGAGTTGGCTTGGTGCCAGAACCGGCCCCTGGACAGTAGAGTTCAGGGAATGGAAAGCTTGTCCACACAGAACAGGATGGTGTGGGGGGGGACACTGCATTTTGGGATGCTGGAGGACTGCAACTTGGGCAGCTCTCTGTGGGGAGTGGCCACATATTAATGGAACTCAAGTCAGGTAACACAGTTCAGAGATAAACCTGTCGCGGAGTGGTGTAACTTTAAGCCACTTAAAGTTTGCTTAAAACTAGTTTCAGGTGTTAATGTGTGGACAATCCAGGGGTTAAGAGCTCCAGGAGCCACCTAAAATAAATGTGTAATAAGCTCCCTACTGACAAGCTGGCAGTTCTGTCTCAGATCTTTTCTATCCCATCTTTTCTTTGTGCTATATCCAGAGGCCGGTGAAACACCAAAACACTGTACATACCTTAGTGCTCCATGGTGCTCAGCAGGTGATGGTCTCCAGGAGAAGGCAGACCCTGCAACCTCAGCTTATCAGCAAAAAAGAGTGGGTGGGAGTGGAGCCAAAACAAAGGGACTTTGTGTGAACAGGGGAAAGATGGGAAAGGACAGGCAGGAGCCTCTAATCTAACAAGCCATAGGACAAGGATATAATTAATCTTACTCTACATAACTGGGATGCTGTTAATCACGGAATTTGCAAAGAACCAAATTAAACATCATGATGATATTTAATGGTATGGCCTGTAGCATAATTGCCATGTTAATTGCATTTGACTGGGCTACAGGGAGGTGATTAAATGGTTCTCATGTAGGGCTATCTGGCCTTTGTAGTGATCAGAAGATGATGGTGCTTTGTCTGTCATCTAAAGACCTCTTCCAGTGCTGCTTCAGCAAAGATGAGCTGCTGTATCACCCAGGCTGTGTCAGGTTCACTCTCTGCAGGCTGGAAGCACACTGCAACATCTCAGAAACCTGGCATTATTTTTCTGCGGTTCAAAACCATTTCAGCTCAAATGGGCAGGAAAAATTATCAGGTTGAGCTTTTTTATCAGTGTCAGTCCTGACCTTGCTGCAACCCATTAGTGAGCTAAAACCAGTGAAGTAAAGTCATTGGAGAACCATTTCAGGTACAGCATGATGAATTCTGTTAATCAGGAATTCCACTTAATTGGGACAAAAGGCCATCTAGCAGGCCACCCTGATTAACAGACTGTGGTGTACCAAAATATGTGAACAGAATACTAACCTATAGCTAGTCTGGGGACCAGATTACTATGTGGATCTCCAATTGGCAGCTGGATGCCAGGCACTCCCAGTATGGTGGTAGAAAGCTGGCCTTTTATCATTGGATGGGATGGCAGAGGGGTCAGTCTAGACCACCCATCATTAACCATGCAGATAGGAACACCATTCAAACCTAGATAGGAAAAGAGAGAGGGGAAAAGCAGCAAGTAATTCAATGGAAGAAGCACACCAAAAATAAGCATTAGCACCTTATATGACACATGCAACATCAAAGTTACATCCTGTCTGAATGATAAATCAGTAGCTGCATGGTTTCTTCTGTGCCATGCAAATCTAAATCTTCTCTCCTCCTATAGTACAGAATGAGTCCTTGAAACCTCTATTTTTTAGATAGATTCTATATGTACAATGTGAGCACAAACAGTTTGGATTGATTAGGATACAGCCTCTATCTTCTTTAACAGGAGGAATGACATTGGATAAATTCCCCAGGAGTTTATCTGGGAAACACAGAGCTAACAGTCTAATCAGCTGCTGCATCATCTGCATGTAGGAAATAAGTTCTGGGATTGAATGTAGACACATGGGATTAACTTTAGGAGTCCCAGATCACTACCACCATTGCTAAGAAGAATCACCAGAGTGACACTTTCAGGAAATGTTGCACAATAAGACTTGTGCTGCTTCCCCTTATCCCCCTGTGCCCTATCACCAGACCTGGGATGGAGCATTATATAAACTCCTTTGTTCCTGCACATCCCATTCAACCTTTATGCTTCACATCAATAGTACCTTCAACTCCTTTTTCTTTGTCATAGTACTAAGTTCCTACCTTGGATGTGAGTCACCCGATGAGGGTGGGGATTGTGTCGTGAAAAGAAGGAATGGTGGCTAAAGCTGCCAAAGCGAGAGGTGCTCTTTGACTGAGGTCTCAGAGCCTCCACACTAAACCTTAGTGGTGTGTTCAGAGCCATATGTTCAAGTTTCCCTGAGACTCCTGTGATATCTATTCCTCTGAATGGGGCAACGACTGGGCTCTTTGACATCTCCGTCTTCTTTGGAGCTGATGTTCTCTTGGTACTTGTAGAAAAAGAAAAGTTAATCACCCATTAGCACACGATCACATTTTATGAAAACATCTTTACCTTGGGCATCACTTGGATTCATGGAAGGTGAAATTAGAGTCCAGATAGATGCAGAAGTCCAGTTGGGGTTATTTTCTTCTTGAGGCTGTCCCTCCACAATCTATTCAGAATGAGCAGGAGATCCTGGGTCACTTATTCTTTTCCTCTGTATACCAAGGGCTTGAACCAAATGGAGGGAATCCTCTCCCTCACTGACACCAAAGTAAACTTTGTAGGTGTCTTGGGTCTGAAATTCTCACACAGCTGAAATGCATGAAATGCTCAAGGCAAGTAGACAGAGAAAATGAATTTGAACCAAATACCTAAATGAAGAAAACCCAATGGCAATGTGTGCGTGTGTATGAATGCATGTGTGCAGCACAGGTTTGTTCAGTATATATAGGAACATTTTATTTATACTTGTAAGGCAGCCAGAGTTCATGTGGGCTTGGACGCTGAGATGCAAGCCCATGCAGACTCCTATGTATTTGCTGAAATGCAGAAAAAAAGCAGCTTTCTGAGGAAATCCCCAGGAAAACAACTAGCTGACTGCTCCAGTTGACAATTCGGAGCGATGACTCAGGGTCATGGTTTCTGGTCAGACAGCTGCTGAGACAGACACAGTGCAACTTCCCTCCAATACTGAGCTCATATTCTGAAGGCTGACAAACACCTCAGAGGATTTTTAACTGGTGTTTTCTTATCAGCATAGGTGCTGAGATCAGGAGCCTTTTGAAGCATCCTTATATTTAATTGGTGCCTTAGCTAGCATTTCTTTGAGATGTCTGGTTCAATGCCTTGCCAGAAACCACAGAAAAAAGTAGGATCTGATTTTTCCTCACGTTCATCTGAACTCAGCTCTGACCATTCAAAAATGCCTGCTCTCTTCAATCTCCCCTACAGCACCCCAAAACTTGGGTGACAGTGCTCTCCACTGGCAAGCACCAAGCTTTCCAGTCTTTGCTGTGGCAGGTTAGTGATATTCAGGAAAGGTTTTTTGGGGACTGACTGGTAAATCCTTCAAGTGCTGGGTAGAGCACACTGGACAGAGAATTTTCCATGAACATTTGGTCATATTTTTGCACATTTTTTTCACTTTGAACATTCAGAGCCCTTCCACATTTGCTTTACATGAATGCAGATGTGGAGGGTCTGTAGAAGGGATGTGATTTGCAGACAGTGAATTTGAATTCATACCTATGATCAGTACGCACCTGATTCTAAGTATCATCTTCATCCAATCAGGTAATATAAAAATATTTTGTATTCTATGTATTGGATCCAAGGTATGAGGGACAAGGTGGTTTAGAGCCACCTTTGCCTTTCTCTGATCCTAGGAATATCCAGGTATCACCTATAGCAAAAGTGTCCCATTGGCAGCCTGTAGGCCTCATGAGGCCCATGAAGGGTTAAGTTGCACCCCCAGTGTCCTGCCTGGCTGATGCTCCCCCTATCATCCTGGCCACAGCAGCAGCAGGAGTCTTCAGGCTCCCCCTCCCTCTTCTAGCTTACACTTCTTGAACCCTCCCCAGGGCAGGGTGGAGTGAAGTAACAGCTCAGGGAGTTGTGGCTGCTCAGGTGCATGGCACAGCAGTGAGGGAGGGAGGTTGGAAAGGGTATGCGATGGAGATGGGGGAGGGGCATGGGTGCATGGTGCAATGTGCGGGTTCCTGCATAGTGCATGGAGGGGAGGGGACGCACAGTGTGCAGCCTGGGAGCCTGTGGTTCGCTCTGGTGCAGCTTGCATGTGTATGGCCCCTGCTGGGGCAGCCCCTTGGGTCACTCAGCCCCCAGCTGCTTAGAAGCTGGACACAGCTCTAACCTGCTGCAAATGTAACAAGAGCTGGAGGTCTTCTATAACTTATACCATTCCCTACATAGTTATTCTGCTATTTGAGGATTAACCCACTATTTCTATGTGATGTGCTTTCTATGCTTGAAGGGATCAAGAAGGGTTTGGCCAATTTTCTTGTGACAGCTCTGGTGCTATGACAGCTAATAATTCCCCTACACAAGGAGAAACCCAAGATTTCCTGTGAGGGAAGTTTTCTGCTTCTTTTGTGCCAAGGCTATGCAGAAGGGCCAGACCAAGTATAAAGAACCTAACTCTGTGTATCCAGTCATAACAGCTCACATTCAAACTACTGAAAATGTACAAGCTGCTTACAAACAAGCTACAGATGAAGGCTTATCATCAGAAATGATTTAGTGAATGATTTTATGTAGCAGGTATATTTGAGAAAAGTATTGTATTTTTGTGAACGAACTGGGAACCAAAAATCAGGTGAAATTCATTATGAACGGTTTGTCATGAATTATTCACCCAGCCTTCATCCTGGGAATGGCTGCCTCCTTCAGAGTTATTCATCTATAGTTTCAACATGAGAGCCCAAATCATACTTTTTAATGGCATGTCACTTGGAGCACAATGCTATTAGAACACCATGAGATTTAAGCTGTGATTATGGCACCCTACAGGAAACCTGGTGTGTGCAACTTTATTAGCTAAAAAGCTAACACTTTAAATGCCAGGCAAAGCATTTTTCTTGTTAAGCTAATGGAGATGGGCCCAGCATGGATTTTTCAGTGTCAGAAATGCGACACCCACTAACCCTCCTCCCTTTTGCTATTACTAGTCAGGAAGTCCAGCAGTTCAGCTATTCCTGTTTGCAAGAGTTCCATTATCTGCTTTCCCACTTGCTCACTCATGGCATTATTTCCCAGATGTTTCTTCTAAGGACATGGAATACAGCTTTGGTACTTACTCTAGCTGCTGAAGATTAGGTTCCAAATTTTTCAGCTCATTTACCATTTTATTCATTCTATGACAAAACAGAAAAATTGATCATTATTACAGCATTTCTAGCTGCAGAGTCCACACAGGTATGTACACATCTAGATTCACATATATCTACTGTATGCAGGTCTGGAGACACTACTGTGGAGAGAAAAGTACCTTGCTATAAAAACATTCAGCTTCTCAAGCTCTTCAGTTCACTTAGATGACTGTTTGCAGAGTTGTGGGTAAGCACTCAACTCAAACCATGCGTCTCTGTGAGCTTATTTCCTCTCTGTGAAGTGGAGACAATACTTCCCTACTTCAGGGAGCTGTTGTGAGGCTCAGTGAAGGTTTATAAAAACCTATATTACTGTGAGGTTTTACTATAACAAGATGTACTGTCAGACCCTCCCAAAATAGCTCTTATGTGCAGGAAAGCACATATGCCCTCACAGGGCTTTGGAGGGAAGGAATGGATAGCCAGTGAAAAACATGCACGTGGCAGTGGTCACCTTGGACCAGAGGTAGGCAACCTTTGTTGGCTGTGGGGCAGAGTGACCCACCCTGGGTCAGGTGCTGGGGCTGAGCACTAGGACTCCGCCACTATCACCACTTGTCTCTGGACTAGCACAGGGTAAGTGCCTGCAGCCAGCACATCTCCCCATGATGGCATGTGGAAAGTGCCTGCAGAAAGTGCCTCCCAAAGCTGAATGCTGCAGAAGCCCCATGTCTATTCACATGGGAATATGTGAATAAGAACTATACTGTTAACTGTATTGTGAAGCATTAGGCATTAGACATAGTGTCACTGGGCATGAACTGTGATGGTGACACTACTGCACAGCAGCAGTGAGCTACTGCGTAGTAGCTTGTTGCTACTGCTCAGTAGCAGCTAAAAATAACTGTGCAGCGATGGGATTGTGCAGCAACGCCTGTTACTGCACAGTCGGCTGCTCATGTAGATGCGGCCAGTGAGTCTTTTAGGAAGTTTTACTTTCCTTCTGGACCACTGAAATATCAGAATCAGTTTCTGATCTGTTTTTAGTGGGAAACTTTTTGTTCAGGTCTTGATTCACATGAGTCCTTATACAGAGATCCAGTTGACTTGTACTTTTGGCATCTGCGCTTCTACACATAGCACAAAGTTCATTATCTACAGACTGCTGAGGCTGATTTCCTATTTCTGCGCAACAGTATTTGCATTTGTGTCTGTAGGTCCAATTCTTCCCATAAGAACATGATTGCTTCTTGTGTTCTGGAACAACTGGTTTCTTCCTTTCGGCTGTGATCATCAAGAGAATCATCAAGAAGCATGAATGTTGTATCTTCTTGTATTACAAGCGCACACTTAACTAGATTCAGTTTCTTACAAGCTGCCAGACCTAAAATTGGTGTCACCTCCTAAAGTACCACAATGAACAGGAGTTTGTATGCTTTACTTTTATATTGGATGCTAGCAATGCATCTCCCCTGCACCAGTATATTTGTTCCAAAATAGACAATTGTTTTGATGTGCATTGAATTCACTTTTGTTTTCAACTTTAAATTTTCCATATTCATGCTCTGATAAGATAAAAACTTGACCGATTTAAATAAAACCATTGTTTCTTGCACATCCACTGGCAAAATCCAAGCCTCGCAGATCTTCCGGATGTTATCTCGCCAATATACCTTCCCTAGAGGCCCTCTCAAAAGGCCTCCGCTCAACTGTTCATCCACACCGGGCCCTTTTCTTCCGTAAGTACCCTTCCCTGGGGTTTCTCTCAGCATGCGCCCTCTCCTGGGGCTTCTCTCACACAGACACACTGGGGCCAGTGTCTTTGGGCTTCTGCGCTCCTTGCCCTCACCGGGCTTCTCAATGGGCTTGCTCCCCTTTCCGGGGCTTCTCAATGGGCCTGCCCCTTTCCGGGGCTTCTCCCTTATAGGCAGTGCCCCACTGGGGCCTGCCTCCCGTACATCCCGTGGTCACCCGCACTCCGGCCTGTGCCTCGGGCTTCCCATGGTCTCGCCTGCACTTGGGCCTTGTCTGCTGCGCTTCCCGCGGTCACTCACACTCGGGCCAGTGCCTAGCACCTTCCGCGGTCTCGTGCACACTTGGGTCTCGGCTCCCACGTTTCCTACAGTCAGGGGTCAGGTGGCCGTAGCCGTGCCTGGCCCCCTGACCCTCTGTCTGGGTCTTTCGCCCTGCTCGGGCTTCTCTGGCTATCGCCCACCCAGGGCTGGGGTCAACACCCCCCCCAAATGACGCGCCACCCCGGCGCCAAACAGTTGTGCCTTCCCTGGCACCAATTGCTGTGCCCTTACAGGGCACCAGGAACCCCCACGCTGCTGGGGAGCTCCCCTGAGGCCTCCTCCTACCTCTACAGCCTCGCTCGGTCCTCCGTTGTAACAATAACAAACCAGGGAACATAAAGCCATGAGCCAACCGGCTATAACTCAAAAATAACCCCTGGCTAGAACATAAATACTGTGCCACCATGGCTCACCTTCCAAGCCTCCCTGTCTGGGTTCTCTCCACCCTGTACCACGCTGCAGCAGCTCGGGCAGTCAGGCCGCGCTGCGCTGCTGCTTAGGCTGCTAGGGGGGGACTGCCCCTTAGGCTTCAGCCTGGGCTGTTTATAAAGGTCACCTGACCAGTGCAGTTGCCCCAGCTACCAGCACCTGAGCTGCCCTGAAGATTGGCAGCTGCCCTTATCTCTTCATAGGAACAGGGCACCTAAGTGTCCCTGTGACAGAGATAACCAAAACCTCAGCTCAAAATAACGTTGTTTACTTCAGACTATATAAGCTGTACATTCTTAGGTTACTATGAGTTCCTCAACTCTAGCAAGAGTCCTGACTTGCGCAGAGCCCCAGCGCAAGCTATCGTATCCCCAGGATCAGAACACTCCAGAGCCAAGAGAACCACGTGGGGTAGCAGCTGCTGCCTAAAGCCAATGTGAAGTAACTGTCCTCTCTGCTCTCCTCTATCGCCTGCCCCTGTGAGTATCCTTAAATAAAGCTTTGCAAGAGTAAAAACAACTGTAAGTACGTCCTTTGTTCAAGCATAAAAATCTTCTAAACCCAGTAGTTCATTCTAAGACACCTCTGTGACCTTGGGAAAATCTGTCTGTGCCTTCATTTTCCCACTTCAAGTGAGGATAAGGATATTGCAAGAAGGAAGGATTTTTGTGGGAGATATCTTTTATTGGACCAACTGAATAGTTGGGAGGGACACAGACAAGCTTTCAGGTACCACCTTTCTTTAGGTACATTCTCCATTTTTCCACCTTTTATCTTGCATATTTGTATAGACCAGAGGTTTCCAAACTTTTTCTTATTATGTACCCTCTTCCAGATTTACCAGCTCCCCACATACCCCTACCAGTGTTTGTTTTTGTATTTTAATCCCTTAAATGCCAAGTGTTATTATAATGAAAAGGAAATCTGCCACTACACAATTTCTCCCACGTACCACCCAGAGATATCTTGCATAACCTCAGGAGTACATGTACCACAGTTTAGGAATCTCTGCTATAGACTGTAGTCTATTCTGAGTGGGCACTGTTTCCTCCTATGTTGATACGCAGTAGGGCTGTGCGAAATTTCACTGGCTCTTTTGTTCTGACATTATTTCAACCACTTTTGAGGTCAAAACAGCAAAATCGGAACAAAACAAAGCTGGTCAAGATAGCCTCGAAACAAAACAAGGCTGGTCAAAACGTTTCAACCATAGGGTGGGGATGGGAAATCAGTCCAGCTAGTCTGACTTCCAGTCCCCAGCACAAGATCCGGCATCCCCATCTGCTTGATTGCACCGGGGAAAGAAGGCAGCCCAGCTGGGCTGCCTTCCGCTCCGGCGTGATCAAGCATGGGGCCCTGGATAAAAGCCCAGCTGGGCTGCCTTCCGCCCCAGTGCAATGTAGTGCTGGGAATGGGAAGTCAGACCAGCTGGTCTGACTTCCCATCCCCAACGAAACTCAAAATGGCATCAAAACAGCCTTGCTATTTGGACTTGAAATTTGAGATGAAACACTGTTCCCTCGAACCACTGAAACTCAAGGTGAAATGCAACAGTTGCTGTTTCGCACAGCCCTAATATGCAGCACCTAGCATGGGGGTGAGGATTAAGATAATATTGCAATACAAATAAATAACAGCTCTATAGACTACTA
This sequence comes from Crocodylus porosus, assembly GCF_001723895.1. Lineage (NCBI taxonomy): Eukaryota > Metazoa > Chordata > Crocodylia > Crocodylidae > Crocodylus > Crocodylus porosus. The sequence continues at coordinate 8,191,553 of NW_017728920.1, read as the reverse complement.
ATCAGATACATAAATTTAGAGCCCAGAGACTATGCAGAGGTACCTTCCCCACACCACTGAGACTTTACTAAAAACTAGTCTGATCCTGCAAGGTGCTAAACACCATCAACTTCTACTCAAGGTCAGAGACTTTGAATACCATAAAAACATAGGTACTACACAATAAAAGAAAAAATAGTAATGACTGAGGGAATGAGGGGTGCAGATACTAAAAACTGTTTGACTATAAAAATGACAGCAATAAAAGACAGACATTGGGAATCAAGGAACTGCCCATCCTCCATAACATTTTATTTATGATTCACACTTGTTTTCAGAGGGGCCTAGTACAATTTTTTAATGCATATTTGTGTCAGTCAAGTCTAAGACCTAGAAATTGTTTCCCCATCTCCTACATCTTACAGGGCTGCTTCTTGAAATGGCAAATCTGGAGTGTAAATATTTGAAAAAAAGAAAGCAGTAACAACTAGAAATGTATCTGTTATTAAATATGCATAAATGACCTACTCACCATGTGCTCTGCTAGCAGACCCTAGGCAATGAGTCCCTTTTGCCCCTGTAATCTGGAGGAAGACTTGCAAAGATACTTCACTTCTGTTATAAAACCTGTTTACTTTGTGCCTTTTTTGTGTCAAGGTTGCTAGGTTACACTTTTTGTGACAACAGTAAAACTCCCCCTCCCCTTCCTTCTTCCAGTTTTTCCTTTTTCCCTCTTTGACACCTTCCCAACAGGCTGTGAAATAATCCCCTTGTTTTTTTTCCTTGCCAGTCTCCTTTTCAACTGCTCTCCATAGTTAGTACTCAAGGCTTTCAATAGAAGACATAAGTAAGATCAACCTCAAGTAAGACATAAGTAAGATCAACTGTGTCAAAGTGGCAAAAGAAAATTACAGTACTCTGTGATCAAACCTAAGGAAGAATAGGCCCTAAACAGGCTACATATGCCTCCTTTAGGCCAGATAACCTTGAGAAAGATCTATACAACTTTAATTTCTACTGGGATTTGTTATTCTGTTGCTTTGTTTCTCTCTTGAGTGCAGTAGCTTACCTAGTACTTCACTTCTACAGCGACAAAATTTGCTTCTTGAGGCCAGGAACAATTTTAAACCATTCCCTTGCTAATTTAAAATACTATGGGCATGTGAGTGGGAATGTGCATTCCCCATGGACAACCAGCAGTGGTACGTATTTGTGCTGCCGCTAGTTGTTTCTGGGGAATGCTCCTGAATGCACACAGTGGAGAATGGCAAGTTGCCCCAGGTGGGGTAGGGAATACTGGTACCAGCACCTGCACTGGCCCCAGCAGCCTTAGCTGGAGCTCTGGGGACTTCCTGGGGCTCCAGTAGTGGCAATCTAGATGCATGGAGCCTGGCCAGCAACTGGAGCATGGCTGTGGCCGGCCAGACTCCGGTTTTGGGTGATGCACGCTGTTGCCTTATGAGCTGCCCCACTTTTTTCTGGTGTGGTTTTTTTTGACACTGGGATCTTCCAGTGTCCAAAAACCTGCTGCACTGCAAATTAGCTGTACAGCAAACACCTTCATGTACGGTGTGGGTGGTTTATGGCTCTGCAGACAGGTCTGTGGGGCTGCAAACTGCACAGACGTGCTTGTCTGGATGTGTCCTAGGGATGCAAAGTGTGATACAATTTCTCTGTGTACTTTCTCTGGAATTATTAATCCAGACACTTGGAAAACAAACAGGGAGGCAGATATTTAAACAAATGAAAAACATGCTACACTAGACAGCTGTCACCACTGAGAAGTATATAAGCTTAACCACAGAATAGGCACATGGTATATACGCCAGGGCTGTGCAAGATTTCAGACCGTGCTTCGGATCCGGAGAAGCTTTAGATGCTTTAGCATTCAAAGTAGCATATCCAGATTGAAGTGCTGGTTTCGTTAGGCTTTCCAAAGTGGTTTGGAGCTTCTGAAGTGCTTTGGAAAAGTTTTGGAGCCATTTCGGAGATCTGGCCATAGGGTATAATGGAGAATCAATGAAATATCTATAACTTTGTTGTTTTTTGTCTGATTTGGGTGAAATTTGCATGGATGGTAGCCTCTCCTGAAATCATGAAGTCTGCCAAGTTTTAAGAAGATAGATGCAGGAGTTTGGGGGGAACTGCACCCAAAATTCTTGAAAGAAAACTCATGTCACGTCTATGTGTTAGAACACAGAGAGGTGAAAACTGCAGAGATGGTAGCCCCTGGTGAGGCCACAAAGCTGGCCAAGTTTCAAGAAGATAGGTGCAGGGGTTTGGGAGAAACCACCTAAAGCTGCTCATGACATAGAAGACGCTAAAGGCAAAACTCATGACATAGAAGACGCTGTGTGTGTTAAGTATTTCGTCTGTGAGATGGTGAGGTATTGGTCACCATTGATGTCACACTATGGAGCCCAGCAGTGTGTGGGCTGAATGATATGTTCCTTGTACCCATCCTGGCTCTTCCCTGATGCAGCAGGGCACTAAGGTGCCTGCTACTGACAACAGTAATATGGGCTCAGCTGCCACTCCCCAGGGCAGCACAGGTGTGGGTTGCCGAGACAACCAGTTGGGTCAGCTGACCAGAAGGGGGCAGGGCCTGGCCTATATAAACAGCCTAGGCTGAGACCAGAGCTAGTTCCACTCTGGCAGCCATGGAAGGTGGAGCTCTGCTGGAGCAAGCAGGGCAGGCATAGCAGAGAAGCTGGATGGCCTGAGCAGTTTTGCATGAGGATACTGGGTGGAGAAAACCCTAGTAGGGATATGGATGAAGGTAGCCAGTGGGCTTGGAATTTTATGTTGTAGCCCAGGAGTGGGAGTTTGCTATTTTGTTTGTTGTTACACCGGAGGACCAGCTGAGGCTGTAGGGGTTGGAGGAGGCCTCACAGGAGCTCCTCAGTAGTGGGGGGGTTCCTGGCGCCAGAGAGGGTGCTGCGTTTTGGGGTGTCCTGACCCTGGTCCCAGTGTGGGCAGTATCGGGAGGAGCCCAGTGTGGGCACAGGTGGGAAGCATAGGACCTGAAAAAGAGGTCTGGGGGGCTATGGCCACCTGAGCCTCGATTGTGGGGAATTGCCATTGTGTTAATAATTTGCTAGTAGATGTGGGTAACAGGATGAGACCTTCTGCCTGGGTTGAAACTTTCTCTCCTTGGCGTGTGCATCGTAACTCACCTTTTGTTGCTCTTGGGCCTGCTGTAAATTATCTGTGGCTATGTCTCTGGCTAGCTGTACTCGGCATTGGAAGCCTTGCTGATATGCCATAGGGTTCTGAGCCACTGCGGAGAGGTGCTCCCAATCGTCTCTCAATTTGCAGCAAGCCCCAGGGACAGTGCCCTAGTACCAACTCAAACAGCGAATATTTCAGAGGCTCCGAGGGGGTGCCTCTAAAGACAAATAGCACCAATAGGAGGAGTAGGTCCCATCTTTGCAGATCCCCCTGTATGCACTGGTGTAAAATTTTCTTTATGGACCTGCTGAGTCTCTCCACCAGTCTGTTTGTGGATGATATACCGACGTGTAAAGTTGCTTTATTTTTAATGTTTGGCATATCACCTTTAACACCCCTGACATAAAGTTGTGGCCTTGGTCTGTCAGGATCTCCTGTGGGATTCCTACTCTGGTGATCCATTTAATGAGTTCCTCCTCAATCCAAGGCACTGTTACCATCCTCAGTGGGACAGCATCAGGATATTGCGTGGCATAATCCACGAACACTAGGATATATTGATTGCCTGCACTACTACGGGGTAATGGTCCAACAACATCCATTGCTATCCTTGCGAACGGGAGATCAATTACCAGCAGGGGTCGAAGGGCAGTCTGTGGAGGGCAGTCTTCCCTCACTTTCTGGCACTTGGGACACGCGGTGCAATGAAGGGCTATGTCTCCCCCTAATCCCGGCCAAGAAAACCATTGGGCTATCCTGGCAGTTGTCTTATCCTGCCCCATGTACCCCCTGGTAGGGTTGGTGTGGGCAAGCTGCCATATGACCCTCTGGAAACAAGAGGGTACAACGAGCGGTGTCCTCTCCTGCCCCACCTTGCTGTACCTGGTATAAGAGGTGGTGTCTTACCTCAAACTGCGGGGATGCTGTTGCAGTTGATGCTTGAAGAGGTTCCGAGGCATCCACTGCTATTGCTCATAGCTCTTGCAACTCCCCATCCTCTGCCTATGCTTCCCTGAACTGCTGGCTACATCGTGCAGGTCCAGTACCTCAATGTCATCGTCAGGTTCTTTGTCGCCTTCGGATTCCCCCAGCCATCCTTCCTGCATTCTTAAGTTTTTTTGTGTAGTCTCGATGTCTCAAATCCTTTCCAAGGTATCATATAAGGGGGCCCAGTCTCATCCCAACAACATCTCACAAGCCAAGTGAGGAGCCAGGCTGACTAACAGCTCCCCTTGGTGCTCCATAACCTGTAAGGATCTGTCATGGGGTCTGTTGAGCTTCTCCATGGAGGCAAGAGACCCTCACTGGCGCAGCCCCGTGACTCGGGCAGGCTGTAACCAGGTTGGCCCTTACCGAGGATTGGGCGCACCCGGAGTCTAGGACAGCCCATACCAGGTGGTTCCCAACCTGTGCTCGCACTATGGGTCGTTCCTATATAGTGCTTTCCTTGCCGCTCCCAAAACTACAATCCATTGGTTTGGTCAGCAGGGACTCCTTACGTCCTTCCAACATTCCTCGTGGTGAATGGTCTGGCTGCCACCTCTCGGACACGTGGTTTGGGCACTCCTTGGAAAAGTGTCCAATCTTCCCACAATGAAAACAGACCATGTCACATGTCAGACCCTTGGGGAGGAATCACCGTCTTTCTGGTTCCCTGAAAGCCATGGGTAGGGGTACGTTCTCCCTTGGATAATGGACCTCAGAGACTGCAAAAGCCTCAGCCAACTTTAAAGCTTCATCAGAAGTAGAGGGCGAGTGCTAGCGTACCCACTGCTGTGTCTGTTCCTCTGGATCATTGAGGAACTGCTCCAGTATGATCTGGTCTACTACGGTGTCGCGGTCACATGTCATTAGGTTAATCCACTGACCGAACAGATCTCTTAACAACTGCAGTAGGAGCTGGGGGCGCTTTTCTTCTGCCCCCTTGGCCTGAAAAAGGGAATAATTTATAGTCTATACGGGATAGCAGCTTTAACCACCTCATAGTCCTGACCCTCATCTCTAGGGAGCGCCCTGTATGCCGCTTGGGCCTTTCCCACGACAAGGGCACCAAGCTGGCTGGCTCAGTACCCCTTGTCCAGGCCTGTCAGAATCACGTGCCGCTCAAAGGCCTCAATATATGCCTCTGGGTCGTCATCACTCATCATTTTCGGCATCTTGAAGGCCGTCAGGCTGTGTTGTAGCCAATCGTGTTGGTGCTACAACATTTTTTGTTGTGCATCTAAGATCTGCGTCAGCATCTTCAGGTTTTGGCCCAGCATGTTGGGAGGGTTCATGGCTGCTGGTTGCATCATGAGTTGTTCTGCTTGTCACCTCGTTATTTGCTGGATTGGTGCCACACCACTCGTGGCTGTGCTTTGCAGCCCCTCACGCTGCCCTTGCCTCCCATCTCCCAGCTGGTGTGCCTCTTTGGCTTTCCCGGTACTCTTGACGGTCCCACCTGATCTGGTGCAGGGAGTTTTATCGACCTTTCCAGCCCCTCTGTTGCAGCCACTGGCGCCGGGGTCTTTCTGTGCTTCTTTGCTCCTATGCCCGGGTTCTCAGTTGTGGGGAGCTGCCTCCAGCTCTTGGCTTCTCTCACTGCATCCAGCAGACTCTGGCTTGCAGCTCATGCTGGAGGGTTCTTCCACACCAGGGGAAGCAGCCTCCAACTCTTCTTGCTACCATGGGAGCTTTGGAGAGCCGCCTCCTGCTGGTGCTCTTGCTGGCATCAATCTGCCTCTCCCCTTGCCTTCGCCAGTGGTCCATTTTATTTCTGCCAGCCGGTGATTGCTGATGATGTCACCGGCTGGCTGCAGTTGTATAAAGGCATGGCTGATGGTCTGCATGGGTCTTTCTTCAAGTTCCAGTTTCGCCGTGGGTAAGTGTTTCCCTTTACCCTTGCTTTTCCCTTTTTTCCCCAACTGTGGGTTCCTGTCCCCGGGGTTTCCCCTTTGTATATTGGGGTCCTCCCTCCTGTTTTTCCCTGTGACAGCTACCATCCCTGCAGCTTTAACCCTGCTGCACCTTAACACACACTATGTCACCCATGTCACGAGTTTTGATTGTCCACAGCTTGAGGTGCAGTTTCCCCCAAACCCCTGCACTTATCTCCTTGAAACTTGTCAGGCTTCATGGCCTCAACATGGGCCACCACCCCTGCAGTTTTCAGTCCACTGTGCCTTAACACACACAGGGTCATCTATGTCACGAGTTTTGCCTGCCGGCAGCTTGAAGTGCAGTTCCCCTCAACCTTTTGCACCCGTCTTCTTGAAACTTGGCAGGCTTTGTGGCCTTACTAGAGGCTACCATCTCTGCAGTTTTCACCCCCCTGTGGTCTAACATACATGTGACATGAGTTTTGCTTTCAAGAACTTGGGGTGCAGTTCCCCCCTCAAGCCCCTGCATCTATCTCCTTGAAACTTACTAGGCTTTGTGGTCTAAGCAGAGGCTACCACTCCTGGAATTTTCATCCAAATCAGACAAAAAAACAGCAAAGTTATAGATAGTTCATTGATTCCCCATTATACCCTATGGCTGGATCTCCAAGGCGGCTCCAAAGGTTCAGAGCCACTTCTGCTGGATCAAAGCACCTGGGCATGGCAGTGCACCCCCAATGAAAAGGCGTTGCTGATACTGCCAGTGGTGTCTGCGGGCAGTCCATGATCGCCCTGGCCACTGCTACCAGCAGCATCTGCAGGGGATCACCAACCACTAGTTGGCGCTGGTCACCTCTTCCCCACCCCACTACTGACAGTGCTGCAGTTGCTGGCAGGAGCTCCCCAATTACTGCTGCCATGCTCCTGCAGCTGCCAGCACTGACACTGCCTGCTGGAGCTTGCGGTGTCCCTCAGCTTCTGGGGTCACGCAGGTTTCATGGTTAGATTCATAGAAAAGTAGGGTTGGAAGGAGCCTCGGGAGATCATCTAGTCCAACCTCCTGCTCAAAGAAGGACCATCCCCAACTATATCATCCCAGCCAAGGCTTTATCTATACAATCATAGCTTTGTATATGGAATCACAAGCAGGTTGCTGGATTTCTATAGCAGGAACCTGGGCTGGAATTTGTATGAAACAACCACCTTGATAGGATAGAACTTTACCTTTTCTAAGACGATAAATTTCATTTTTCTTTCACACATTAGCCACAGTGGACTGAAGATTGCAGAGAGAAGGATGGATACACTCTGCTATTATAGTGACAGTTACACAAGCAAGGATAAGTTGTATATCAACTACCAATCTTTGTGCTTCAATGCACAAGCTGATCACCAGTTGCAGTGAGGAAACTACCTCCCCAGTGACCTGACAAACATAACCTTTCACACATATAGGTATTTTCATCTTCTCCTGCAGCATTCAGTAGAAGTTCATGTCAAGGAAAGGACACGGACTTAGCTAGAACATTGTTATTACTTGGGGTTGCAGTATGTTTCTGTGGCCAAATTATAAGCTCATAGTAAGAGTACAGTATGTACTAGCATGAATCTATTAGTATGCTGCATCAGAATTAAGGTCTACCAGTTTTAAACTTAAACTCATTAATACACCAGACATTACAGATCTTTACGTATATATTTCAGACTGGTATTTTAACAGGCATAGTTGTTGTTTTTGAATCATGTTCCCTTGCAAATGAGAGGGGTCTTTCCCACTAGCACTTCTGAATGGCATCTTCCCCTTGCCACAAATACCAGACTACAGTCATAGTACTAAGGGGGCTTTGTTTCATTCATCAGCCTGAAAAGCATTCAACATGGTTATGGTTTTTCCAGTTTTGTATACTTTTCTTATTAATGCCCTTACCAGTAACAAAATAGGCAAAATATTCTGGCACATTTTAAGTGTTCTGCTTTGATGAAGATGATAGGGAAGGATTTGGTTTTTTTTATAAACTGCTGTGTGCATTCTTTTGAACCTCTGAAGGACTTCACCAGACAAGAAATTTGCTCCTTTTACAGGATCATTTAAAAAATTATTAGTTAAAGTAGCAGTCAAATTTTAGTAGCCTTGTGAATGTGCTGGAGTGAAGCGCCAGCCAGTGTTTCTTCTCCAGGGAAGTTCTTCAGAAAGGCTAATACCTGTAGGAGAAAATAATTAATGAGCACTTGAAGGCAGTCCAGCCTGGAAGAAGTACAAAGTTCTGTGCTCAGTGGCAGTTGTAAACTATAGAGATCACATTTGAATCCATTTGAAGTTGCCTATTGTGATAGGGGGAAGATCATGTGGCCATTTGCATTGCTGGCCCACCCTTCTGTTTAGGGCAGTCCATCCTGTCTTGCCTGCCATGACTTGCTGTTCAATAATACAAGAGGCAATAAGAGGGAGGCTGCCCATTTAATGCCCCAATGCCATGGGGTCTACACATGGCTCAACCTTCCCTTACCATGTCCCATGCCTCAAGATGGAATCCAAAATTACAGTTGCTCCAGACAGAAGCTGGGCCAAACTCTGCCCCTTTCTGGGCCTCTCACACTCATCTCATTCATTCTGCCCTCTCTCACAGGGCATCATTCACTCTGCTTCCTCTTGCAGGGCCTCTTTCATGCCACCCTTCATTAGGGCTCTCCCAACCTGCCCTGCTCTTCTTGAGTGGCCCCTTTGGGCCATCGGGCTTGCCTACTTCCATTCTGGGTGATCTTCCCACAGCCCTTTGGGTGCCTCCTGCAGTGTATTCTGCAGCTGATGGTCCTTGTGCCTAACACTAGGCCAATTCTAGCCACTATTTCCTCACTGGGCACTAGGCTCTTACTCCCTCTTTTCTGGGGCCACTCTTTACCCCCTCACTGGGGCTAACTCTATGTTCCCTTCCTAGGGTTTGGGGGTCTTACACCCCCAGGGACTCAGGTGCCTTTCCCTCAGCATGCCTGGCCCCACTGTCTGTTCTATCACCACTGAGTGGTGGGAGATAGGGTTATAAGGCACCCCTACCTGCCTTGCACTGGGGAGGCAACCAGCTTGGCATTTCTGGGGAACTGCCACACCACAGGGAGCCCCATCAGACCATCCATCCCCAGCAGGGTGCAGTTTCAAGTCATGCCCAGGACGAGGCTTGGCCCTGATAGCCTGAGGTAAAATGGAATTTGCTCAGCTCTGCCCTCCAATCACATGTCCCTTACCAGGTCATGTGACTGCCTCATCCGGGCTGGGCTGGCCTGAACCTGCCGGCTGCCTTGCTGTCACTCAAAGCCCTTAAAGTGACAGGCACCAAAGGTGCTCTGTCACACCCATCTATATACACATTTTAGCTTTAATTAGGGATGCAAGAATAAGTATAATGGTGGCTGGCCTGGAGTTCAGGATCAGCTTGATGTGCAATAGCAGGTTCAGCTGTTCACTCCTGTAGTCAGCAGGAACTTTGACCTGCATATGCAGAGTACTTGTCACTGCCAGGTAGCACCCTCTGTGGCTGAATGACTATCTTGGAGGGTTTAAAGTTGCTATCTTTGTTCTAGGTACAGCTACAGTGATGGGAATAAAGCAGTTCCATGTTATTTTGGTTTCTTCTCTGCTCTTTTGCTTTTGATCTCTAGTCTCCCTGCCGCCTCCTTCACAGCCTGAGGGCAGGATAGGTAACTTCCTTTTTTTCTCCTGAGCTAGTGTACTTGAAAATCCTTCTCTGTCCAAGACACCTAGTTTCTACTTAAAATTCTGCGTTAATCTCCCTTTAGCTTATCATTGATCATAGAGCATTGGGAGCATTTGGATTGTACTACAAAAATATGGTATATTCTGCAAGCAAAGCATTTCCTGAAATGAATAATTTTCAGGGGACTTTTCCACTATAAGATATTGACAATCTCTTGGACCTTGAGACGTGACCACTGATGCTAACGCTACCTGTACAAGATACTCCTGAGTGTTCCATCTTTCCTACATGGTTCATTAGTTTGTAATCTCAGCTATTGCAAGGGAAACCATTCTAATCTTGTCAATTGGAGATGCAACTGCTTTTTAATTTAGTTTTAAAATAGGTTTTTAAGTTGGTCTGTGCTCCGCTATTGATTTGACTTCTTAAATAGTCTTGTACTATATCAAGAAGATCTTTGCTACGGATCTTTAATGCCCTTCTGCAAGGGTCAAAGAATAACATTTTTAGGGATGGCAGAAGGTGTCATACAAAGAAGTCTTCTTTAAATGTAGAGTATTACACTGCATTAAATTTTAAAAGCTATACCTTGAAGCTGACTCTCAGTGATAATTAAGCTCCTGAGTCACTTTTAAAAATGGTTGCTTAAATGTTTTTGAAAATGTTGGCCATAATCGTGTTAAAATCAGAAGTTACCTTACAGCTCTGGTACTAGTTAGAAGAACATTATCTTCCTCATGCAACCGAGAGATTTTTAGCTAAAGGCAGAAGCTTTGCAGGTGCTTTTTCACAGAAATACTGTTCAGAGCAGCCAAGTATGAACAATTGCTTTGTAGAACTGGGCCTTCTTTAGACAACTACAATCCCTCCTCTTGCTAACCCCATGAATGCAACATTCTCCCTTTCTATCTTTCCGATCAGGAGAAATGTATGGTTGTATTAGGGTTTGAGTTCTTTCTAAGCCCTTGAAAGGTGCACTGTTTAAGGATGATCATCATTCTTCAGGACACAGTGGTATTGGCTGCTCCAATGGTCTAAAGATGGCTGTATGGGGGGAAAAGAACCTGACTGAAGCAGATTTTGGAAATACAAAACTTGTTTTTGATGTTTAACTGCTTCACCCATTCCTTCCTTTCTCAGTCAATCAATTTCCTCCTTCTCCAGGCAAAAAAGGTAGGGTTATTTTAAAGTATGGTATTCTGCCATTAAGCATATTCTTGTGCATATTTTCAGCTATTGTTGTGACCGTGCACTGAGCTTGGTTGTCTGACATACTTGTTTGGTTCCCTGGTACAAAATGGCTATGAGCTACAAGAGACAGGAAGATGACTGTCTGGATCCAGGAAACAGAGAATGAGAAAGCTTTACTTAATGGATCAACAAAATCCCTGTAAGGTGTCTTTAAAGTACTAAACAGATGTAAACTTAAACAGCAGTAGATACTGCACAAAACCATGTAGGTCAGAAGTACAAGTAGGACAGAGGTGATTACTTGCTGCCACTTCTCACCAGGCTTATCAAATCTACCTCTTCATATAGAATCATAGAAAGTTAAGTTTGGAAGGTACCTCAGGAAGTTATCTAGTCCAACCCCCTGCTCAAAGCAGGACCAGCCCCAACTAGATCATCCCAGCCAAAGCTTTGTCTAGCCAGGTTTTGAACCGCGCCCCCCCCCAAGGATGGAGCTTCCACCACCTCTCTGGGTAACCTGTTCCAGTATTTTACTACCCTCCTAGTGAGAAAATTCTTCCAAATATCTAACCTAAACTTTCCTTGCTGCAACCTGAGACCATTGTTCCTTGTTTGGTCATCTGCCACCCTTGAGAACAGCCTATGTCCATCCTCTTTCAACCCCACCTTCAGGTAGTTGAAGACTGCTATTAAGTCTCCTTTCAGTCTCTGCTTCTCTCAACTAAATAAGCCCAATTACCACATATGCAATAGAAAGATACAGAGATACTCTTCCAAGTTAACCACCTTATCCCAATATGCCAAATTAATCAAAGGATTTTAGAGATGACTTGATTGGAAATAATTTAATAGAACAGAAAGCATAGGCGGTGGAAGGGGGTGGCTAATGGGGCTTATCTTCCCAAACATGGGGCAGTGGTAGGGCTGAAAGGCAGCCTGGCCATGGCCTTCTGGTAGCTGCAGCAGGTGTGAGGGAAGGAGTGGGGCTAGGGCAGGGACAGGCACTGCACAGTTGGCAGGGTGCAGGATGGAGCTGCAAGCGACTCATGTGGGGGATGCAGCTCCCACTGTTACGCACGCCCCAGAAAAGCACAGGGGGTGGGGTGTGACCCCAGATCTGCATGGGGTGGGCTGAGACTGCAGACTGGGGCTGCCCGGCAGGGGATCTCCTGGCGGGCTGGGCAAGGCTGTGCTTGGGATGGGCGGCGGCAGTGCTGGGAGCAGGGCTATGGAAGGAGGGGGGCTGCAGTCATCTCAAAATTCACTGTATTACCCCTAACCCCTGCTCCCAGTGCTGCTACCTCCCACCAAGAGCACAGAGCAGCCTAAATCTGTGCCCCACCCCCGCTGGGAACAGCCTGCTGCAGTCCCGGCCCTAGCCCACAGACTCAGTCCACCTCACCCCGCCTCGCCCTGCCCCACCCTGGGCAGATCCTGGAGCACGCACCCCCCATGCCATCCTGTGGCGCGTGCAGCAGCAGGAGCCACCACCCCCTTCCTGCGCTGGGTACCCCCTGGACAAGCTGCTTGAGGCTCCGTTCCACTCCCGCCTAGGCTGTGCAGGGCCTGTCCCTGCCCCAGCCCCACTCGCTTCCCTTTCCCCCACAGATTTACCTCCTGGGCGGGGGCGCATGAGAGTACACACTCAGCCTCCCCTCCCCCCCCAAATAATTTTTTGTCCCTTCGCTATGACAGAAAGGGATTTATGAAGGCTAGACACCATAGTTAACATTGTATCATTCCTCCAGATAATTTTTCTCAATATAATTATCAATCCTGTATATCACCTCAGTATTTGGAAGCTTGATGTGACTTTTTGTCATGAAAGACCTTCATTTTTTTGCCTCCCATGTGATTTTCTAATAGACAAATTTTTTATTTGTGTACCTATGCCATTAAATGTTGCTAGATTTTCATACCCAAATTAAGACTGTTTAAGGGAATCAAGCTTGCAGACAGTGCTAAGCACACACCACTAGAAAGAAAGCAAAACTGTAAAATAACATCCAATATCAGTAATCACTTTTCAAATTCTTGGCCTACATCTCTAAGCATCTTAACAGTTTTGGAAAGTATTAGTTATTTTTTTGCCCTGAAACCAAGCAGTGAGGTGCAGGTGTGCTACAAATCAGCTCTGCATCTTCCCTTGAGTGCTTCCCTTTCCCCCACCACATCTGCAGCTTTACTTTACATCTGCTCCCTGCCCTGTCTGCCCCTATGCTGCCTGTTCCCTCCCCAATTTGCTGTCTGCAACACAGAGGTTGCCTGTGCCACTTGTGGCACCTCTGCTGCAGTTTGGCCACTCCTAATCTAGGGGAGTATGTTGCTATTAGCATTCCAGGTAGGAAAAAGTACCTTTCTGAATATCAAAAAGAAAGATACTTATATTTACTTTCTAGCGTGACACATTTGCTAGTGCATGCTGGTGTTTTGGCTCTAAAAGTAATTGAATCAGTTCATTAGTAGTATAGTGGGGAAATTTAGATGCTTAGCTTGCAAACGCAAAAGAAACTGAAGAGCACATAAACTATCATGCCTATTCATTTATCTTATTTGACACTCTTAGTTTTTCAATTCACACACTGCCTCAGCAATATCTTTGTTTACAGCCTGTACTGTAATCACTAGACCACCCCTTTGTGCTTGGTGTACTGTTACTTGGTAGGGAGGACCTAACAAGCATACAAGATATTCTATCCACCGGTGTAATCTACACTTACTGTGTGCAGTGAGCATTACCTGTAATCTCTGCAATCACTGAAAGTCAGGCAAAATGCTGGTACGAACTTCCCAGGTAGTTCTTCAGACAGCTGGGGAGAGAGGCTAGGCAGCTGTGTGGTTCATATATGGCAGTAAATGTTCCAGGAAGAGATGACTACCAGCCCTTCAACCGCTTTGGACATGCCTCGCCTACCTCCTTTAAATAAGGAATCAGTTTCTAATTCAAAAGAAATTTAATGTCCAATTTATAATAAAGAGTTTTTATCAGTCTATAGTATATCAGGCTATAATATATAGCAACCATATTGTGAGACTCCAATCAATGTTCTATTTCTAGAATCAGAAAAATGATGTAACTGGATTTTAAAAACTTTAGTTGAATGTAAGTCATCTGGGGATGGGAAAAAGAAATAGACCAAGTCCACAGAACATTCTTGCTTAGACAATTAACACAATCACTGTACGAGGATAGCAGATTAGGAAAGGAGTGCATTCCCAAGATATCAGGAAACCTCTCATTCCTTCTGTGGCAGGGCACTGTAGGTGCCTGCTACTTTAAGGGCTTGGAGCTGGCAGACGCCAGGTGCCTGACCTAGGGCAGCCATTTTGGACCTAGGGCAGCCCATATAAACAGGGCAGTTTTGCTGCCTGGAGGCCAGGCAGCAACATTGCTTGGCTGCAGGGTTGCTGGTACTATCTGAAGGTGAGGGAGGTGCTATAGGGGATGGGCAGGAGGCTCCTGGTCCTGGGTATGGCCAAAAACTGCACCCTGCTGGGAGTGGGTGGCCTGATGGGGCTCTCAGTAGCATGGGAGCCCCCAGGAAATGCCAGGCCAGTTATCACCCTGGTGAAAGGCAGGCAGGGGCACCTTAACCCTAGCCCTCACCTTTGGGTGGATTTGCATTCTATTGGAGGTAGTTGTGGGTGTGCAAGCCCTGGGGGCCAGATATGGCTGAGGCTGCCTGAGCCCTGCGGGGGTTTGAGACCCCGAGAGGGAAGGCGGGGGCCAGGTATTGCTATAACCACCTGAGCAAACCCTATGGCTCCAAGTGAGGGAGTGGTCTGGAGCCCCAAATGAAGGGGGGCAGAGATTAGGACCCCTGTGAGGGGGTAGCCCTAGTAAAGGGGGCCAAGATCTGTAGTCCAAAGTGAAGGGCAGTGTACTAGCCCCAAGGGAGAGGCAGAATGGTGGAACCCCAGTGAGGGGGTAGCTCTAATTAAGGGGCAGAGATCTGGAGCCCCAAGTAAGGGGGGGTAATGTGGAGCCCCAAGCAAGGGTAGTAGGTCCAGGTAAGCCTCGAGACACGTGAGGCCAAGGTTTGGGCCAGAGGCTGAGTGAATGGGAGCTCAGCCCCAGAGTGAAAGAGGTGAGTCCTGACCCTGGTAAGCCCTCCACTGCTGGGAGGCAGAGTGTGGGTCGAATGTAATATCCGTAGTAGCACCACAACCTGCTGCCCTGGGGTGGGGGGGGAGTGAGAGTCCCCCGTGACACCCTGGGGCACCAGTCATGGTGTGAGGTACACCAGTTTCCCACATCCAGGAACAGGGACCCGGAGAGAGAGTGGGGCTAGTGAAGCCAGAGGTAGAGTGCCCCCTCGACTGGCCTATGCTGGGGCCAGGACCAAGAAGGTCAAAAGGGCCAGGTGCCCACCGAGAGGGGCACTCAGAGTAATGGGCCTGAGACCCTGCCTGGCCTTTGAGGTGAGGCCAGGGCCTGTGTATGGCTGAAGGTCCTGAGTGGGGACCGCACCCAAGAGGGAAGCCAGCTACGAGGAGCTTGGCAGCCCAGATGAAGGTGGTATACGCTGCCAGAGCAGAAGGATCAAAGGATGATCCTGTCGGGAGCATTCTGGAGCCTATTGTGAGGCTGGCATGACTTAACATCTGGATGCCATCTGTGAGGCTTGGGCTGTGGTGTAGGGGTGGTATGGAGCTGCGGATACCCCCTACATCGGGGTGCAAAGAAAAATGGGCAGCATCCTGCCTTATTTAACAGCTTATTAATTTTCCAGCAAGTTGTGGTGGGCGAGACAGGTGGGTGGCGTGCCTGGAGGGGGGTAGGAGGCCATCGATGGCTGGCCTGAGAGGAGCCCACTTCACCACATTTTCATGTCAGAATCTGACATGAATACTTGCATGTTCCTTAATTGCTTCTGGAAACAAATACATACAACATTCAAGAATAGCAGCATTGCCCTTTTAGCCAGGATTTTTAACTGAATGTCCTGCAGAACACTGAATCCCACGGAGTCAGAAAACTGATTGGGCACAAACTCATGAGGCCTCTTTGGATCAATGGTCAGCTCTGCAGTGACTGAAATACTCTTTAAGGTTACTTCTGAACCTCAAGCAAACCAACATACTACTTATGTTTCCCATGCAAGCATTCCTGTATGAATATAAACTGTATTTATTACAACCTCAACCCAGTCAGGAGGGATGGTTCCTCATGAGTTCTAACCAAGTCAGCAGAACAAGTAGCAGGTAAGTAAAGTATTTGTTCAAATTTATACAGCTCTTTATTGATCATGGTTTCTCCCAAGAAGAGATGCTTTTTTGTCAAGCCTTGGGAGAGCCAACCTTTTGTTCATCCATAGTAAACTAATGCTCCAAAATCCTGGGTTTGCTTGCTGTTCAATGTTAATTATACACTTAATCTCCCCTCATTTGCAACAGTCTGGCCCTGGAGCCCGTCAGCTCCAGGCAATGAGAAATACTGCACAGTGGGTATGTCTACATGTAAATTTAAGCTGGCATAAATATACTGTGCAGTAAGTGGGAATAGGCTGGCATCTACACATGCAGGTGTTAAAGCGCATTCACACTGTGTGGACTGACTTAGGACTAACTTTAATGTTACTGAGCAGTAACTAATCGTGTGTAAATTTGATACCTGCATCATGCAGGTATCAAACTTATGCTCAAGTCAGCATAAACCACCATGTTTACTGTGTAGTATGAACATGCATGTGCAGATGCGTGCCTGTACTGCACAGTAATTTTAATTACTGCTCAGTAAATGTACATGTGTAGAAGCACCCAGTGTAAAACACTATATAGGATGTTTCATTACTATATGACCAGAGCAGTTTGTGCTTATGTCATACACATTTATGTGACCTGAAATGGTGTTATACAAGTTCCACATTTTTAATTCTGTTGTTAAGCAGAAAACATTTTAATGTTTACAGTGGTGTTGGTTGTAGCCATGTTGGGCTAAGGACATGGAAAGGCCGTGTTCTTTGGGTAACTGATACCTTTTATTAGATCTATATATTTTATTACTATTCCAAATAGTTGGAAAAATTGTTCTTTGCAACACCTTTTGGGCACAAGACCTTTCTTTAGGCATAGGAAGTCTGCTGGTATCTTGTGTTCTCCTGAACGGAACAGAAGTCAATATGCAATACGCAGCTCTGTGAAAATGCTGGAAGTGAGAATCGGAGGCCATGGGAGACATGGGTGAGAGACAGGTAGGTGTGGGGGAGCAAAGGGGGGAAATGTTGACCTGGTGATACAATGCACTTTGCTCTACAAGGACACAGATGGATATCTCTGTATGTAGAAGGATTAACGCATGATTCCCCTTCTGCAGTACACTTGCATACATTATGTATTGGAACAAACCACCTTGTCCAGGGCCTACATTATTCCCCTCTCCCAAACTTTTGAAGTCATGTTGTAGCTATATTTTCCTTTCAATGGCCAAAGATAAAGTCAGGCTTTAGATGAACAGCATGTATGGGTGAATCTCAAGATTGTTTTTACAGCTCTGGGCCACTATGCCAAAAATACCATTGGTCATTGAAAGCATTTCTCCAGTTACATGTTGAACTGGATTATTAGCACAGCTCACTTGCTCAGATTTTGAAGAGAAGTTGTAAGGAAATCGGAGGTTATACAGCATAGGTTTGCCATTAGTTTTGTTTAGTGCCATTTTAACTTGGCAGATTGGCCTTCCATATTCTAGTCTTTTTGGCTAGGGACAGAAATTTTGTATAAACTGTTATAAGTGACTGGAAACTGGTTCATATCTGTAATACAACAGAAGTTCAGTGCATATAAATCATTTTCAAAATGGCCAAAACCAGTTGATATTAACCTGGATGGAGGTAGTATCAGGCTTAACTGACTTAGGTTAAATCTGTTTATTGAACTTTTCTCCCAGATCTCTACCAGATTCAAGTCGTCTGTTCTAGCAGAGCAGGGAGGTGTGCTGTAGTGTCCCCTGGCTTCTGGCCTAGGCTACTGCGGGTATGTGGATGCATTTCTGGAATCAAAAGTGAATGTCTTGTTCACTTATTTATCAGCTTAACTATGCAGCTGAAACTAACCTGTGAAGATTGAATTGATTCAGCCTCGGGCTTTTTGACTGTCCATACTTAGTCCTCAGCTTAATAACTAAACTCTTTTCTGATACCTCTGATAAATATTGCTACCTCCAGGGACTTGTTTTATGATTCCTCATTCCTTGTGTTTTTACACAAAGATTCATTAGTCTCTAAAAACAGACATTTAGGGGCTCCTATACATGTGCAGGGAGGCATTTCTGATGTGCTGTAACTACAGTGTATTGGAGCAGACTCAATTAATCGAGTCTGCTGGAGCATGGTAACTACCATGCTCTAGCAGAATTGAGCATCACGTGTATCAGCATCCCTTTGCTGAAAATGGCAGTGGGGCATTTTAAACTAAAGCTAATTTAATGAGCTTTAGGTCAAAGTGCCCCACCACCACTTTTCAGCATGGAGATGCTGATGCATGTGATGCTCCAGGCAATTTAAATTAGTGTAGCTCTTGGAGCTGCACTAATTAAAACCCCCTCCACCTCCCAGAGCATGTCTATAAATGCCCCTGGTGACCATACTTCTTACTGGCTGAAGAACAGATATAGGAAAGTAAAAAAATCTATTGCCTTGAAGTTAAAAAAACCTAAAATCTTCCAACAGCAACGTGCTTCAGGCAGTGTTTGAGGTGCAGAACTGCAGAGGTTTGGATTGAGGGAGTAGTTTTCTCCATCCATAAGTTCAGAAGGTAGGTATGCTTCCGGTAGAAGCTATCTTTTTGTCTGAGGAGTAATGGATCATCTTTCCTTTATGAGTAAAAGACAAAGCTCCTGAAACCACTTTGAGAGAATGTAAATGCAAGACGTTTCAAATTCTTGCACCTCATAATTCTTTGGAATGGAGAAAAGTTTGAGTCACCAGACCAACTCCTGTTGTATTTTATTTATATTTTCATAGTTAAATAACAAGTTCATAAGATTGACAAGAAAGATTCAGCATGGAAACTTGTTAGACACAAGCCTCTAAATACTGTGGCTAATGTAAAGAACACGACGACAAGAAGACAGTTTCCCAGCACAAGATTAAAGTAATTGACATAAACATGCCTGTTAACCTGTCTGTTCTTAAAAGTGATTTGAGCACAATCATTCACTTTAATGCAGGGGCTGCAGTGTTTGAGAAATCTTCATCTGGACGATTGAGAATATGCCTGTCAGATCTTTTTGCTTTTAGCTGTTTCAATAACAGCAATTAAGTGCATCTTAAAGTTTTCTTTCTTTGTGGTCACCTGGAATTTATCAGGAAAAGATACCCAATTGCATTATTTCTCATCTAAAAAACATTAGCTTCTTTCTCTACATGTGAATTATATATGCTGTGCTGAAAAATGGGGTTGGTATAATTTGCAGACTCTGGTGTAATTTATTTTGTGGCTCAGAATTTGTATGTGCACGTGCTTGTTTCTTTAAACAAAAACAGCAACGAACATTTGACAAATACGGACAAAGCCCTCAACTACAAGAATCGTGTATTTATTCAGGATCCCATTCCAATACATCTTTAAAACACAAATATTGCAAAACAAGACACAAATAAATAAAGAAAATAATCATTCCTATCTTTATAAATGTTTAGAAACATTGCTTCAGTTTCAAAATACAATGGGAATGGTTGGTGAGTGCACACGAGTTTAAGGTCACTCAGAAATAGCAAAATCTTAAATATACATGTTATACTAGCATGCCTTCAGGAAACTAGGCAAACAGTTCAGTATATAAATGCTACTTCCCTGAAAGTAAGGTATCTGGCAACAGGGTTCCACAACTGAAATAATAGAGGGGAAAAAAGAGCCCAAATCCTTGCTATTCTATCAAACTTTTGTGTAAGACTTTTATGGGTGGGGGGAGGGGGGAAGCTGAGCTTCTGACAAGGTATAACTTCATAATACTGGCAATTAGCTGAATAGCAATTGCTAATTATTGCAACATGTAGGGCAGTTCTACACAAAATGCTAAGGCACTGTAGTGATACGCTATGGTACCGGAGTGTCCATTGGCAAAAACCATGGCGCTGCTACTACATTACCGTAGCAATGTATTATAACGAGGGAGCACGTTGCTATGGCAACATAATGGCCAAAAATAACTGTGCGGCCGGCATGGCATAGTACGGGCTGTTTACTATAATCAGAACTCTTAGGGAGACGATATCTCTTATTAGACCAACTAGATAGTTACAAAAAAAGTTTTTATTTGCAAGCTTTTGGGCACACTTGTGCCCTCTCAGGCATAGGAGAGTGCAAAGATTGTAAAACTTCTCCCAAGTGGAAATGAAAATTCATATTTCACAGGAGAGCTGAAAGGTGGTATAAGATCTCCTGGCTGGAAAAGTTCATTTTATGCAAAATAGGCTCAGGTAAAAGTTGGAGCAGCCTATTTACTTCCAAGCTGCCTGATGGCAAGCAGGATGTTGAATTATGCTTCTTTCTTGTTATGAAGTTTCATATTGCACAGGAGGATGGATGATAGATGGCTCTCCTGGGCAAGGATTTTTTTTCTTGTATTGTGGCTGCTCTGTGAGCATGCAAATTTGGCTCAGAACAAAAGGCTGGAGCAAGGGTGTCAGCTTTCAGGTCTTGGGGTGTTGAATTTTGCTTCCTTCTTGTCAAATTATGAACTTCTCATTCCAAAAGGAATTACTAAATGATGGCGCAGTAACAAAAGCACCATATGGCCATGTTTAGAAGCACCCATACTGTAGCAAAATAAAGCAGGATCCTCTCTAGTCATGTGTTGCAGAGCACAGAGGTGCTCTGCTACTATGAAGGAGGGAGGTATCGCAGAGCATGCAGGTGCCCTGCTCCTTGACATGTTATCCCAATAACCTAGAAACGAATAAGGTGTTGTGTAAACTACTTATAAACAAACTTTTGATGTTGCAAATCTTTGTTATGGCTTCTTCTCGTGGGACAGTTTATCACTGGGATTAGTCTGCCATGTAAGACTTTCCTTTTTGAGTGCTTGGAGAGACTATGAGAAAATATATTTTGTGGATGAGAAGTGCTGGAGAAGTCATGGGGGTTAAAAGGAAACGCTTACAGTCACCATATGGCAGTGGCAGAAATATTCTAATGACTTTGCCGGGTCAGTCGGTGCATGTGGTATAATAGTGAATGCTGAGCTGTGGAAGTGCAATAATAGACAAGGTTTTGTGCTGGATCATGCTGTTAGAAAAATAGAGGCAATGAGTTACCACATGCACCAACTGAAGAGAGAACCATTTGTCCTCAGTTACTTCCTTTAATATATTAAGGCTTGATGCAGACACTGAAAAGGTCTGAGGCAGAATGGATCTAAGTTGCATGATTTTCTGTAAACAGCATAGTTTAAATCCATAGCGAAAAGAACACACATTGCCCTTTGGCGGGGGGAAGTGGGGGTAATCTTAGACTAGGTTCTGCCATTTTTAAACAAGTCTGTGTGCTGAACTTCTTCTGTTCTGTTATGGATATATACCACTTGTGTACCAAACTTCTGTTATATTACAGGTATAGACCAGTTAGTGGTCTTTTATACCAGTAAAAGGGTAATGTCTGTAACTGGCTTAAATGTAAGATAAACAAAGAGGATGTTCATTTAGGATATTGTCCCACTCCCCTTTTGTTCTGTCTATGGGTTCAGTGATTCTTAACCAAAGTGTTGTGGCACCTTGAGGTGCTGTGAGGTCCTCTTATGGGCGCCATGTAATGTTAGCACTGTTGGATAAACACAGGATTTTCAAATACAAATCTATAGTATCAAAACCATTTTGACCTGTTGTGATCTGAGTTCTTTGCAACAGAGGAATTGCTTAATTCTATTTCTGTAGACAAAAAGGTGTGAAAGCTTAGCTATCATGTTCCAGTGAGTGCCCTGAGTTTAATGAAGTGTGCCTCAAGTCTAAAAAGGTCAAAAACCAGCACGTTAGATCTTTCTTTGCACCATCCATATGCTCGAGGACCTCTCATTCCTGTGTGGTTCCTCAAAGCACTAGAACATAGGGCCATGCATGCACATAGAGTTCTCACACATTTAAACCTAGCTTTTCAGGGATTTCTCATCCCGCAGGGTTTAAAAGGCATTGGAAATGGAAGTGGAACTGTGGCTGTGGAGCCCCCTGTACTGCAGAGCAGCTCTGCTCCTGTTTGGTGAGATAAAACCTTCCTACCTCACAGACTTCATACTTGGGCTGGATGTTGAGAAAAAGATTTGTCTGCACCTTGGTTAGTGCTTAGAGGCTCTGGCCTTATTATTTTACACAGTTACCACCAGGATCCAGATTTTTTTTTTTCATTTTTTCCATGGAAAAAACATGGATTTTTCTCCTTTTTAAAGACAAACCCAGGAAATTATGGGTTTCCCCTTGCAGGCTGGCAGAGTTTCAGCCTGTAAGGGGCTGCTTGGGGCTAGAGGGAGCACAAGGAGATTGATCAGAGGCAGGGGATGCCATATGCATGCGTGCGTGTGCGTGTATACATGCACATGGCCAGCAATACAGCCAGGCAGCATGGTGGAGAGCAGCTCCAACATCTCCATAGACTTGCCTGCAGGGAGGGGTGAGGATGGAAATAGGTGACACAGTGTGGGGCACAACTTGTGGGGAGGAGGTGGCAGCAGTGGTGGCTCATGATGAGCCCTCACAGTGAGGGAGGGAGTGGAGCAGGGTTAGCAGTTGGTGGCTGGGCTCAGGGCACTGCCCAGATAGGATGGTGCACTGTGCCTGGGGCCCTGGGTTGGGACCAGGACAAGTGGGCATGCCCAGCTGCAGGGCCCAACTCAGGAGCAGGATGGAGCTATGGGCAGTTTGTCCTGGGGGGAAGGGGTGGCTCTCTGCTACTGTGTGCACTTGCAGGGAGGGGTCAGACTGATAGACAATGTGTTGAGGGAGTAAATACCCCCCGCCCCCCAGATTTCTGTGCCTAATGACCTAGTGGGTGGGACCCAGCATAGGAGGGCAGAGCAGGGTGAGAAGGCTTAGTGCTGCTGCCACTGCCAGGAGCATCACGCTTCCATGGCCATCAAGGTGAGGTGTTGTGGGGGCTGCAAGGAGTTGTGCTCCCACTCCCCACTGCAGCAGTGGGTGGTAGCCATGGTGGTGCAATGCTTCTGGCAGCAGCAGTAGCACTGAACCTCCCCACCCTCCTCTACCCTTGCTCACTGAATCCCACCAGCTGTGCCACAGAGGTGCCTCCTGCCTGGTGCCAGTCTGCCTAGACTGTAACCCCATGCCCCATTGGGCACAGAAATCTGAGGAGGGATGTGCCTCCCCGTGCTGTCCTGACACGTTGCGTATGATGCTGCCTATGTCCACATACCCACTGCCCCCTACCTCCCCACACATGCACTGAGGGGCTGGGGCATAGGGTCAGGAGTAAAGGGCACTGGCAGGGTTGGGCAGCTGCATGTTAGTAGTGAGAGGCATCAGCAGGACTGGAGAGGGATGGGGTAGGGGCTGTGGGCTGGGAGTGAGTGGCAATGGTATGGACAGGGGCAGGGCACTGGCGTATCAGGGCTGCTTAGCATCACAAAGCAGCATGGGGGACAGCCACAGCTTAACCTGCTTTGTGATGAGCAAAGTGGGTAGGGAAAGGTCTTCTGTACATCCACCCTTGGGAGTGGGCAGTTTGACCCCAGATGCAAACTCTCTCTTCTTTTGCCATGCCTGTTCTGCTGTCATGTGCATCAGTAAGTCCTGAGATTGGGGTTCTCCTGATTGCCTCTGGGACACCAGCTGCTTTGGCAGCTCACATCTCGCTGCTATAACTGCAAAGCTTGAACAGATTTGGAGGTGGATAGATATTCCCTTTTTGTTCCAGAAATGCAGGCACATGCCTGCAGTGGCTCATAGTGAGGTAAGAGTACTCAGTTGAGCTGTCAATTGATAAGCCCCGCTTGTCCTCATGCCTTTGTATAGTAGCTGTATCCATCTAACATAAACTGTTGATCCCCATCACATTTAGTACTGTATACAAATAAGTGTAAAACACACTTGTATGCCTTTGAGAGCTAGGTTCACTAAAGAGACTACTAACTTTCTTTGTTGGCAGAACTCCATTGTGTCTTTCTAGTACTAGCAAAGTTGTGATTTGCTGCCCTGGCTGGTGCAAATAAAATTATTGAAGAAAATCAGACTTAACACATTAATCAGCTTGGTTGCCAACACCTTAACAACCATTTTCTAATCTGTATTAAATAATGTGATTGGTCTGCAGGTTTTCAATTTATCCCTCTCCCTCTTTTTTTTATATATATATATATATATATATAAAAAAATCCTGTCTTTTCTTTTTGCAGATGTTCCTTAAAAACTTTGATCAGATCTGGTCTTAGCATGTCCAGAATACCTGCTAGAACTCTGCTGAAAGGCCATCCTCCCCAGGGGTTTTCCTTTTACACTTCTGGGTTTTGCCACCTTTTCTCCTTCCTCCCAGTCTACTTTCCTTTCCAATTCACCAGTGGTCTCTCTTAATCTCTTTTTCACTATAGTGATATCCAAAGAACCTCCTGGTAGCCTTGAGGGGGGAGTTGGAAGGGAGTGGGGTTGGAGAGGGTGAGTGGTAGCAGCTTTCATGCTGGTGTCCTAGAACTTTCTCCCTATTATTCAGGGCTGCAGTAAAGACAAAATATCTGAGTACAGGTTCATCATTAGCTTTTTGAAAGCTATTCAGAAATTTATGATAGCCTTCTGGGTTCGTGAAACTTGCATCCCAATCTAGTACCTTAAGCTTAGTGATTTAAGCTCTTCAGTTCTGTCAGGACAACCTTTAGTACCTTCTGGAGCACCGTGCAACTTAATTCTAGATGTAATATCTCCAACAGCCTAGTACCAGAGTGAAAGTCCACTGCTGCATTAATCCTCATGAGGAAGTATCTTGATAAGTCTATCTTTCACATCCATCTTCTCTTCCACCCTTCTCCTGATGGGAATGGCAAAAAATGTCCTGGTCTTCACCACTACAGTTGCAGTCTCCTCCACCGTCATCACTACAGCTGCTACCACTGGTTGAGGGTCAGCCAATACCTGTCAGATTATCAAAAGGCCTGGCAGACAGAGGCCACCACAACCCAAGGAGTCAGAGCAGAGTTGCCAATTTGTGTTTTTGTATTTACTGACTTGTTTTCTTGGTGTGTGGGTGTGGTTTTTTTACTGATCATCAGTAAATGTTTTACTGATTTTTATATAATGTAAATGTATCCCTTCCTGATTGGACCCTGGATGGGTTGATATGAGGGCTTGGTTCAAATTTAGGGGTTTAACACCGACTTTCTAACTCTGGCTTGCTCTCACCCTGAATAAAGTCTTACTTGACTGCAGCAATGGATTTGCACTGTGCTGCTCTCATTCCAGGGTTCCCAAGTCATCCCCCACACCCTGATACCCCCAGTCACATCCTGCACCATGCTGCTCTGACTTCTGCCAGAGAGCTCCCTGCAGGGTGCTGAGCTGCACTGCCACACAGGCGCAAGGTGATACTGTTTTGCTCTATCAACAAATTCATCCAGCCTTAACCAAGCTTACAGTTCATTTAAGATTTTTCAGAACTGCTCACTTTTGCAGGCTTTATATAGCCCTTTTCATGGACTGTCCATAGATCTAGGTGCTTGTTCTGTGTAGTAGTTTGATGGGTATTGAAACAGCTGCTGCTTAAAAAGCAGATGGCCATGCCAACACTAGTAACTGGGGCCATCTAGAAGTAGGCTGTTGGCAGCCAGTCTCCTTGGGTAACCATGACTAGCTTTGGGCAGTTTAGCATGGATGCTGTCCAGACTCCTAATGCATTAGCTGCATTAAATGCAAATTAAATAACAGCTCTGTTGTGATTTAGGAGAGAGGGTAGTTATTAGGGCTGTGCAAAGCTTCAGGTGGTAATTCAATTTGGAGGCGATTCAGCCTGATTTGGTCACTGCATCTCTGAATCCAAATTGAATCGGGGACCAATTTAAAGTTCAGAATCAATTCAAAGCTCTCCAAATCTTTGGAAAAGATTCAGAGAGCTTTGATTTAGGCAGCCCCTGGTGGCTGCAGCAGGAAGCTGCAGCTGACTCAAGCTGGTAAGTACTAGGGGAGGGAGGAGGGGACCATGGGGGGGGGACCCCTGACACCACCCCCCACTCTCACTTCCCCAGCCCCACCCATGGCTGACCTCCTTGCCCTAGCTCAGTAGTTTAAAAAAAAAAAAAAAAAAGCCGTGGTGCTCACTGGGTGCTGCTGGGAGGGGACA
>NW_017728920.1:8155071-8165048 GCF_001723895.1 Crocodylus porosus | reverse complement strand
GAAG
This sequence comes from Crocodylus porosus, assembly GCF_001723895.1. Taxonomy (NCBI): domain Eukaryota; kingdom Metazoa; phylum Chordata; order Crocodylia; family Crocodylidae; genus Crocodylus; species Crocodylus porosus. The sequence goes on along the minus strand of NW_017728920.1, from coordinate 8,165,044 downwards.
TGCTGGAGCTGGCCTAGGCAGGGCACTCATAGGGGTGGGGTTGGGAGAGCTTGAGACTTGTAATGGTGTGGAAGAAAGCAAATATTTCCTGCAATCTTTTTATTAGCCCCAAATTCTCAATAAAATAAAATAAAATAAACCCATGAACACATTAGACTCTAAAGCAGCGGTTCCCAACCTCAGGTCACGACCCAAATGTGGGTTGTGGGGGCAATGCCAGCAGTGCTGCACATGAACAATGAGCTGCACTGTGTGCTGGGAGCTCCTCTGCCCCCTCCCTTGGGCTGCTGCTGCACTCTGCTCCCAGCAGCGGGTCACAGCAAAAAAAGGTTGGGAGCTACTGCTCTAGAAGCATCAAGATTATAAAATAATTGTAGTTTTTTCCTTTAAATTCAGTGAAGTTTGCAACAGCTCAGTATTATAGAAGTTTAATGATAATGTATTAATAACTGTTTTTGTATCAGTAGTGAAGTTTGGGCCCAAAATAGAAATTCAGTAAACACAGAATATAGGATGGGGATTATCTGCAAGTTTATAATTTATAGGGAGGAGGCACAGGGTGATGGGAAAACAGGCACAGAAAAGCAAAGTGACTTGTCAAAATCACAAAGTCGGCTGTAGAACTAGGAATAGAACCCAGGTCACTAGACAAGGGAGTCAAAAGATCCATCTACTACAGTGTTCCAGTTTTTTATTTTAAAAGTACTTAATTCTGGATTTAGCAGTTTAATTCCTTTGTCTCTACTTTTTTTTTTCTTTTTTCCATCTTCCCAGATAGTCTATGCAGTTAGGAAAGAAATATAAATACCTCTGATATAGGATTTTTATGTCGCTTCCATTTCATTGTTCCATAAAACCAATGCTTTACATACAATCTTCCATTAGGTTTGGAATGAAAGTTGTGAACACCCTTGTAATAAGCATTTCATTAATGAAATGGTGGATGAGGTTACATACAGCCAAGCAAAGTCTATAGAAATACTGTTACTGCTTTATAAAGCTGTCTATTCAGAGTGTTTCCCACAGCACAAAAGACCTTTTGGAGTGGTGCCAAGTGCTTATTTATGCTGAATAAATATAAATGTCTTTAAGAGGCTGGTTCCAAACTGTACAGTGTTACATTGTATAGGCATCTTTGCGATATAGAACATATTTGTTCCCTGTATCATACCACTGGTCCCTCTGAGCTAGAGCTTTGGGTATTTAATACTTAAAACTTAACCACTGGATTGTATTTCCCATGAAGAAGATTACTTTTGTTTATCTAAATACTAGCAATGGAAAAAAAAAGTTATGTACATCAGTGATGGTGTACTGTATAATAAATGACTCGCTCTTTCAGAACAAGATGCTGAGTTCTAATTATCTCATTAAACATGCCAATTTTCTAATGATTGTTTATTTCCAGACTGACATCAAATCAGGTGAGCAGTGTAGTGGCATGGGATACAAGTAAAATGTTAATCACCACATGGATGCTGGAATAATTTAAAAATACAAGCCCACTTCTTGTATTGGCAAATCTCTATTGGCTGCAGTGGGAATTCTGTTCCAGTGAGCAGGGCTAAATATTATTTTTGTCATCATAGGCACAGATCCAAAGAAGTAATTAGGCACCAGAAACATGACTCTCTTTAAAATCTACTTTAGGTTCCAAAATGCCTCTCCTCTGGAGCTTCTTAACTTCAGAGGCTTCTGTAGCCAGGGTCCTGGGATACACAGACCTGTACCAGTCTGAGAAGCTAGGCATCTGCTTTCTGCCACTTAGTTTCATTTACTTTCCAGATGCATGTAAGACTTTTTAGGGGCTTCCAGTAGGTATGTTCTGAGCACAAACCCTTGTGCTTAACACTTCCTGTTGGGCATGAATGACGTGTGCCCCCAGAGGCTGTGAGGGCATGACAACCACCCACAGGCAGTGGTGGCAGGGGCATGGCAGCTGTGAGGTGGGAAGCTCCTGCAGGCGTCTGTGGCAGCGCCAGCGGGGGGTGGCAAATGCCGACCGGTGGTCAGTGACCACCCACAGATGCCATTAGCGGTATCAGTGGCAAGGAGGGGTGGGGGTGGAGAGCGGTGACCTCCTGCAGGTACTGCTGGCAGTATCAGCAGTGACCAATCACAGGGTGGGCACTGCCTATCTCAGGGGGTGCACATACATCTGTGTGCACCCCTTTATGCATCACCAGTGCTGTTAGGCAGCTTCCCCTACGTAGTGGGCACGTGTAGACAAGATACATTTCTGCACAGTAGACTAATCTATAGCACAGTAAAGTGACACCATCTACATGTGCATGACATTTACTGCACAGTAATTTAGTCTACTGCACAGTTAGCTAGTGCCTAAAGATACAAGTACTAGATTAACTAATCCATGTGGGTACTAATGATGCGGCCAGGAGAAGTCCTGATCACCTGATGGTGGACTACCACGCTCTGGGGTGCGTGCTAAAGGAGATAGGCACACAGGTGGCTTTTTCTTCCATCCTACCAGTGAGTGGATGTGGAAGATGGCATGCAACGTGCATTGTGGAGACCAGCTGGCAGCTTTGGGAATGGTGTCTTGAGGCGGGCTTTGGATTCTTCGACAATGACCACCACATCACGACAAGAGACATGCTCGGATGGGATGGGCTCCACCTTTCCCCTAAAGGTAAGGATGTGTTTTCTTCTAGGTTGGTGGATCTCCTCCGGTGGGCTTTAAACTAGGCTCATTGTGGGAAGGGGAAGACAAGGGTGGAGGAAACATCAGACTGCCAGACCAAGCAACACCCACAAGTACAGCCCAGCCTAGACCGACGAGTGGAACATACACAGGAAAGCAACAGGGGCCAGGGTAATGCTGAAAGTAGGGTCCAGTGCACACATCTACAGGAGGCCTCATGCCTCTACACAAACACTTGTAGTATGGGAAACAAGCAGGAGGAACTTACCCTCCTGCTAGCTGACACCAACCTGGACATAGTGGGGATCACTGAAATGTGGTGGGACCCAACGCATGACTGGGTGGTGAATGTCAAGGGCTATAGGCTGTACAGGAGGGACAGGATAGGGAGGAAAGGTGGGGGCGTGGCACTCTCTATTAAGGAGGAATACCCATCCTCATCAATTTAACAAAGAATCAGAGGAGGGGCACTCTGAAATGCTTTGGGTTAGAATACAAGGCAGTCAAGGGGGAAAGAGACTTAATGGTGGGGGTCTACTACAGACCTCCCAACCAAGGGAAGAGCTAGACCAGGAATTCTTAAGTCAGCTCACGGAGGTAGTTAGTTAGGTCAAAGGACATGGTCGTCATGGGTGACCTGAACTTTCCAGATATCTGCTGGGAAGAGCAGTCAGCCAGGTGTGACTACTCACGTAAGTTCCTAGCCGGAATGCAGGACCTCCATCTAACCCAGGAGGTGCACAGCCCCACCAGGGGAGACGCCTTGTTGGACCTGGTGCTGGCCATGGGTGATGACCTGGTGAAGGGGCTGCGGGTGCTCGACCACCTGGGCGACAGTGATCATCACCTGCTGGGATTCACCATCCAGCGCAAGGTGGCAAAGGCCTACAGCAAGGCAGCAGCCCTAGATTTCAGGAGGGTGGACTTCAATGAACTAAGGAGAATAATCGGGGAAGCACTGAGGTCCTGGAGGGGAGGGGAGCCAGGTGTCCAAGGAGAGTGGTTGCTCCTTAAGGAGATGATTCTCCAAGCCCAAAGGGAGGTAATCCCAGCATGGATCAAAGGGAGCAGGAGGGCACATATGCTTTTGGTGAGCCATGGGGGCTTCTGGGAACGTCTCCTAGCAAAAAGGGAGGTGCACACCCAATGGAAGGGAGGGGCTATCACCAGGCAGGACTATACTGCAGTTGCTCGGCGATGCAGAGGGGGCAGTCAGGAAGGCCAAGACGGACATTGGAACTGGGACTAGCTTCCCAGATCAAGGACAACAAGAAGTCCTTTTTTAAATACATAGGGGGTAAAAAGAAGGTTCTAGGTAATGTGGGGCCCCTGCAGGACATGTTAGGAAATGTGGTCATCACACCAGATGACAGCCAACATATTTAACAATTTCTTTGCCTCCATTTTCCTAAGCAGAGACTGGAACAGTCACCCTCCCACCCCTCTGGGCCCCTTTTAGAACCCAGGGGAGGCGCGCCTAGGCCAAGGGTTAGTGAGGAACAAGTTGGGGAACTTCTGGAAGGACTGGATGTATTCAAATCAGCTGGTCCGGACAATCTCCACCCTAGAGTACTGAGGGAATTGGCTGAGGTCACTGTGGGACTCCTGGCATGGCTGTACGAGCACTCATGGTGCCCTGGTGGGACTGCACCTCCTGGGTAAGGTGGAGGTCCTGTTACTCGGCTAGGAACCTACGTGAGCAGTCAGACCTGGTTGACTGCTCTTCCCAGCAGATGTCTGGGAAGTTCAGGTCCCCCATGCTGACCACATCCTTTGACTTAACTGCCTCTGTGAACTGACATGAGAATTCTAGGTCCTGTTCTTCCCCCTGGCTGGGTGGTTTGTAATAGACCCCTACCCTTGGGTCCCTTTCCCCCTGACCCCCTTTTATTCTGACCCAGAGCACTTCAGTCTCTGATCCTCCTCTGATCCAGTGCTGTTTGTTGAGGATGTGTATTGCTCTTTGACATACAGCCCCACATCCCCACCTTTCCTCCTCATTCTATCCCTCCTGTACAGCTTATAGCCCGTGATGTTTACTGCCCCGTCATGCATTGGATCCCACCAAGTTTCAGTGAGCCCCACTATGTCTGGGTTAGTGTTAGCAAGCTCCTCCTGCTTGTTCCCCATGCTGTGAGCATTAGTGTAGAGGTGTTTAAGGCCTCCTGGAGGTGTATGCACCACCCCCCTAATCCCAGGACTATCTGATACCCAGGTAAGAGACAGGGTATTTCTTGTGCTCGTTGCCTGTCTTGGCTGGGCTGTTCTTGTGGGTGGCTCTTGGTTCGGTGTTCCATGGCTCCCTCTGGCCTCATCTTCCTCCTCCCCCGACGAGCCTAGTTTAAACCCTCGTGTGTCTGCCTTCATATATTTCTTAGTTTTTTACATTAATTGTCTCTCCCATAGTTTCTTTTCTTAAATGCCTTTTTTTTTTTTTTTAACCTTGTTGAATGAGAAGTCTTTAAGTAGAAAAATAACTATTTCTCTTGTTGGATACCTGCTTCCAGATGCCTTTAAAGGACTTCAAGGATTTATGACACGTTACAACCTGACTGACATGATTCACCAGATACCTGCCTGACCTGACCTACATTCTTCTTTTCCACACCTTTTCTCCCTTCCCCTGTTTTCTGCCCTTTGTTCTCCTGATTTCTTTTTCCTCTTTCTTTGAGAGCTTCTTTTTACCTTGTATTATTACCGCTGTAGTGTTTCCTTTTGGCTTCCCCTCCCCCCCCCGCTTTCTTCTTCCTCCCTTCCCTGTTTTACCTTTTTGTTTTTCTAATTTCTACCTATTTATATTTTCACTGACATCCTGTCACACTTTTAGCTCCTCTCATTCCTGTTTTCCTGATCTCCAACTATTTTCTTTTTTGCAGACAGCCTCGTTTCTACCTTGTATTCTATCACTGTAATGTCTCCCTTTTGGCCTTTCTTTCCCCTGCTTTCTTCCCCCTCCCTTACCTGCTTCACCTTTTTTGTCCTGCTAATTTCTACCTGTTTACAGTCTCACTGACATCCTGCCACACTTAGCGTGTCTCATTCCTTGGAGTCTCAGACTGGTAGAGACTCCCTATACCTGAAGAAGGCTGACCTGCTTTTAAAGCTTGCTAAGAACTTTTCCCCAGCTACTCAGTTGGTCTAATAAAAGATATCACATCTACTCAAAGAACCTGGACTGACTATGTGCTTAGACCAACCGGGCTACAACCAAAAACCCAGCTAAAGGACTTCAAGTTACTTGAACTCAGACAGAGGTGAAACTGGGCATTGGGCACTGGCAGTGCACAGAAAAGCAGCCACAACTGTGTTTGGTGGCAATGGTCAGACCAGCAGCACAGTAACTGCTATTTTTGATCTCCCCTCTTTTTTTCCCCCTCCCACACCAAATCAGTGCCCAGGGCTGTTGCTATTTCCCCCCCCCCCCCGGGCCTTATTTTACTAGACCTAGAGAACACTTTTCTAACTTTGAATGCTGACTACTGAGTTTTGGCTTTATTACTCTAACCTCCTTCTTTCTGCAGCACCTTCTGTAATTTACCATGTGAAATTTCAGAGGGCATTTCATTTTTATAACGGTGAAAGGCAAAAGAGAGTATAACTTAAAGGAGGTGTTTTGTGTAAAGATGGTGATTTTTGGCAATTTCAGACAATGCAGATGAAAGGCTCTGCTAAATGTATCGATTGATTGCCTTTACAACTTTCTCTCACACGTGATCTAGGTTTTGTTTTGTTTCTGTTAAGAGATGGCTAATGATTCTTTTGCACCAAACAGGTGTTGTCACATAATACACTTATATGGGAATGCAACTTTGACTAGAAAGTGAAACCCACGCCTAGTTGGGTGGTTTTCTTTCAACAATTCAAAAAGTAGCAACAAGAAAATCAAGTAGAGGTGGAAAGACAAGTTCAGATAACTCCGTAACTCCAACTGCTCACCCCAAATGTAACTAAGATTTTCCTTTCCGTATGCTTTTGTACTTCTCTCCTCACTCACTAGGATAATTAGTCTTTATACTGGTGTAACCAAAGAATGGGCATCTGGTGAACTACACCTGTCTAGCTTATTTGAATCTGGTGCAGATTTATTTTGGGAAAAATTAGGGATACACCATGGTATCTGTTATATCTGCAGCTTTTCATTAATAGCCTTTGCTTAATGAACACAAACTATTACTTGCCCCCTGACATCTAGGGGTAAGGTGCCTTGATAATGTCTACTGCAAACAGCTACCCAGGGAAAGCTGATTGTTGCTGTACTAAAGTGATGGAAATGACATCTATGTAAATATGTTGTTTGTCCGGGCCTCAGCCCTGTGGGTTTAGATTTGATTTGTTTAGTACTTGCTGTAGGAGCAGGGTCCTAGTGTCTGAGCTCTTGTAACCCCCTCTGTAAGTATGAGACAGGTGAAGTGAACATGTAGTTGTGCCTGATTGAGTACAGAATCTAAGTAATAGGCATAAGAGATGGAAGCAAACAAGTAGTCTGGTAAGGTAAGGAATGAAACTAATGTAATGCAAGAAGGCTTATTTCATAGAGAAGTAAGGTTGGAAGGGACCTCCAGAGAACATCTAGTCCAACCTGGAATCAAACTTGCAACCTTTTTTAACACCATGCTCTAACCGGCCGAGCATTTGAAGAATGAGGACAACAGTTTTCCCAAAAGTTTTACTTCCGACAAAACAGCACATGAATAAACACTGAGTCTTCCAATGGAACCCTACAGCCAGGCAGATTTCAAAACCTGCCTGCCTTAGACACTTGACTGACTTCCTGCCAGCTTGCTTGTCCAGCTCCACAGCAGCCTGCCAGGGGCTACAGCCTCAGAGCAGCTCTAGTGGATGGGCTGCCTTGGCTACAGGGATTCCAAAGCTTCTACATTTGAGACAGCTGACCCCTTTGGCTTCTTGAGGAGCCAGCTGGCCTGACAAAGCTGAGGACTCTTGAGTCCCCAGTGCTGGGGATTGCTTGAGGAGCCTGACAGTGCTGGGGACTCTTGGCATAGGCTGCTGGTTTCATGGAGCTGGAAGCTGTTCTTCATTTAAGATAGTTTTAAGGAGTTCTTAGTATAAGTTTTATTACATAACCAGGTAGGTGGAACAATAGCATCCTCATCTGCATAAAAACATCACCACCTAAAACAGGAAATGCCAAGCAGAAGTGGTTGGCTTTTTCTGCTTTATTTTTGTCCTTGAGTTTAGTTTGTGTGTTTGTAAAAGAAACAGTATCTATGAACACAGAAAGAGAAGAAAGTACCAGGGACAGAGACAGAAATACTTAGGTGTGAGAAGAAAAGCAGGAAGACTTTTTAGGTAAAAGGCTGGGTGACAAGAGATTGGGAACTGGAAACACAGAACCTGTTCTCAGTTTGATTCTTTCTATATTCAGAGAAATGGAATACTGTATGTTGTTTGCAAATAAAACTTGGGAAATACCGTGACCGTGATGGTGGCAGGGGAAATACCCCTGACCAAGGTAATGCAATTAAAATAGCAGTGTATGGTAGAGGGTTGCACACTTGTCTGCTTGCAGACATGACTCCGTATGATATCCTCATGGCTAGCTTCCCACTGGCCAGCTTCCAGTGGGAGGATCTTGGCTACACATGGATTTTATGGAAACGGGAGACTCCTCCCTAGCTTGCTTCTGGGGCCATATGGCCAAGGGCAAGCCAAACTTGGGGGCATCCAAACCCCAACGTTCTGGGCTTGGGTCTGTATGTAGAATGCCCACTGAAGGATTTGGAAGCATCTGAAGCCCTAGGTGGGGCTGGAGGAAGCTTGCTGGCAGTAGGGCCACATCTGGTTCTTGAATGACTCCTGGATTTGGAATTGATTTGGCTTGGAACACACCACATTTTTCTTTAAAAAATAACTTTTTGCATAAAAGATATGATGACAAGTGAAAGCACTGGAATGGGGATGGGTACTGTCAATGTGTGTTTTGGTTTGTCAAGTGAACCACATTGTTCACTTGATGGTTTGTTGTATATTTATATAGGTACGGGGTTGTTTTTTGTTTTTTTTTTTTATATACCTTGCTAGTTAAACTATTTCAGTCTTGTTACAAAGTATGCACTGCATGCCCAGCATGTACCCATCCCCATTCCAGTGCTTTCACTTGTCATCATATCTTTTATGCAAAAAGTTATTTTTTAAAGAAAAATGTGGTGTGTTCCAAGCCAAATCCATGAGTCATTCAAGAACCAGATGTGGCCCTACTGCCAGCAAACTTCCTCCAGCATGCCCAGCATGTACCCATCCCCATTCCAGTGCTTTCACTTGTCATCGTATTGTATTATATATACTGGCAATAAAAGCATAAAAGATACTCACCTCTATCACCTGCTTTTTCTTCCTTACAGAAGCAACCTGCAAGGCTCGGAACTTTTTGCTAACCGCTTGAATCAAACTTTCATCTAATTCTACGCTTTGCTCATCCTCCCATAGTACACAATGTCTCCTTCCCCTGCTGCAGGAAGGCAAGGTGGTGTATACAGGTTTCCCCTGCCAGCGGCTGGGGTTAGGTTCCTGAAAGTTGCCGTGGTTGGCAAGACAAAAGGCTTATGGGGAAATGGCAGGTGTGCAGCTGTTTAAAACTGTGGTTACTCAAAACTGTATACTGTGGAAGCCAAAATGGTATATATAGTACTAAGCGTGGATACTCAAAACCATGAATAACATATGCTCCTGGTGGCTGTGGGGGCATGGTGGTGGTGGCAGTGCAGTGGCAGGAGCATGGCGGTGGTAAGTAGGAGCTCCCACACGTGCCTTTCCCCCTGCCACCAACCGTGCTGGCAGCAAGTGCTGACCACCTACAGATGCTGCTGGCAGCAGTGACTAGCAGTGATCGTGGACCTCCCTGCAGACACTGTTGGTTGTGGTGGCTGCAGGGGTGGCGAATGACCTTTTTTGTACAGGGTGCACTGCTGTGCTCAGGGGCTGTGTGTGCACCCCCATGTGTTGCCCCTGCTCAAAACTCTGGCTGGCAAGGGAAACCTGTATAATCTGCTATGTTACAGAAAGGGACCCCTGCTGCTGGGGGAGGACCTGAAGGGGCCACACAGCAGGGCCCTGGCCAAGTTGCGGTGGCTGGAGCACCTGTCCCTGCCGAAGGCAGTGCATAACTCGTTGTGTTGCGGGTTAGATACGCTTTGAGTACTTCAGTACTGCAGGGATCCTCCCGCAGGGTCCTGAGCTCCTGGCCCGGAGACAGCTGGGCTAGGAGCTGCGGCCGGGCGCTGTGAGGGGCCCCGGCCCGGCCCCGAGGGCGCTCCCCCGCCGGGGCTGCCCGCGCACTGGGGGTGTTGGTGG
>NW_017728920.1:8120380-8154971 GCF_001723895.1 Crocodylus porosus | reverse complement strand
TTTCCGGGCCGGGGCCGCCTCTGCCAATCTCAGCTCTGCCGGGCTGGGCCGGGGGCGGGGCAGGGCGAAGTGCCCCAGTTCCGCTCCGCTCCGGTCGGCGGGGCACGGAGCAACGCAGCGCGGTGGCGGCGGCGGAGATGGTGAGCGCCTCCCCGCCCGGGTCCCGTCGGGCCTGGCAGGAGCCGGCCCCGCGCAGCATCGCTCCTTCGCCGCCGGCCCTCGGGCCTCGGCGGGCCCCACGGTCACCTGGTGCCGGGGCGTCCCGGGGCCTTCTCGCCCCTCTCTCTCGCTGGGAGCCCCCAGGGAGCTCGGCTTGGCGAAGCCCGTGTCCTGGTGCGAGTCACCGTTGGCAGGCGGGCACTTCCCAGCTGGCCCGGGGATCCCTCACCTCGCCCGCTGTCTCCCCAGGGGCCCACCCCCCTTTCCCTGCCGAGGAACTTAATTGAAACCCAGGGGTCTTAACCAGTTCCCCTTCACTGGTTTTATCCCCTCCCCATTTGTTTCTGTGGAGCAGAACATGGTATTTGGTTCCCTCTTGTTTCTCCTCCTTCCTAGTTCAGTTTTCAGCGCCCTGAGTTTTGGCATCCTGCTCTCTGCGTACTGCTTTTCTGTTCACCTGCCTGCCTGTGGGCAGTGGCAGCTGTGGGCCGCGCTTCATTTCCTCTCCAGGAGCAGATTTGCCACATTCCCCCTCATGGTGAACTCTCCCCAGGCTGGCTGCTGTAAATGCAGACCTCTCCAGGAGTAAAGAAAAGGCTTTTAGTTTGGTGGCTGGGGAGGGAGGGCAAGGTGATGGCCCTGCCTGTCACCTCAGTCACGTAGAGTGCCTTATGAACCTTTCTTGGATGCTTTCCTAAGCTTGACTTCCAGCGAGTGGATTCTCATACTCAAACTCCCAATTTTCCCCCTCCAAACTGACGCTACTGCCTTAATGTTTCTGTGTTTGTTAACTTACTCTGTCGAACTTAAATACCTGATGAAGTGTAGGGAGGCTGGATTCCCCACCATACCAGTTTCTCTGCAACATCCTTAAAAGAAAGCTTAAAGTATTTTAGTGGGAGTGTAAATTAGTTTTTTAGAGTCTCCAAAGCAGTTTGGTACAGTAATGCTTCTAGATAGCCTGGAGTTGGGTTGATGAGGAGGAGGTCTGTGTTTTGTTGGTTGAACTTTCTCTACAGCTAGGTGTTTGAGCTCAGGGATTGTTCTACTTCCCTTAGTGCTGATGTTTCTGTCTATTGCTGTATCCTAGGTATTTGTTAATACTAGATATGGTAATAACTTAATTTTGGATACTACCATTTTCTCTCTCTCTTCTTTTTCTTAAAGCTGTAGGGCCATGTTCAAATGCAAAGTTCTGCAAAAGGGTGAACAACAGCTGGTATAATAGTTGACATAAGGAAGGATGAATGGGCTTTTTTTCTTTACCCCTTTGCTCTGGTGATGAAATCTATGTAGCTGCTAAGCAAAGGTTTTTGAGTTGTGATTTCTGTCTGTACCTGTCTGTAGGAATTAAAAAAAAAATTCTGCATTGGATTGAGGAAGTTTGTAAGAGCCAGATCTTTTATGAATGTCTGGTATGTGCAAGAGGTCACTCAGCTGAAACAATTTATTTTTTCTTTTGCCAAAATGAGGAAGTGTAAGTACCTTCCCACCAGTTATGCTGCATTCATACCAGGATCTTTTGTGAGAAAGAACTAGGCAAAGCATATTTGTTGCATGTTGGCATGCATACCTGTGACTTCAGACATTGAGGATGCGAGTTTTCTTCCTTGACATGTTAAGTGTATTAAACTTCAGTGTGTATGGCAAGAATTAGCTGAGTTTAGTTGCGAAATGTTAATTTTAGAACTACACAGATTGGTGGGGAGACATTCCTAAGAGCGTGCATGCCATGAAACACTTATCTAGACTGCCTCAACACTGTGGGACTTGCACTGCATGATTGATCAGCAGGGATCCTTGTTTTCTCTGATTTAAAAAAACTGCAAATTTTCTGATTTACACCCCCCCCCAAATCCATGACTAAAATGAAATGCCACTATATATTTATAGGTATCAGTTGAACACAATGTTTTATTGATATATTAACAATTTTAAAGCAATTTGAGGCAAAGGTAGGCTTCCAATCACTATAATAAAATAAATTCTAAGGCTCTATAAATTTTGACACTTAATTCTGAGTTTTTTATCATGGAAAATCAGAGTTCCACCTGCCCCATTTGCTCACCAGGATGCAGGTCCAAGCTGTCACTCTCCACCCATGCCCCCTGGCCCTCCTCGTGTCCCTTGCCCCCCAGCCCTTCTGAAGGGGGCTCCCAGCTGCCAGGGCTATGGGGCCAGAGACCTGGGTCCACAGCCCCCTGCCCTCCACAGCAGTGCCTGTACCCCGGCTGCTGCCTGTGGGAGGTGGAGGCTGCTGCAGTGGACTGGAGCGCAGAGTCCAGCTCCCCCATGTGGGCAACATGGCCGGAGGGGCACCCATCAGAGGGAGAGGAGGGGTGGGTGCAGGCTGCCTGCTGTGGGCTCAGGCTCTCTGCCCTGCTGCCCTCCCCTTGGGGCCTTCACAGCCCAGCAGGTAGGACCTGGCATGGCAGGGCAGAATGGGGCTGGGCAGGGAGGCTCGTTCGTGGCTGTTGCTGAGAGCTCTGTCCTGCCATAGCGAGGTGCCCTCTGCCCATTTGGCAGCAAGAGGCACAACTGTGCCACCATCCCCATTGCTGCAGGGTGGGCACTTTGCCAGAGCAGTGCGGGGCTTGAAGCAAGCAGCAAGGAGCTTCCCCACCTAGGCCCACTCTGCCCTGCCCTGCCAGGTCCCACCCACTGGGCCACACAGGCCTAGGAGGGAGGGCAGCAGGGCAGGGAGCCCAAGCCTGCAGTGTGCAACCTGACCCCACCCCTGCCCACACAGATCTGGGAGGCACGTGTCCCCTGTGTGTCCTGTGTCGTCCCCCCTGCCCCCACTGGATGAGCCACCTTCACCTCCATCCCGCTCCCTGCTGGAGCGCTGCAGCCATGCTTTCCAGCCCTGGGCCCCAAGCCCCACATGCTGCCCCAGCTCCCCTGCCCAACCCAACTCCCTCCCTCCATATGGATGCTTCAGTGCCCTGCAAATGCCCCCCCACCCCACCCCCACCTTACCTGCAGGCTGCCTGGTGGCCATGTTCAATTGTAGATGTGTGAGCCTGCTCGTGCACATGATGCCCCCTGCCTGACTGTCCTCCTCCCGCTTCCCCCATGGGGCTCCTTGCAGGCTGGAACTTTGCCAGCCTGCAGAGAGCTCTGCAAAAGTGGAAAATGGGCATATTTGTACATTAAAATAAGAAATCTGAGTTTTTCTTGTTTCAAAGGGAAAATCCATAGTTTTGCATTTTTCTGTGAGAGATGGAAAACCCGGATCCATGTTGATCAGTCTGTTTTCTTAGTGGTCTCTTTGCCTATGACACAGTTCAGAGTACATCATCGTAACTTCTTGAAAACTTGTGAACCTTGTTTGTCTTGGCCATTACAGAGGCAAAGCAGCAATTTGCACATGAGTATTGACTTCTGAGAAACATCTAGTAAAGAGTTAGTAAGGTAGAACCTAGGAAACCCCACTTTATAGACAAGGATCGTGAGCCAGAGAAGGCTGGCTTGGCATTTTTCAAATGTTGGGTCGTCCAGGGGATACAAGGGAAATGAAATGAAGTTTTTAGTACCTCACAAGACAAAGCAAGGAAAATCTTGCTCACCCACTTGTAGCAAGTTATTATCCTTCCAGGTAAAGTATCCTTTATAGCATCTGCATGCAAATAAACTATAGTGGCTTGTCATCATTAGAATAGATTGATGCTTTACAGTAAATGTAAGGGGATTGTATTTATGGCAGATTGATATTTAGAAGAGGTTTCTGCACTATTGTGAAAGTCACAAGGCCAAAGAGCCCTGGATGTATAATGGTTTCATTCAGTTAGTGGTGATACTGATGGTTTTGTTTCAGGCTTGCATAACTATACTGGTAAAGTGTTTCTAGGCCTTGCATGTGCTTGCTTGCTTATTTATTTATTTATCTAGGTCCAATTACCATTCTATAGTCTGCTTTAAAATTGTGCCTTACCACACAGTTTTATCTCTGTGATATCTTTAACAGTCTGGTATCATTTATGTAGTTCCATGAAAGGTAAAATATATTGAATAAATAGGTTTCTGCTTCAAGGGGTTTATGTTCTCATGCCTTTAGAAGTACAGTGGTCCCAGAACAGAATGCACAAACTCTGGGTGAATGAAGAGAGAAGGCTTATTTAAAAACGAACAAATGGAACACACTCGTACATGTGGGTGTTCTTAATTTTTTTTTTTTTTTAAATTTGGAGAGCTCTTGTGCCTTTGAAGTTGAAGAGTAAGTTCATTTTGGAACTATAAACATAACATCATTGGCTCTTAAATTAATTGTGATGTTAAGTTTATGTTGATAATGCTAGGTTTCCAAAGGGCAGAGGCCTGAGGTAAAAGTTTCCAAATTGTTGTAAAGCAGGGATGTCAAACATGGTTCACAGGCCAGGTCTGGCCCGTGGGCCTCCCAAAAGCTCCATAAATATGGGGACAGAATGAGAGGGGATGGGAGCTGCTGTCATAATCTGGAGTATAGAACCTCACTGGAGACATTTGTTGGTAGTGATGGGGGAGGCAAGCAGTAGCTGTTTTTATCCCTTCCAGCTATCTGATGCTACTTGCCCTGCTGCTGCATTCAGGTTCAGTCTGCAAGGAGTCCTGTGGCCTGGGGGGCTGGATGAGTTTGATACCCCTAGTCTAAGGGACTTGTCTGAACTGCTTCCAAGCTGAGTTCAGGACTACTGAAGAGAAGCACATGCTACTTCTACACAATGTACAGTAAAGCCCAGACATTAGACATTATAGCCAGGGTAGAGCAGTCATGGCCATGTGCCCCAATGCTTTTCTTAGGTTGTCACTCTTAGGCCTGCTTCTTGACATACTCAGGCTCGCTCTGAGCTGACTTCACTGATTAACCTAGCATGAGGTGATCACAGTGTGTTTGTGCTCAGCACAGAGTTGATCTACCACTTTAAGGCCTTTCAACTTTCTGAAATTTTTTTGTTATCAAAATCTTACATTTTGCACATGAAAACTTGCTCCTATTTTATTTTGGGCTTCTTTGAGCATGTCATACAATTGCCTAGTCTTTCCAGTTTCCTTAAAGTTAATATCCATCTGTCTGGTTTTAATAGTTGTTTTTGTTCTCTAAAGAGCACCTTACTGTTTTCCCATTTTTATTTTTATTTCCTGTACTATTTATGTAGTTTAGGTATATTTTTTGTGCTAGAGCTAGACTTAGCTGTAACATGGGCAATCACAGGATCATAGAAAATTAAGGTTGGAAGGGACCTCAGGAGTTCATCTAGTCCAAAGCAGGACCAGCCCCAACTATATCATTGCAGCTTTGTCTAGCCAGGTCTTAAACCTCAAAGGACAGAGATTCCACTATCTCTCTGGGTAAGGTGTTCCAGTGCTTTACTACCCTCCTTGTCAGAAAGTTTTTTCTAATATCTAACATAACCTAATGTCTTCCCTTGTGGCAACTAGAGACCATTGCTGCTTGTTCTGTCATCTGCCACCAGTGAGAACAGCATAGCTCAATCCTCTTGATCTGTTGAGACTCATAGCAGCATAAGTTTTCCTCAGCTTCTGTCTTGTATCCAGAAGTTACTTTTCCAAGTAGTGGGTTTTCATTTTCACTTCTGAAGAGCATTTCTGGGCATAAATATAATAAATTTAATGCGACTAAATAAGTGAAAGCAGTTATCAGTTAAATGAAGTATTAACATGAGTTGTGCATGCATTTCCTTCAGCCTTCAATTCTGATGTGTAAAAGTCTATGATGCTTCATTCCTGGGGAACCCTATACTTGCACTTAGCTCTGCCAATGCACCCTTATCCTTGGACCTGTAGCACAAATTCCAAACTTTGGGTAAGGTTTTGTAGTGGGGAGCAAATGGCTACCTATTCATATATACATGAACATTATGAAATCAAGTAAGGACTGAGGGTGGCAGGAAGGGATGTTATTTCGCCCTTTATTACAAGAGCATAATTCAAAACAAGACGACAAGTTTAATGAGTAACTCCCTTTGAAATAGCAGATAGGCTTGAGCAACGAGAATTCTAGTTTCATGTGCTAGCTATCTGAGGCTGAGTCCAGAAACCTACTAGTAGCTTAGATCTACTCCAGGAATGTTTCTCTTGTCTACTGGCAAAACAGGATTGACATGGATCTAGTTTATTCTTGCCCTGTTTGGTCCTAATGAAATAAATTGTACTAAGGCACAGTTTTACTGGCATAATTTGCCTACACCAAGGACTTTTACTGACAGGATATTAGACCAGAGATTACTCCTCTTTTGTGGCCCTGTCAGACGTAACCAAACCTAATGACATAGACATTAATTGAAGCAGACTTAATTTTAGCTATAATCAGACATGACCAGACTGTTTGGGGTCACTATCTAAACTGATATATTGTTCCTAAACACTCAGTCATAAGTTGCTCGATAAAACTTTTTTTTCTCCGTAATATCAGGGTTTGTCAAAACACGGAAAGCAAGAAAGGAAAATTAACCATGTTTGAGTCTTAGTATTTAAGTATAGGGGTTGTCTGACCAGATACAGAGCTGAACTTTGGAAAATACATGAGTGTTATTTAGCCTCAATTTATGAAACAGTTATTTTACAGTGAGCTTTAAGCCAGCTTAGTCTGCTACTGACAGACATTGGCAGCAGCAGGTAGCTTTTGATTTGTGACCATGTTGGCACAGTACTAGCTAAATGCTAGGTAATGCTTCAGGTCATTTAAGCTAGAGTTATGAAGTTCACAGTTTAGTAGCATTTTGGTGCTAGGTGCTCATGTAGGTTATATCATAGAACAGAAACGGGCTTGTTGTAAAAACAGTAGTTGTTCAGTGTAATAAAATAATTAAATCTTAAAACTTTAATAATGTAATAGTGTATAATATAATAATACTATAGTGCTATTTTAATACTTTAATCATGAGTAACTAGTGGTACTAGAAGGGAACACTGAAGAGCATATTCATGTAATTGAAATTTACACAAAGTCCTAGATATAACACATGTATAAGGTATCTTAATGCCCTTATTTGACTCGTATTTGTTTGCTCTTAGGTGCTGCACTTTGGAAATATTAAATGTACGACAGCTTTTCCATGTTTTGAAGGAATAGTGCTCAGTACCTTGAAGTGACTTTTACAGAGGGCCAAAGCTCAGACCACTTGACTGTTTTAACACGGAAAATGTGCTGGTCTGTTGCTGAAATGGTCTTTCTAACTGTATCAGTGCCCTGTAACATATTTTGACATTTGGATACCTATACATAAAGGATGGCTTTATTAGGACACATTTTTAATGACATACTGTCTATAGGGTTTCTGTTGTTTCCTAAAAATAATCTATGCCACCTTGAAAAGCTACTTTTGTGAATAATCTAGGGTATTCCAATAGGAAAACAAACTTCTCTCAGAGTCTATTTTGAGCTGTTGCTGTAACAAACATGATGCAGATGAATGCTGCCTTTCTGACAGCCACATAACTAATATTTTAGTTGGGTTCTGAGACTAGTTAGGGCATTAGCAGCAGTGTAAAGTCCTCTAGTTTTTATCTTTCTGTTTTCTTAAACCTGAGGCTTAAATTTTAAACTTTTTTGCTAGGAAAATTTCTCGCAAAACTAGAACACTGAGTGTTATTAGGGTTGGCTTAAAAGGAAGTTTGATTCTGACCCACCCCCCACTCCTGCTTTTACTGTGCTGCCTAGGCTTTCTTCTTTTATAATGAAAAATTAATAGTGGCTAATATAGCTGCTTTTGAAATGGGATAGCTTCTAATGGATTTCTAAAGCAGGAACATCAGGATGTGCTCTTAATTCCAGTTGCTAAAATACTTCAATTGCACAAGCTTCTTGGCATATCTATATTAATAAAAATGAATGTTGTAAATGATAATGGTATACACGAAAATTTTGCCAAATATTTGGGTTATTCCTAACACAGGAGTTTGGAAATGAAAAATCGTCTCAGGGAGGATTTTCTTCTTTTTACTGTTAAATGGTCTTGTAAAACTTGGTGAATTTACTAGTCTGCTAAGGAGTTATTATGAGTGACTAACAGAGTTCTTAAAGTAAAAAAATGACCATAGGTCATAGGAACAGTACTACATTTCCCACATTTCCCAGCAAAAACAAGAAAACAACAACAGCAACAAAACCCCCCTTGTGGGTCTTCTACAGCAGGACAGATTTCAGTCTTTCACAAGGTCCTAGAATTGATTGATTTTAGTGTTGATGAGACAACTGATCTCAGCTCAGCCTGTGAAATAAGTGGCAGTGGAGGAGATCTGGGGTTGCATTTTTAATCTTATAAAGCTCAAAGTATTTTCCTTCTGATCCATAGTTGCGCTGGGAATGTTACTGGTGGGAGAAGCAGTAGTAACATGAAAGCTGTCTCTGTGAACGAGTTTACAAAGGCAGAACATTGTTATCTCTTATATTCGGAGGTTTGTGGCTTACAGGATTTAACCAGTGGGTCTCTGCTAGCACACAGAGGAAAAAAAGAAGTAAATAGTTGATAAAGTTGTACAGTGAACTTTGAGTGTTAGTAAAACTAGGACTTTTTCCCTTGCATAAAAGTCAGCATGAATACTCATAAAATTAATGCCTAGGACTGTGGAAAAACCTGTCTTTTTATCTCAGATATATAGCCCTACTGAAAAGAAAATTAGAATTATGTCAGACCTTGTATTCTGTAACATTGCGGGGGAGGAAGGTCTGGGTGGATCAGATGTATGAAGACACAGCATCACTATAGATACTTAAGAACAATAGCACTGGAAAATATTTAGTAGTTCTTATTTTTTTTTATTGTTCTTGAATAATATTTTAGATGTTTTTGAACTGTATAACATTTGTGAGGCCTTTGAAGTCGCTGATGATTTATAGATAGGGAGCCCAGCTTATTGACCAGCCCTATAGACTTTTAAAATGATTAAGATTTGTACCCTACAAGATTAGAATTAATCTATAATGCTTGAAAAAATAATCTAATTCCATGTTCAACTTTTTCCACATGTGAATTTCTACCTATCTTGTTTTCTTCATGCTGTTGTTTTCTTTGCTCGTCTATCGTACCACTGTAATGTTGGTGGCATTAATATTAGAGGAATTGCAGATGGAACCTGTGGCGAACATGTTTTCTTCATGGGTCTGAGAGACTTGGTGTCACTCAGGATGCCAGTAGCAGGGCAGTATCTCCCAAGTTCAAGGCTAACAGCTTTACCACTGGGCCATCCTTCCTTCTAGCAGCATCAGAATTATGTCTGAGTAATCTAAAAGGAGTCTGTAATGGGGGTAGCATTTACAACAGCAGTCTATAAAATAGGCTGTTAAATAGTGGTCTATAAAAGGAGAATTTATTGGAAGTGTAGCTCAGGATGTTCTATGGTGGAACAAGGTACTGGAGTCTTTGCAACAGAATATCACAACTTATCCTGCAGTTTGTTAATAATGAGTTGAAGTAGTTTGGAAGTCGAAGAACAAGTCTGAACTGCACAGCAGTGCATGGATTTACACGGCTCTTGTAAAACTGAGCGAGGGCATGGTAGACTAAGATGTATATAGCATTTTTGTTCTTCCTGGTTCTTTAGCTATTTAAAATAAAGTCCTATTCCCAAATGGTTCGATGGCAGACGCATCTACACGCGCATTAATGTGCTGTGGTTACTGCACATTAAGTTTAGTCCCTGTAATAACTAAACAGGTACTGTGCAGTAGTGCCAGTGCATGCCTTTAAAGTGTCTCTAATATACAATAGACTAATTCTCCTATGCATTAGTGCAATAGCAGAGTTTTCACCGTGACACACTAATACTCAGTAGAATTAGCCTACTGCACATTTTATCCTCTCATGTAGATGTGTCCAGCGTCATTCTTTTAAAACTTGCTTCTTATGAAGAGGAAAGCTGTTAATTTTTTCCAAATCTGGGGCTTGGTGTCAGCCAACCAAGCAGTGTTGGCACTCATTCTATTTAGATTTATTATCAATTCTATTTAGTTGATTACAGTAACACAGTACAAGTTATTGTACCTTCATAGCAAGGAATCTGTGTTCTGAAATATCACTTAATATTTGGTGGTACTCCAGCACTTTCCTGCCAAAGCTCTTAAATGGTCATAAAGAAACCGTACATAACATAACAGTACATTAACAAGTCATTCTCCTTCCTCCAAATGGAGTTCCTGCCATGCTGTTTTTCCTTTGCACCAGCTAATAAACTAAAAGCATCAGTGTTCATCTCTGTGATGTTAAAATCCCCAAAGGAAAGAAGTTGCTTAAATTTTCAAGAAAGCAGTAGAAGCTAAGTGAACTTTAAAGTGTATGTTGGTATTAAAGGAGACCTTCAGCTGCTGTCCAAATGAAGCGGCAATGTTATGCTAACTTGGATACCATGATGTGGAAATGCTTTCAGCTATAGTTGTAGTGATTTAAGCTGCCATCTAATTAATTAATTCTTGGTGCATCTCTGTCCTTTACTTGGCGTATCTCTGTTCTTTGTTACGACTTTTGGTAGATAAGTAAATAGATCAAACCATGCAACAAAATATCTCTTTTCCTGCATACTCGCACATGGACATTTCTTCAGCCACCAATTAACTTTTTTTCTCCTCCAGTTCTTTGTCTCTCATAGAAGCCTTGAAGTTGACAGAACCTAGCGAATGCAAGTCTGTTGACACTGCAGGCTCCTAGTCAATTATGTAGCACCTAGGTGGCTTAAGGGAGTAGTGCAAAGTAAGCACTGGGGGTGGAGTTCCTATGCAATTAAGCAGTTTATGCACTGCACTGCTACACAGTAAACATTTATTAAGTTGGTAATCCATAATTAACACTGGCACTGTGGTATGTACTTGTACTTCAGTGCCTTACTACTTTATTTGAAGATGACCAGGCTTGTTCTTCTTCCTGTAATGTCTGCTCTTTGTGTTTGGTTTTTTTTCCAGGACACCTTTCCCTATAAAGATGTCATCTTGATGTACTTGGAAAAGGCTAGGAGCTTTGTGAATGGACAGTGTGAAGGAATTGAGCCCTGGAAGTTGATTGGATTAACATTTGCTTCTACTTTAATATTAGTATGGGTGCATAATTTCCTCTTCCAACCAGAGAGTAAGTACCCTGGCACATCTACCTGGTGTTGGGGATTCTTCAAACTGTTTGGGGGAGTAGGGCTATTATATGTGTAAACATATTTACATCTATACAGTATATAATCAAACCAGTATGTATTCTTTACAAAATCCTTTGCCAAGAATTAAGATCAAGACTTACTAGTATTTAGTTATTTAAGCTTCGATCTTTCTTTACTACAGCATGGTGGAAGACATTCTGGAACATGCATATTTTATGTGGAAAGGCTGCCCTGTCCATTCCCCCTTCTTCTGGACTCCAGCAAATAAATGTTTAGCCAGAGCATCACCCTTGCTTTGGGTCATAGGTCAAAAACTGCAACGTAGATTTTTGTGGTTTTTGTTCAGTTCCTGATGTGGAAACATGTGGTATCATGGTGGGCAGAGGGGGAGGATCTGTCATGAACACTACTTAGACTAAATGAAAGGTGCTCCATTTGATTTTGCATTAGGTATGTCTCTTTCCTCACAAAGGTAGTTGTTTATGGTCCCCACTCTCATTTCAGTCAGTTTTCTGTGGGTTTTTTTCCCTCTAGGTTGAAGTGTTTAAATGTTAAAATTCTTGTATCTGATATTTTATTCCATTGCCACACATTCTTTACCCTGGCAAGGTGAAGTCAAAGAATACTAGATTCCTCAGAGAGGAAAGCCTAATACCTCATAGACCTCACAATAAGGATTTAATTGTAAAGTATTAAAAGTAGCCTAGTATTAAATGTGGAGAAGCACAATAAACGTCGTCTGTTGCATGTTCTGTCCACAAATGGAAATGCACATAGCTGAAACATTTTTTTTTCCTTGCTTTCTTAAAGAATAAAGTGGAAGGTAGCTTATTAGTAAGACCCAAAGGGTATGTCTGTACTGCTTCTTTGGCATTCCTGGAGGCTTGCTTATGAGCATGCACTGCCTACCGACTGCTCTACATGTGGCGCTGAAACTGTTTCAGGCACACTTACCTGCTGCCACCCTTGAGATCTGTTAACCCCTGTGCTTGCAAGTGGTGTAGTGGCTGTCCCCAGTGTGCTTCCTGACATTTGTTTCTAGAGCAGGTGTGGATATGAGCAGTATCCTAGGAGTGTCAAAGCATGGACATTCCCTTAGTTTACTTGTTTATTTTTTAAATAGTGTTATGCAATCTTGATTAAACATGCTGGCTTTATAAGCATAGGAAAAGTTTGAAGAAACCTCCATATTTAGGGAGAAAACAAAGCAGACAGTGAACAATTCATGCAGTGTATAAATTATTTCTAAAATACTAGCTCAGGGGTTGACAACTGGGGGTACTTGGGAAAGCCCTAGGGGGTGCATGCGGGCGGGCAGGGATGGAGTGCTGCCACTCGCCACCCTGTGCCACCGCCTCCCAAGAGCAGGGCTGAGGCGGGTCAAGGGCAGTGGTGCCCCTCTGTGGGCTGCACAGGTGCTGCTTGGCCAGCTGGATGCTCGGAGGGGAGCAGGTGGCTGTGGCCACTACCACCCCTGCTCTGTGTCTGGCCTAGCACCAACACCTGCCCGCAGCTCCATGTTCGGCCTCTGGGGGTACCTGTATTTAAAAAGGTTTAAAACCCCTGTACTAACTAGTAAGTATTTACTACAAAATGTGCTAGTGCTAAGGCTTGCAAAGATGGATGATGTGAAGAAAAGGAGTCAACTAAAAGAATCCTGAAATTAGCACTGAAGATAAGATCATGGGTTGTGTCCACACATGCAGGCATGTGTGCTCACAGCAGCTCGAATAGGAGTGGCACAGATTTGTGCTGGAGATGCAGTCTGGTGTGGGACAAGTTGTGCCACTTGAGACAAAAAACACCCCCCTGCTCAGCTCCTTGCAGATCTGCAGCCAGGGGTAGCTAGAGGCTGGGGCCAGTACCTGTGCTGGCCCCAGCAGTATAAAAACCTGCTCTGGTGAGCAGCTCAGGGCTGCTTGCCCTCAGGAGTTTCTGAGGCGCAGCCATTTGGTAGCTGGGGACTCTACCTCTTGTGCCAGCTGGACTGCTGAAGCAGCCCTAGCCTGAAGTGACCCCTGCACCCTCTACCCACTGCAGCAGTGTAGCAGTGGAGGCTGCTGCCTGGCTGTGACCTGCTGCCACCTGCAACAGCATCTGTACCCTTGGACCTGTGGCCCCATGGCTGTGCCCCTGCCGGACCTAGATGGGGTGCCTCCACTCTGCCATCTGGGCAGCCATCACCTAGAATACATGATCCCTGTGGTGCCCGCTTTGAACTGTCAAAGCATGTCCTCCTGGCCCCAAATGGCCAAGAGGTCAGCCATCTCATCTGCCCTGCAGCTGGGTCCCCAATGCTGGCTGTGGACAGGCTCCTCTGCTCAGGTCTCGTCACTTGTCTCATCAGCAGAGATCCTGGTGTTCCGTGTTTAAAATTTGCAAATTTTATGATACAAAACCCAAATTCTCCTTTAAAATACCCAAAATAGTGTTCTTCCACTATTAAAATGAAACACCACTATATACAGAGAGATCAGTTGGGCAAGGTTTTACTGATGTATTTACAAGCATAAAGCAACTGGAGGGGGGTTGGGGGAGTTTGTGGGTGAGTAGGGTTTGTGTGGGGAGGTATGGGGCTTGTCTGGAGGTTTGTGGTTGGGTATGTGGGTGAGGGGTTTTTGAGGGTGGCTTGGGGATGTGGGTGTTGTAGGTGGATTGCAGGGGGACGGTGTGGGGGGGCTGTTCAGGAGGGGTGGGTCTGTTGCCTCCCCGCAAGGTACATGTCCCCCAACACAGCACATGGACTGCTCCCTCCCCACAGCAGCAGCAGCCATTTGGGGTGCTCGGGACCCTTCTGGCACAGCCCTCCATGCCACAGGGCTGCGTGGCTCAGCCTCAACCACCTGGTACCTGGTGCCGTCTGTGCCACATAGTGTAGACCCAGCCTGGCTTGGCACAGGGCCATGCACCTTCAGGCAGCTCCGTGCTGCTCATGCTATCACTTGGGGCCCAGTGCCACTTGTAGGGACCACGAATTGAACCTGGCTGTGTGCTATGTGCATGGGCCCCAAGCGCCATCAGGCTGAGCTGGTTTTATGGAAGCAGGACCTAGCTTGGCATGACACATGGTCCTTGTGAGTGGCGTGGGACTCTAGGGATTAGCCCAAATGGCCTGAAAGTGCATGGCCTCTCACTGGAGCTGGGCTGGGCCCATGCAATGTGGCACAGGCAGTGCTGGGTACCAATTTCACACTGCTATGCTTTGCATGATTTTATTGCCCAAAATGGAATATTTGGTGATAAATGCCTACCAGTGACTCTATGAAGGTCTTTAAATTTAATACTGTTTATAATCCGAGCCGAATTTGGATTTAACACTGTTATGCTCATCCCTGCATGTCAGTCCTCTTGTCATTTCATTTAGCCAAGAGTTCCTCATGTACTTCCAAAATATTATACTCTAGTTTTCTTTAACTTCTTAACTCAAATTAGTTTAACTGTTTGTTTTCTTTCAGGTTTAACATCAAGAAGTAAAAAGCAGGTCTTTAAACGCATAAGGAACATGCCAATTGTTGGAGGCATAGTAAGTATCCCAACAACTTCTCATAATATTCAGTCAGAGTCTGTACCTCAAAAGCTTATAATCTGATCTAAACGTTCTGTAGTTGTTACTTTCAGAAAAGGGAGATGCCATTTTCCATTATTGACTCTGAGCAATTGCAGGTGGCTGAGTTTGCCCCAACTTTGTTTTAGATGTTATCTGACTTGTGCTTAGAGTTGGTTCCAGGTTATTGCTCTGAGGTGGTTAAACATTTTGGGTTTGTCATCCATACCTGATCATTGGTATGCAAAGAAAGGGTAAGTGGGCATTGGTTGTGCAGGGCAAGAAACTTATTTTTCTCATTGTTCTTCAGGTTGATTTGTTTTAGAACTTTTAAGAATGACTTGCATTCCAGTATTAAGACAGCCAAAGCTGTATAATCATTAAAACAAGAAATACAATTATATTTGTTTCTCTTAAAAGTTAAAAACTATTTTACAAGTGTTAGCTGTTCTTTTTGCACTTCTTGTAATTTCATTTGGATCAAGAAAATTATAACTTCTTTTTTGTGTCTTGGTTAATGACAGTAGTACAGTTTGATACAGCTCATGCCCTGAAGACCTAAATCTCAATAAATGAGCAACGTAAAATGTGTTGAGAATCAGAAGCCTGACTCAGCTGATGTAACAGCTGAATGAGTTAGCATGAAAGAAAACACTTTTTCTTTTTTTTATCTTGTTTGCGACAACTGGAAGCGAGATCTAAAAAAAAAATCTTGATTTTAAAAAGAAAAAGAACTAGCTTTAAGGGCTGTTACCCAGCTGTTATAAACTATTAGTACCTGCCCTTTAAAGAGCTAATGTGATCCTGTTCGTCTAGGCTGGTGCCCTGACTGACAGTTTTATCAGGCTTCAGTAATTAGTGATCTGTGGGAGATGAATTGGTGACTCTCTTCATATATTCCACAATAAAAGCTTTGTTTATTCATTGGTAGAAGATGTGTAGAATAACTCTAGACTCCCTGTCACAACCTGCTAAACTTACATGACCCATATTTTCAGGGTAGGGCTATTGAGATGTTGGTCCATTACAAAAAATGGCTTAGTATCTCTTGTCTGTAGATTCTGCTGATCAGTTAATCTGTTACTTGATAAGCCTATCATGTTGATTACATGAGGCCTTGACTTTCAAGCATTTCAATGTCCAAAAGTCTCAAATAGTTTTAAGCTCCCAACAGTTGTATTAGGTAAGGTTCCTGGTGGAGAAATTTGTACTGCTATGAGATAATGCCTTTAAGGGGAAAAATCTGGGCCTTAAAACTGTAGGCTTAGGCCAAGTACACACAAAAAAAAAAGCCTTAAGTTTATCTGTACTGGAAATTTTCTTTTAAATAAATTGTATTGTTTTGTAACTGATATTTTCTAGTCTTCTAAGGGTGTTTATACATGTGTTCTGCGAGTGTGTGTTGGGGGGGATTAGGTGGGGGGGCACTTTAATTAGAGTGGCTTCAAGAGCCCTGATTAAAGCGCTTGGAGCGTCTCGTGTATCAGTGTCCCAATGCTGAAAAATGGTGGTGAGGGGGAGGGGCACTAACTAAGCGCCCCCCACTGCCATTTTTCAGTGCGGCGATGCTGGAGTCTGCTGGAGCGCAGTAATTGCCACACTCCAATAGACTTGATTAACTGAGTCTGCTCTGATGTGCTGTAATTACAGCGTGTTGGAGCAGCCTCGCTGCTCATGTATATGCGCCCTAAACATACAGGTAGTCCTCAACTTATAACATTTCGAGTTACAACGTTTTGCACTTACAGTGTTTATAAATTGACAACTTGTTTCAACTTTCTGATGTCAGTTTCACCTTTAACACCACGTCACACCAGCGAACAAGTTCACTTCATCTTCAGTCTCCCTGGAGAACATCTGTCCAAACTTGTACACTTTCTTTAAGAAAGCAGACAAGACTCCTGAGAGAACTCCAGCCAAGAACCCTTCAAAAAGTCCAGCAAAGTCACTTCAAAGAAGTCTTTCCAAATCCATTATGATTGCTGTTTACAATATAAATACATTAATGTAGCTCATCTATAATCGATTGAGTACAAAATTCTGGGTTATTTTTGGTGAAAATAGGATATGGGGCCTTGGTTCAGGAGCCAATCTCCCATTTATAACATTGTTTCCTATGGGGAAAATTGGTTCTGAGTTGCAATGTTTTGACTTGTAATTGGTTCCTGAAAACTGTCTTGTCATAAGTCTGAGGACTGCCTGTGTATCTAATGTCTAAAGAGACTAGTTCAAAATGTAATGTATCTTTATTTTTAACTGGCACAGATTAAAAACTGTTATATCCTCATGGACTTGATTTTAATGAAAAGGGTAGAGGGAACCTTGTTACATTTGGTAAACACAATTTTATTTTCAAATTGTTAAGTAGGTATTAAGGGAATTAAAATACCTAGTGCTTGACCATATTTGTTTAAGGAGTTAATAATGCTGTTAATAATGAACTTCCTGTGCCAGGCACTAGTAGTGAACCTTGTGCATGATATAAAAGGCATGCATCTCACTGACATTTTATTTTCCCTTTAGATACAGAAGCAGATAAACAAGGCTTTGGATGATGTAACCTCTAGTATGCCCTTCCTGAAAGATGAAAAGGGTTATATCAAAGCACTGCCAGCACAAGGCATCAGCCAAGATGAGTTGCTAGAGAAGATGAAAGACTACAGCTCAATGAGTATGTTTGTGAGCTTATAGTATTGAATACACAGGTCTGCCTCATAAGCCTAACATTGGAACTATGCTGTGTATTGATGAAGTTAAATGAACTGTGTGGCTGGTAGTTTCATCTTCAATACTTTTTTTTTCTTGTGTTAACTGAGGGATGATGTCATTCTGTAGATGACAACTGTCAAACCTCAGTAGTATTTGATAGCATGCAGGTACACTAGCCACCTGAAGGTTTTATGATGCAAAAGGTATTGGAAAAGTAAGATTGTTCTGTTGTTGTAGTCACGACATGTAATGCAGACAACATGAGTTTGGAAAACTAATTGGAGAATGAAGGTCTTTAGTCTGTTTACCAATGCAAAAATCTGGTTTGTTTTATTAACTTGAAGGGGATGCTTTCATAGCTGTCTGAGGTAGAGATGGACAAAACTTGACTCCTGTTCACTTTCATAGATTTCATAGACATCAGGGCTGGAAGGGACCTCGGGAGATGATCGAGTCCAGCCCTCTGCCCAAAGGGCAGGAAGTCAGCTGGGGTCATAGGATCCCAGCAAGATAAGCATCCAATTTACTCTTGAAGGTGTTCAGTGTAGGTGCTTGAACCACCTCCACTGGCAGACTGTTCCAGACCTTGGGGGCTCGGACAGTAAAGAAATTCTTCCTTATGTCCAGCCTGAAAAGGTCTTGCAGGAGTTTATGACTGTTCGACCTAGTCATCCCTTGGGGCGCTCTGGTGAACAAACGTTCCCCCAGATCCTGGTGGTCACCCCTGATAAACTTATAGGTGGCCATCAGATCACCCCTGAGCCTGCGCTTTTCCAGGCTAAAGAATTCCTTTAATTCCTTCCCTTCTCTCCTGCACTTCCCTCTCCCCCCTCAAACAAATAAATGGTATATTCTCTTTAATCCCCACAGGAAAAAAGTGTTTGCAGCTTGTAAGCTACCCTGAGCAAACCCATGATAAAATTAGTGAAACTACATACTTTGGTAGTGGGATATTTTAACTGCCCTTGCCAAAACAGATTCTTTTTTTTAAGTTGGTGCAGTGTCACAATACTGTCTCTAGGTTGAGTTAGCCCAGGAAAGCAAGACAGATCTCTTTTGGCTGACACTTTTTTGTTTTAATTGGGAAAAATTTATTTTAGAGGCAAGCACAAATCTGCTTCTGAGCAATTTTGCTTCAATGCTAATCTCTTGCCATAAATATGTTTTCCGTCCCCCCACCCTTACTCCTCTGTCCCTCACCCCACAAATCTGAGCATTACTTTCCTCTAGACAAATGATCTTGAAAACGTGCTGACACTTCCCGATCCAGTATTTCCTCACATGTTTAAAACAAGATATAAATTTAAGACTTAGAGGCTGGCATACAAATAGGTATGCAAGCAGTGAGACTTTCTCAAACTTCCTTTTTTTTAAATTTAATAAATTGTTCTTTTGGCCTAGAAACCTGTCTGAAGTATAAAACCACAACCAATGAGAGGTCATTATGCGATTCACTCAAATGAGCTCAGTTGTCATGGGAAGGTTGTATAAGATCTCGTATGTGGACAGGATATGTCTTTGCTGGAAGAATGAGATGGAGGATTTAAATCACTGTTTGTGGACTTGTTCAGCCTTTGAAGAAAGAAGGGGGAAATGGATCTCTTCATTAGTGGAAAATTTTAAGCACTGGGCTAATGGAGGAGAAACAACTTGGCTCTTCTCTATCACCTTACAACTTGTCCTGTATTCCATAGATGTTTAAATGCCACTTGTACAAGGAATAAGGGCCAAAATCAAATAGAAATCCTGGTTTTTAATCTCTTATTCTGCTGTTTTATATTGCTTCATTTGGTTTATTTTATGTATCATCATACATTATGTTTGATTTTACTTTTAAATTAGTAGAATGTGTAATTTGTTTATGTGCTTTTACCAATAACCACAAATCATGTAACTTTATTATTATATAATATACAGTTTGTGGTGGTAATTCTTCTCTCACTTTAGTGAAAGTTCTAAATAAACTACTAATATTATTTAGGTTGGTGCAATATCATGATCCTGTCTCTAGGCTGAGTTAGCCTAGGAAATCCAGATGGTTTCCTCTTAACTAACTTTTTTAGTTGGTAGAAAATATTTTAAAGGGAAGTCTGAATCTGCTTCTGAGCAGTAACCCCACTGCTAGTCTCTTGCTTAAAAGAGCGTTTGTTTCCCCCCCCCCCCCAAAAGAAAAATAACTTGAATAGCAAAGTGTTTTTAGGGAATCTCTTGCTCTTCTCAATTACAGTGATTCTTACCTTTGTAAAGTGTGCATGAGGGTCAAGCTACAGTGCTTGCTTGGCTTGGTTCCATCATAGACAGTGTGTAACACTTGGTTCTGTTTCACTTGTGCCAGGTTTTAAGTGGCTGGGGGCTGAATGCACCTCAAGCTATGCTAGCTGGGGCCACACCAGCAGGAGCATGGACCTCAGGTCCCTGGGGACCACATGTTTTCCCTCCCTCCTCTTCTCTGTTGCTGCTCCCTACACTCCACCTTGGCATATTTCTGAGTTGTGTGCTGAGGAGCCCCAGCTTGCACTTAGTTCTGGGGCAGGGGCAGGAAGGGGAGGCCTGAGACAGGCAGAGCTTGAATCCCCTGGCTACTACTGCAGCGGGGGGAAAAAAGGGGAGCGTGGTGGCTAGGTTGGAGCTCAGGGGTCACAATTTAACCCCTCATGGGCTGCATGCAGGTTCCAGGCAGCCAGTTGGACAGCCCTGACTTACATAAAGTACAGGGTACGACATCTAGGGAGAAGGAACCAGCAACACGCCTATAGGCTGATGGACCACCGTTCTTGTCAGCACGGTGGCAGAAAGGGATCTTGGAGTCATTGTTGACTCCAGGATGAACATGAACCACCGATGTGAGAAAGCAGTAAGGCTAACAGCATCTTGTTGTGCATCTACAGATGCATCACAAGCAGGTCCAGGGAGGTGATCCTTCCCCTCTATGCATCATTGGTCATGCCACATTTGGAGTACTGTGTCCAGTTTTGGGTGCTGCACTTCAAGAGGGATGTGGCTAGCACTGAGAGGGTCCAGAGGAGGGCCATCCACATGGTCAGGGGGCAGTGGGGCAGGCTAAAGGGTCTGAACCTATTCAGCCTCCAGAAGAGAATGCTGAGAGGGGACCAGCGGGAATTGGTGGAGGCTCTGTTTTCCCTGAGCACCACCCGGGGTTACTAGGAATAACGGCCACAAATTGTTAGAGAGAAGGTTCAGCCTGGACTTCAGGAGACTACTTTACAGTTAGGGCTGCCAGGCTCTGGAATGGGCTCCCAAGTGAGGTGGTGCTCTCTCCTACCTTGGGGGTCTTCAAGAGAAGGCTGGACAGATATTTGGCTGGGGTGATATGACCCCGGCACCTGTTCCTGCCTGGGGCAAGGGGTCAGACTTGATGATCTGTTTAGGTCCCTTCCAACCCTAAGCACTATGATACTATGATAAAATTTGAACTCAAGTTAAAGTACCTGTTACCTTTTAATCAGAAAGTTTGAAGCAGTAAGTCTTCCTAAAATATGTTGGTTTTGTGGAGTAGATAGTATTATATCTTTTTTTCCCCCCCAAATCTGGAGTAAATTGCCTGATTATAACACAAGCAAAATCAATTCTGTATATACAAACTTGTCTAATAAATATCCTGCAGATGTTTTACTGCCACTTATTCTGTCCTATGTAATGTAATATTTTTCCCTCAAACACTTCTTGAGGTTTTCACTAGTGTGTGTTTATTGTTCACTTCCTTCCTTCCTTCCACCTTCTTCAGAAGCTGCTTGGAATGAGGGCAAGGAAATGATGATCATACCTGCTATATATTTGAATGAAACCCTTAATAGGAACATTTTAAACACTCCCCTCTGCCAGGAGGGTAACAGAGGGTGGTGGTATGAGGATCTGGCTGATTACCAACTCTGATAGAAAATGTGCATTGATTGATATGCTTAATCTTAGAAAGTTACCCAGAAAACACTTAGGTGGTGGACACCATGTGAGGGTGTTAAAGAAGGATGTAGCTCTGGTGGCTTTCATTTGCATGTGCCTTACATGAAATCATTTGCTAAATCTGTGTTTTTAGCAGTCCAGGCTTCTTTGAATTCCTTTCTCAAATATGGTGGAATTCTGTAGTTAGAATCCAACAGTGTGGAGAAATTTGGGGAACTTAAAATGGTACTGAGTAGTAGGTTTCTTATTTGCATAAAATTTGCTCAGCTGAACGCTGTGTAGCTAAGCAAGACGGAACAACTGTATTCCATTAAAAAAAACACAAAAAACCAAAAAATGTGGAAGCCATGAGTGCTCTGTTGTTATGAAATTTTATTTGTGCTAATTGTCATGACACCAGGGAAATAAGAAAAAGGCTGGAGAAAGTATTTCATATTTATGAATGGTTTGACCCCCATGTGCAGTCTGGAAATATCACTCTATAGAGAACTTATTTTTAATAGTCTCTCAAATCAAGCAGTTATAGACAATAATCATGGTGGGGGGGGAGGCAAGATAATTTCCAAAGTCAACTTTTTGGACAAACTTTTCTTGGTTTTCCCCATTCTAAGCAACTATCCAGGCATTTAATTTTCTCTAACATTTGCTATGTTTTAGAGAAAATTGTCTTTCCTTCTCTGATTCTGAGCTAATGCTAAGACTGCCTGAGAAGTTGGGGCTGGTCAGTAACTTGAGAGGCTAACACTTCTGGTTTGGTAAGCTACTAGGACACATACTTTCTCTTTACCCTTTTAGATATCCTAAGGTTGCTGCCAATTTGAGCTTACACTGCTTATGCTTATTTTTCAGGTGAAGTACATTGGGAGGATGGAAAAGTCTCTGGGACAGTGTACGGTGGTGAAGAGAAACTCACCAATCTGCTAGTGAAGGTAAACAAGCTTGCAGGCGATACAATATGTTGAATTTACAAATAAACTTTGGGGTGAGTAACCACAAACCCCTTCACATAAGGTCCTGAACTGAAAGGAATTATTTTGTCTTGGAAAGTGGTAGAGCCCTGAAGCCAGAAGTGAAGGTTCAAATAGAAGGTGTTATTAGCAGAACAATTGGGCAGTCAGATAAATGGCCAAAGGTTGCTGGTGGGGGGTGGGGTCAAAGCATCATCATTCTAGGTACTTAAGCACAGATTAGATAAAAAGTTTGGCATGTGAAAGCAAGTAGCTGATTGCATGTGCCTGAATAAACTGATGGTGTTCTTCTAATGTTGAGAAAGTGGGGCTCTGCAACATTTCAGGAATTCTACATGGCAACCATGGCTTAATCCTACTTGATCTGGTCTGTGTCTATTTATACCACCGTAACCCCTTTTGGGTTAAGTCTAGGCAAAAGGAAACTTAGAGATAACTGTACTGTGCAGCCCAAATTTGGAGAATAGCTTAAAAAAAAGAGAAGACAAATTGGTTTCACCTAAATCAGCAGTGTTCAGCCCATTTAAGCTCAAGGCACTTCTTAGCTTTCACATACTTTTTTTTACTACAGAAAAATAATAGAGCAATTCTTCTGTTGCAGAGAACTTGGAAGGATCACAATAGGTCAGAATGTTTTTGACATTATAGATATATGTGCAAAATCTGTGGGTTTGTCCTGCGAATTGTATATAGGTGTTTGCATACTTAACAGTGCTATTATCTGGCACCTTTAAAAGGAGCTTGCAGCGCCCTGTTTGAGAACTTCTGACCTAAATTCTTGCTAAGTCTATGTATGAGCCTGGCACTTTTCTCCTTGGTAAGGTTAAAAGGGTTCTAAACAAGTCAAGTGTCTGTCTAGCTGCTCTTTTCTTTTTCCTTTTCCAGGAAAAAAGTTTAGGACAGTCGTCTTGGGACCTTGTTACACATTAAATTTAGGCAGCTTCTGGAGCTCTTAACCCCCGGATTGTCCACACATTGACACCTAACACTAATTTTAAGCACATTTTAAGCATCTTAAAGTTACACCACTCTAGGGCCAGTTTATCTACCTTACCCAACTCATGTTCCATTACTGTATGGCCACTCCCTATAGATGAACTGCCCAAGTTGTAGTCCTCCAGCATCCTGGGATGTAGTGCCCCCTCACTCACCCTTATGTTCTTTGTAGACAAACTTTCTACCCTCTGAACTCTAATGCCCAGGAGGTGGTTCTGGCACCAATCTGACTCCCTTCCCACCCCTGGGAGTGTGACCTTATCACCCCAAGGCTGCAACCCTTTACAAACTTCCTGCAGAGCATATGCCAGCTAGCCTGGTTGCAGGGCATGGATGACTCCAGGTGTAGGGTCTAGTGGGGGGTGGAGGAAGGTGGGAAACAAAAGTTTGGGGCCATATTGTGTCCCCATGAGCTGCAGCTTCCTTCCCAGGACAGGGCCAGTAGCTCCCTCAGAAGGGCCTTCCCTCACTGCTCCCACCTCCCAACCACTCTGAGAAGCACAACCAACACCTTCCACATCCCAATCCCAATTTATTAAAACATGAGACCTTCTTTAATTTACTTTGTCATTTTCATATAAAATTTACTACTTTTTATTTTATCTTTCAGTGGCTGCCTTCCTTTATTTCACCCCCTTCCCCCACCCTAACTTTCTTTCCTTTTCCTTTCCATTTCATTACCCTCCCCCATCCCATTAACTCTCCACCACCCAGCCTCATGTTCTCCCTCCCCACTCACCCCAATCCATCTCATACCCCCTGCCCCACCTAGAGCAGGGATAGAAGCTTGTCCTGGCTCACCAGCCCTGCAGTGGCAGCTTACAGCTGTAGCTCCCAGTCAGGCCCCTGTTCTTCCATTCGCTAGTGTTAAGTCACAGTTGTGCAGGTAGAGAACAGTCAGGTTTTTAGCCTTAACATGTGACTGCTTCAAACTCAAGCTAGTACTAACTGATCAACATTTGAACAGCTCAAAGTGCAACACGTAACAAGGGTTTTAGACTCCTTACTTTTTTGGAACATCTTTTTAGAGCAGCTACAGTGAACTGTGCGTGCATGCCTACTGCTTCCCTGCCTCATGGATGCATGAATGCATAGATCTCATCACTGTTTTCTGTAGGAAATTGTGCTTAAAACCTTTGGTTCCAAAGATTGTTTTGTTTTTTCTTTCTTGATGGTTATGTTGTCACTCCCATTGATAGTCTTTCCTAACTTCAGTAGAATTGCTCCTTATTCTGGCCAGTGGAGATCAAAATTAGAACCACAGTCAAAATGAAAGCCACTATCTTTGTTGAGAGCCATGGTGTTAGAATGTGTGTGAAAGAAATGCTGGCTTCTGTGAATGCTTGTTTCTGAGTATTTGGGTAGTCGTACTGCTTCCAGACATAAAACTTGTGGTTACTCCAAAATCTACTTTGAAGATGAAATAATTACAGTTTGACTGATTCTGAAGTGACTTTTTCAGAATAAGCTGATGACTGCTTCTTGCACTAAGATTTAGTAGCTCATCTTTAAAAGAACAAAAGCTTCTGTCCTCAAGCAGCCATATATTTTCTTTTAAACAGGTGTACTTGGAACTCATAATTTATTTAAAAAAAAACAAACCCGTACTTAATGGATGGTGGTTGTAGCATAAACATGCCTCAGGCCATATGTACTCTAACTTGGGTGTTATTAACAGTGGTTAGATAATATGAATGTGTCATCTCATCTGTAGCTTCAGAAACTCCTGGCTACACCTACCTTCCGCAGTGTGCTGCTGTTGACCTCCTAAACCTTGTTTCTTTTGTTACTTGCTGCTATGGCTGAACATAGTTCATTGTGCTAGCTCATTTGTAATATATGTAATGCCAGTTTTGATTGCTATTGCTGGATTTATTGAATGATAAACCTAGGTTTTGTTTTGTACAATATCAGAACATAATGAAATGCTTTTTACCTAAAGGTATATGAAAAGTTTGCATGGAGTAATCCCCTTCATCCTGACATATTCCCTGGTTTGAGGAAGATGGAAGCAGAGGTGGTGAGGATGGCATGCACGCTTTTCCATGGGGGACCCAGTTCCTGTGGTGTTGTAAGTTGTTCACTTAACACCTGACCCTTCTAACTGGATTCTGCACTCCTGCTTCCTTTCTACAAACTGTGCTAATATTATTCTTGTACAGTGTGACTGAGACCTTACAGATACTAGAAAGCTTGGTTAGTAGAGCTATACTGGCAAACCCTTCTTTGGAAACATTGAGAAAAGAGTTCCCAAAGTATGTGGGCAAAGGAATGTCTTGAGCAGTATGGCTATAGCTACCCTAGTGTCTTTGCTGATACTTTTTCTATACTTTTAACCAGTATCATTCTGCTGGTATCACTCTGCTGGTGCTAGGTGGGTAAAGGATCAAATAACAAACTTTGGTTTGGAAGCAATTTTTTGTGTAGTAGCTTATTTAAACTGCTCTGATTTACAAATTTGTCAGCTCACCAAAACTAGGGCTACTTATTGCTCTGGCTTATTGTGTGAGACCACTAACAAGCTGTTCTAGGTGCCAAATGGTTTTGTGATAAGTCAGGTGTTTTACATACTGTCTTTATCCAATTTATAGCAGTCTCAACAAGTTAGCTTACGCTGCCTTAAAGTTTACAAATGCAAAAGCCTTCTGTCATTTGGGGACTGGCTTTGCTCTGCCAGCAGAAAGATGGGGTACTACTGCCACTGGAGAGCTGGGAATGTGGATGCAAAAATTTTTGACTGGTAGAACTAAGTGGTGTAAACCAGATGTTAGTATGACAGCAGAGGGTGTGAAGGTTTAGGAACAGGGTATATTGGTTAGTTGGTTTTAAAAACACAGCAAGTATTATATACATTAACAATTACAACTCTATCATCGCATTAGCAAGGATTTGGAAGTGTCCTCATCTCCATTGCTTTTACTTATGGCATGTCCTTGACAATTCTGGTTTTGTGCCTTGTAGTTTTATGCAAGGGTTTGAAGTGGTCATCTTGGTGAATTGTCACAAATGATTGTCTGCTAATGCAGGGGACTGAACTTGGTGGCGACTTCCAATTTTGTGTTTCTTGTACTGCACTATTTATTTCTAGTCTTTATGTTATCATAGAAGTAGGGACCTTATAGATCTTCAAGTCTGACCCCCTGTCAGGGCAGGAGAAAAAAGTGGGCTCAAATGATCCCAGCTAGGTAGGCATCAAGCCTCCTCTTAAAGACCCCCAGGGTAGGAGCCAGTACGACTTCCTTTGGAAGTTGGTTCCAGATCCTAGCCGCCCTGACTGTGAAGTAGTTCTTGTGGATGTCTAATCTAAACCTACTCTCCAACAACTTGTGGTCGTTATTCCTTGTTATGCCAGGGGTGCTCAGGGAAATAAGGTCTCTCCCAAACCCTTCTGGTCTCCCCTAATGAGTTTATAGACTGTCACAGGTCCTGCCTCAGCCTTCTCTTGTGAAGCGTGAACAGGTTCAGGTCCCGCAGTCTCTCATTGTAGGGTCTGCCCTGTAGTCCCCGGATCATGCGGGTAGGGGTGAGCTTCTTAAAGCAAGGACTTGAGTACAGTGAGGCCTTAGTCTCATACTAGTTGTAAGTGCTGCTATATTACAAGAGTCTAATAAATTGCAAATAACTAATTCTCTTGCGGGAAGGTACTGTTGGTAAATGATGAAGTGAGTTCTCAGAACCGGGAAAGAGGGGTTATGTTTATTCTCTGTAAATATATTGAGGCTAAAGCAGTGGAGAGGGAGAAGAGCCATTTGGCTAAATGGCAGTGTTTGCCCAAGAGCGGATGGGGATGAAATGACTGGATAAATCCAGTCTTGAAATTTACAGGACAGAAGAGGTGTTGCAACAGCTTTCCAATAGCAATAGTTGGGGCAAAGGACAAACATTGGTCAGTTTGTGTAGAGAGGTGTTAGCCTGAAGTCAGGCAGGAGGCAGGGTGACACCTTAGAGACTAACTGCTTACTTTGTCAGATGCTGTGACAAAACATGATGGCATCAGCTGTTGCTTATTAAAACTTATGCCTCTTTGAACCAGTTAGTCTCTTAAGGTGCCACTTCACCCTGCCTTCTGCCTGGCCAGTTTATGAACAGGAATGTATGAAATAGTAGGGGATGTTTATAGTCCTAGTCCTATGTTTATAACCAGCTATGGAATTGGTGCTGGTGCCTTTGCAGCTCAGTTGCAGTACTTGCACTGACTGACCAGCTTAAGGTTTAAAGTGAGAAAACCAAACAAACTTGTTTGTGTTGGTAAGATGCTTGACCCCACCTGTTTACCTTGTCTGATTTTATGGGGCTGAGGACATTGACAGGATTATCAGCAGAGAGGAGGATAGTCTGGATCTACACCCTGTCACATCAGTCTTCATTATTTTTAATTTTAATTGATCTAATTTAATGACTGTCTTGAAAAACTCTAGGAGCTACAGTACTTGTCACCTGTTTTGGAGGACGTCATTCACAGAAACTTGCGACACCTGAGATGATTACAGCTTTCATTGTATAATGCGTGTGCAAACACCTACATTTAACAAAAAGTCTGCTTTGGCTCTCTCTAGGTGCTTAGTTCTTTACATTAAAAATGTAGTAGCACGCAAGGGAAGACCGATGGAAGGTAGTTTCTAGAAGTGCTACTCTGTCCTAACTGGTTCCAACAAGGATTTCTTAGGCAGATATCTTTTTTGAATTATGTAGTTGGCATAATGTTAGACAAGCTTTTGAATGCATGACACTCTTCCTTAGGTCTCTGATTTATAGGAAGCTTGACATAGCAAGTTAAGCACAGCATAGGGGAGGGCTGAGAGAAATTCTCAGCTGTAGTAGACGGCCCTCTCCAAAACCAGAAGATTACCACAGATGACTTGAGAACCCTTTCCACTCTGTTTCCTACCCTTTTTCTTCTCCCCTCCCTAAAGTCTTTTGTAATTAAATGAGCCTTGCGCATACCATGAGGCTTCACAGCTGTAGGCAATAAGACATTAAGTCATGCTGAGATTTCAAACAGAAGTGTAAGAAAAGTGGTGACAATAGTAAATGGTTGAACAGTTCTCCTATAAACAAGGTCAGTGGAAAAGCTGAGAAATTGGATAGACAAACTAGTAGGTTAACCTGACTTCTTTAATTAACTTCCTGAAACTGATCTTTCAGGTCAGCTCCTGCCACAAAGGATACACACTTCTAAACAATGACTTTCAAGAAGCAATTTGCAGTTAAAGGAAGGCTTGGGTAATTTGGAGACACTCTTCTAAGCAAATGGTGTGACAAGTTGTCTTGGAGAGAGCCAGAATTTTAAATAAGTATCTGCTAGATAAGGTTTTATATTTAATATATCATCATGATTTCTGATGGCTGAATAGTTGTTCCAAAGAACTGTGCCTTTGGATCATCTTTCAAACTGAAGTGATTCCATCCCTCCACTCCCCAAACACACATGCATACACACTTTTTAATTTTGAAAACAACACTTTTATATTACCACTTCTTAAAGTCACCGTTGTAAATAGTCACTTGCCTTGGTACTGGCATGCCTAGCATGAGGCAGTTAATACCTATAGGGATTTTTCTTAATTCAAGGAAAGAAGATGCTTAAAAAATTGAAACTACAAAATGGGCAGACTGAAAAAGGAACATTACAAAAAATGCCATTAAGTTGTTATTGGCCCTTTTAAGGGCATATGGCTATTGGTTATTTTTATTGCACCTTGGAGAGAATCCTGTTTTTATTGGTAAATTTGGTGAGTATAATTGCTGTTTTTGAGAAATGTTAGCTGCCCATGTCTAGTGTTAGTGGTCTTCACACTCTGGTTGAGGTAACCCCACTGAATGCATGAAGTAGAGAGTTGAAACCAGACTGGCATTTCTAATGGTGCTGCAGCAGCTGTCTATTAGAACATGTGAAACATGTTAGATGCCACTGGAGAAATACCAGGACCATGATTCATGGAAAATGAAAAGAAAGTGCTTCTCTTTCTATAATAAGGAAACAGATTTGACTTGATTGTAAAGCAGTCTCAAAAATAAGAGCCCATGAGAATATTACAGGTCTTCTCCTGTATGACTGCATAAAGCACTTGTAAGGAAACTGATGCCTTGGACAGGTATTTAAATAAAATGGATCATGAGTAGTGAATGTTAAGTTAAATGTTCATTATTTATGGAAGTTATCTTCATTCTAGGAACATGTTGCTGAAGCTCTTCTTATTTTTGAATACTGCTATTTACAAATCCCTTGTGAGGTCTTAAGACTCACCCCTATGTTGTGAATTACTTTGAAATGATGCACTGCTTTCTGGAAATTTTCCAAGTTAGCTTTTTCCAACATGGAAAAGTTATTTCCAAGTTCTTCTTTCTCTTTTGTGCTTCACTTATTAGATGGAACAATAATAATGGTACAGGAACCAGTGGTTTTAGTTCCCAAGAGACTCCAATTTAAATGATTCAGAAAGACTAGTAAATTCAATCTGTGGTGTGGGGATTTTCTTCTGTGATATGTGGGTGGGATTAACAGCTGCAAGCCTCATAATTTTTAAAGTGATGATTCTGAGAATTAGCATGGGTTTCCCTTAGAATTTCTGGAAGAGTAGAAGTTTTCTATAAAAGTTTATTTGTGTCTTCTAAATATCACAGATTATCATGATTAGACTAACAGTAGTTTTGATTATAGCATTGCAAGGAAAATCATGTATATATGATGTATCTGATATATATTTTAAATCCCTCCATCCCTCTTTTCCTTTATACTGTCCCCATTCTCAGCTAGAGGATTAAAAATTGGACAACTCTGAACTCTTCCACTGAATTCTGCACTCACATGTTAGTTGTCAGGAAGCCCTGAAGTGTTTTCTCTAAAGGTTTGCTAAGTCTTCCTTCCCCTTTTTCTAATTTC
This sequence comes from Crocodylus porosus, assembly GCF_001723895.1. Lineage (NCBI taxonomy): Eukaryota > Metazoa > Chordata > Crocodylia > Crocodylidae > Crocodylus > Crocodylus porosus. Next base: position 8,124,712 of record NW_017728920.1, on the reverse strand, counting down.
CCCCAAGAGTATAGTTGAAGTGGAAGAAGCGAAAGATTTGATACTCCTGAGCTGCCTTTAAAGCTTGGCATATTTTTTTCCTTCCCCTTGTCCTTTCAAGCTCCAAGCACTTTAGAACTTTCTTGAGTAGACAGTTGCATGTTTGCAATTAGTGTTTAAATGTGATTTGCTGAATTTTTTTGTCACCTTATCTCTAGGTATCCCATCTACAAATTTGTCAGGTTTGATGGAGAAAATCACCTTCTCTATATATTACTGGAGACATTTATAGGTTTATATGGGTCTTACAACATGCTCCCACCATGGTATATTCTCAAACAACATGCCACCTTAGGAAAAAAGCTGCCACTTATTTATAGGGTACTACAACCCAGATAAACCTTCGTTAGCTTGGTCAGTGGCTTCTAAATTGATTTTAATATTTCCAAGCAAGAATTCAATTCAAGTGAAGATTTCTCACTTCTAGAACCTACAGCTCCAAGTTTTTGTCTCTTATTCTGATGCTGTGATAAGTGAAGCAATGTGATTGTGAGGGGTAGGGTAAAGATTTCATAATGAAATGCAGTGACAGTGAGACAAGGAAATCTTCTAAAGGTTAAAAATCAGTGTTCCTTGATTTTAGAGTCCCAAACTATTGGAGTTTGTAGGGTATGAACAATGAAACAAATGCAGCAGTTTGAGAAGGGGTGAAAGAGTGTTCTGCTGCTGCTCCTTTCTTCATTCCTCCCCCCTCCCCCCTGAAACCTCTATTTCTATTCCTGATTTAGAAAATATAGCAGTTTCAAAAGCCAAAAGCACAGGCTTAGAAAAAAACACTTAAGCAGTGTCTGGTTTTACCACCTTCCTGCTGATCACCCTTCGTGCTGTGGCTTTTATTTGAAGGGAGCAGAGATAAGTCTGAGAGAACTGTTGTGGGTGTGCTGAATCACCCTGTATTGGCCAGCTGCCTGGCATGCCACAGATGCTAGAGGAAGTCGTATCTTGTGACAGTGATTCAGGCTTTTTTCTAGACTAGAAAAGGTTTGCTATTATAGGCAGGCTGGCAATCCTTGCTAGTGGAGTTGCAGCATGTTCTGGTTAGGTTCCTTTGCTGGTATAACTTTAAACCAGTTTTTCAAATGTAGCATTGTCAGCTAAAGTTTTTAGTTGTGGCATTTTTAAGTGTATGTTCTGGTGTGTGTATGTATAGTAGACCAGCCAGTGCTCTCAGCTCAATATTGAAGCAAAGAGGTATCTGCTCAGTTTGAGAGAGATGTTTTCCCTAAGGTTAAATAGGGACAAGAGCAAGACTGGGAGCTCCACAATGGAAGGTGAGAGGGCATGTGTAGTAGGTTAGGGCAGCAAGAGTTTGAAAAGGAAAGAGATTGATTGTTCAAGTGTACAGCAGGCCTCGTGGCAAAAACTACTTAGTGTGTGATAATACAAATCAAAGATCATAGAAAAATGTAGTTCGTAACATAATCATAAATTGCATCAATACAAATAACTTTTCTAATGATGATATAGGCATTTCCCTGCCTTTTCTTTGTAGGGAAGTGTTCCCAAACTGTTAGCAGCTTTCCACAGAAAATGGGTACATAGCTTAGGAGAAGCTTGTAAGGAAAATGTTGGGATAACAGATGTGGCTTATAAAGTTTGAGGTGGGTGCTGGTGGGAGAACACAGCAGACTTACTTTACAATAAACACAGCTCTCCCCCCCCCCCGTTTTGTCTCTTCTGTTTCCTGTAGCAGCTATCACTGCTTGTCCAAGATTGTGGTAGGAATGTGGTGGGATTTCTGTGCTTGTGACATTTGTTCTTAATTTCTGTACTCCTGTCTAGTCATTGTCAGTCACACTTCTGCTTTAATTTGCGGATATTGCTTTTGGGATTTTGTGGCCAGCTTATATCTTAGGCATCAAAACATTGTTCCCCACTTCCCCTCCTTTTGATCTTCTTACATGGTGGTGAAGCTTGTGTTGCACCAGGGAGGGTTATCCAAAAGTAAGGACTGCCAAATAAAAGCTGAAGGTAAGCATTTTCAGTGCTGTGCAGACGCAACAAAGCTAGCTCTGGAGCTGGAACTAGTGTAGCTTGCTGGACTTGGGCTCATTAGCTCTGTTTCTAGGTATGCACAAGAGCTATCCCTGTTTTCTCATTATGATACTGCCCTAGGGCCATAGCGCTCAATCTTTTTGCCCTGTGGGGTGGATAGATGGTGCCTGATCTGTCTGTGGGATGGACCCAATCCTGTGGGTGTGATGGTGGCCCCATCCAGCCAGGTGGAAGGGTGGGGGGGAGAGGAGGGGAAGGGAGGAGATGACCGTTAGGACCTGATCTGCCATGTGGAGTAGGGTGAGGGGGCAGCCTGAGCCACCTTGATTTGGCTCTGCAGAGCTTGGGCATAGGGGCAGTAGGGGAGGGTTGGCAGTATTAATTGTTATTGTTCCCCCCTCCCTCCTGCCCCTAAATTTCCTCACCTGTGGGGAGCTCTGTGGGCTGGATGCCATGCTTCTGTGGGCCAGATGTTGAATAGCTTTGCCCTAGAGTGATTACCCTCCTTGTTTCCCCTCCCTTTACCTTCACCATGTACATCTGGTCCAGATAACAAACCTTCAAGGTACTATACTGAGATGAACATGAGCAATCAGCTGTTCTTCTGTCAAATGGCCCTGAAGCATTGTCTCCATAGCTTTGTCTAGGGTTTTTTTCTCTTTCCAACCTGTCCATCTCTATGCCAGGTTAACCAAACAACTTCTGTTGCATGCAGTTTCTTTTTATTTTCTTTGTATTTCCTTTCTAGAGTGTCTTTTATTTGTATACCTTTTACTGTGGTTTGCAGTAATAAGCTTTTTTTGTTACAACAAGCTGGCAAAAATCACAGTTCAGGTACTCTTTTTCCTTTTTTAATGTCTCAAGTCTATTGAAACCCTCCCTGCCAGCTTGTAACAAAGCAGCTTATTTTCTGTTAACTGTCTGCATACTGCAACCAACTTTTGCTTAGATAAATGTTTTTGGTTGCAATGTCCTTTTACTGCTAGAAAATTACCCTAATCTTTTTTGTAGTTTTCTTTTCAGGTTGTAGATTTTTGAGCCCTTGTATGAAGGTATAGCCTCAAATTGTATGGGGCATAGTTTGTAATGAAGTGTTAACATCTTGTCTGCCTCTTCTGAAGAAGTATTTTAATTTAAGTGCTTTGTTTCTTTTCACCATAGATGACCTCTGGCGGGACCGAGAGCATTTTGATGGCCTGTAAAGCCTACAGGGACCTGGCTTATGAGAGAGGAATCAAACACCCAGAAATGTATTCGACTCCCTCTACCAGATTTCTGCTTTCGTAGATTTATGTGTTTATTCTTTCCCAGAAAAACAATAGCAGTTGCACTGAGCTGAGCCAGTGCTGCACTGGAGTGTTTCTTCTTTGTATTCCTTTGGAGTCCCCACCCACCTGTCAAATTCTTACAGACCAAATGCAGGACACAGCCCCAAACTGATTTATAAAGAAAAATAACAAAAGAGCTTTAAGCAAAGCTTTAAGCAAAGCAAGATGACATTAGCCGAACTGTTCAGAGGTTGTCATTTCGGATTTAATTGTATGACTGTCTTATTCGTGGGATATAGGAATGTAGTTATATTTGGGCTTAAATTTAGGGATGGCTGAATTGTATTCACTTCCATCCCCCTAAAAAATTTTTGCCTAATACTTAACTCTTGGCCTATGGTAGCCAAATCTTTTCATCCTTAGGCCTATCCTTAGCAATCTGCTAGCCATTTCAAAGTGTATAGGACTGCTCTGAATATTAGGGTAAGGGTATGCCTATGCCTCCTCCATGGTAATCCTGAGATTGACCACTCCCTGCCCAGTTGTTCTTCCTCTGCACATGCCACCTGCTGAAAATACATGTGCAGTTGCCATTAGAGTAGTGCTTGGTGTTCTCTCAGAAGCATACCTAGGACCAGATTTGAGAGCCTCTGTGGACATGCGTGAAAATTAAACTACACAATACATTTCAGTGAGTGGCTCATGTGGAGCGAGAGCAGGTGGACATGGCTCATTTCTTGGAAGTGGTCTTGCAGTCACCAAGCGGGTAGTAATCATCTAAAACCACCACACTAAATTTGTCCGATTTGAAATGGAATTTGGAAAGATTCAATTACTGACTGCTATGTGATGAAACTACATTGATTTAATCTTTCTACCATGGTTGCTCTTTATAGAATCAAGTAGTCAAAACCTGCTCTTTGGATAAATTAAGGGGAAAATATTGAGCATGGGGATAAGAACACTGTTACTTCATCTTGTTCCAAATATGTCTTTCATTCTTCCTGACTAACATTCCTGTAGATTTCAA
>NW_017728920.1:8089447-8120280 GCF_001723895.1 Crocodylus porosus | reverse complement strand
GGGGCAGTAGGGGAGGGTTGGCAGTATTAATTGTTATTGTTCCCCCCTCCCTCCTGCCCCTAAATTTCCTCACCTGTGGGGAGCTCTGTGGGCTGGATGCCATGCTTCTGTGGGCCAGATGTTGAATAGCTTTGCCCTAGAGTGATTACCCTCCTTGTTTCCCCTCCCTTTACCTTCACCATGTACATCTGGTCCAGATAACAAACCTTCAAGGTACTATACTGAGATGAACATGAGCAATCAGCTGTTCTTCTGTCAAATGGCCCTGAAGCATTGTCTCCATAGCTTTGTCTAGGGTTTTTTTCTCTTTCCAACCTGTCCATCTCTATGCCAGGTTAACCAAACAACTTCTGTTGCATGCAGTTTCTTTTTATTTTCTTTGTATTTCCTTTCTAGAGTGTCTTTTATTTGTATACCTTTTACTGTGGTTTGCAGTAATAAGCTTTTTTTGTTACAACAAGCTGGCAAAAATCACAGTTCAGGTACTCTTTTTCCTTTTTTAATGTCTCAAGTCTATTGAAACCCTCCCTGCCAGCTTGTAACAAAGCAGCTTATTTTCTGTTAACTGTCTGCATACTGCAACCAACTTTTGCTTAGATAAATGTTTTTGGTTGCAATGTCCTTTTACTGCTAGAAAATTACCCTAATCTTTTTTGTAGTTTTCTTTTCAGGTTGTAGATTTTTGAGCCCTTGTATGAAGGTATAGCCTCAAATTGTATGGGGCATAGTTTGTAATGAAGTGTTAACATCTTGTCTGCCTCTTCTGAAGAAGTATTTTAATTTAAGTGCTTTGTTTCTTTTCACCATAGATGACCTCTGGCGGGACCGAGAGCATTTTGATGGCCTGTAAAGCCTACAGGGACCTGGCTTATGAGAGAGGAATCAAACACCCAGAAATGTATTCGACTCCCTCTACCAGATTTCTGCTTTCGTAGATTTATGTGTTTATTCTTTCCCAGAAAAACAATAGCAGTTGCACTGAGCTGAGCCAGTGCTGCACTGGAGTGTTTCTTCTTTGTATTCCTTTGGAGTCCCCACCCACCTGTCAAATTCTTACAGACCAAATGCAGGACACAGCCCCAAACTGATTTATAAAGAAAAATAACAAAAGAGCTTTAAGCAAAGCTTTAAGCAAAGCAAGATGACATTAGCCGAACTGTTCAGAGGTTGTCATTTCGGATTTAATTGTATGACTGTCTTATTCGTGGGATATAGGAATGTAGTTATATTTGGGCTTAAATTTAGGGATGGCTGAATTGTATTCACTTCCATCCCCCTAAAAAATTTTTGCCTAATACTTAACTCTTGGCCTATGGTAGCCAAATCTTTTCATCCTTAGGCCTATCCTTAGCAATCTGCTAGCCATTTCAAAGTGTATAGGACTGCTCTGAATATTAGGGTAAGGGTATGCCTATGCCTCCTCCATGGTAATCCTGAGATTGACCACTCCCTGCCCAGTTGTTCTTCCTCTGCACATGCCACCTGCTGAAAATACATGTGCAGTTGCCATTAGAGTAGTGCTTGGTGTTCTCTCAGAAGCATACCTAGGACCAGATTTGAGAGCCTCTGTGGACATGCGTGAAAATTAAACTACACAATACATTTCAGTGAGTGGCTCATGTGGAGCGAGAGCAGGTGGACATGGCTCATTTCTTGGAAGTGGTCTTGCAGTCACCAAGCGGGTAGTAATCATCTAAAACCACCACACTAAATTTGTCTGATTTGAAATGGAATTTGGAAAGATTCAATTACTGACTGCTATGTGATGAAACTACATTGATTTAATCTTTCTACCATGGTTGCTCTTTATAGAATCAAGTAGTCAAAACCTGCTCTTTGGATAAATTAAGGGGAAAATATTGAGCATGGGGATAAGAACACTGTTACTTCATCTTGTTCCAAATATGTCTTTCATTCTTCCTGACTAACATTCCTGTAGATTTCAATGTTTTAGCATGTTGTTCGACAGTCTCAGAAATAAAAGTCTCTGAATTAATTTCTTTTGAAGTTCTAACCACTGCCATCTATTGGACAAAAAAATAGATTGCCAGTTACTTTTCTTTAATGTGTTTACAAAGGAGTGGGAATCTGTTTTGATGTGTTCTTTCTAAGCAAGACAGACCATTTTGATGCTGCACAATTTTCAGTTGTTAGAAGGAAGTTTTCATTTTAGGTGAGAAGCAATGTCTTTAAAGCAGTGTGGGACATAATGTGTTTTCTAATGCATTAACAGGTCTATTTAGTGGTATAAAACATTGATTATACCTTGTAAAGTTTGAAATATTTGCAATACTATATATTATTTTAGTACATCTTTTAGCATAAGATTTGTCTAGAGTACAAGGACACACATGCCCAAAATACTTATTGTCTCTGTATTTTCCAATTGGCGAAATTTGTCAGTGGGCTGACTACCCTCTCTCTTTAAAGGGGTAACCTCTCTCTTTAAAGGGGTAAGGGATAGAAAAATCCTGCTTTGTGAATTTTGCTCAGACTAAACAGCAGTCATTCCCAAGGTTGAAGTACTGAATTTGTTTTCAGGTTGGTTCCAAAGAGTGTTCATGCTGCATTCGACAAAGCAGCCCATTATTTTGGGTTGAAGATTGTGCACATACCATTAACCAAGACCATGCAAGTGGATGTTCAGGTATTGCTCTTTGACAACACTAAACTGCCTCTGTCGACTCCTAGCAGTATTCCTGAAAGAAATCTTTTCTCTCTCAGAAGTGTTCTTTGTAGGGAATTCTGTGAACATCCATTATTGTTGTTAAGATTACAGCAAAAAAATAACTCTTTTTCACTTTAGACCTAGGACATTCCTTTGCCCTAAACATTCATTTTAATTGAATGTATCCACATGCCTAGAAATTGCAGAAACATTCTCCACTGGTCTTTAGAGTATATCATGGGATACTTGTTTTATATCTTTGAAAGTCCTTCATGTGTGCTCTGATCCATAGATTACTTGGCCTTGTATTATTTTGGAAGCTGTGTCGTGTTCCACACCACCCCCCCCCCCAGCCCAATGGGCTAGAAGTTGGTGCATGAAGTGTGAGCATCTCATCTCTTTAAATCTTTAGGCAATGAGAAGAGCTATTTCAAAGAACACAGCAATGTTGGTCTGCTCAGCTCCCCAGTTCCCCCATGGAGTTATGGACCCCATTGAGGACGTGGCAAAGGTGAAGTGCTTACTAGAATAAAAGATTTGCTGTAATAATATACTGAAAGGAAGAGGGGTAAATAAATTCATATCATTGGCAAGTTTTTTCTTTGTTGAAAGAAACAACAAAAGTCTTGAACTTGTTGCTGTTGAAAAAATCTGGTAGAGCAGCAGGTTAGCTGGAAAATTGATTACCATTTCTAACAGATCAAGGGTTAATCAACACTGCTTGGACTAAAAAGCAGGTGGGGAATAGGCACTGTCAGGTTTTCTTTTTATTTATAACATAATTACTTAAAATTTGTCCTGAAAACAAAGGGTTTTAATGGTGAAGATATGACTCCTACACATTGTTGCCAAATTGCTTATATTGTGCTCTGTTTTGGATTTGAACCTTAGCAGACAGTAATGTCATTCTGGCATGGATTTTTGTAAAATTATGAACTCCAAATGCACACTTCTGTCTTCTAAAGCTAAAGACTGTGCCAATGACTTGTGTCCTCCTTCTGCTGTTGCGGAAGATGTATACGTTATATTTACTATGCACATGAATTCAAGCTGTGCTTCTCTAGCTTGACAGTACCGTGGTGTCACTCTGAAATTAAAATGGAAGTAATTGTGAAATTACCTATCTGGTAATAGATTTCTTCGTTACAAGACCCCAGGCAATGGTGAGATAAATGAGAGGCTACACTTCAGTATTAGAGGAGAAACAGTTTTTTAGTTTAAACGTACATGTGTCTGATTTAGAATAACCATTCAGGGGAATATATAAAAGATTTTGAAACTGGCTTTTTTAAATGGTGTTCTTCACTGGAGTCCAGAAGGAGAGAACACCTAGGTATTTAATTTTGTATTGCTTTATTTTTTGAGCGGATCTTGTTTTAATGCATTATGGGTACCCCCTCTGAATCTTGTTGCATAACATCTATGCAGCAGCTACAACAGATGATTTAAAATAATAGGAAATATGTATTAGCCTGAATGCATTTTTAAAAGCTAGAAACAGGAAGATGCAGGGAGAAGGCAGCTCTTTTGGATTACCATTTGACCATAGTTTGAGGACTGTTTCAGTGATGAACCCTTTTGCAAAAGTATTTGGGATCTCCAAATACAAAAAACAAAATGCCTTCACATACAAGGTTCAACTTTCTGAAGAAGTCCATTTACCTCTGACTTAAACTAACTAAAGTTTCTTGTCTGGTATAGCTGGCATTGAAGTACAGAATCCCCTTCCATGTAGATGCCTGCCTGGGTGGCTTTCTCATTGTTTTTATGGAGAAGGCAGGGTTCCCGCTACAGCATCCATTTGACTTCCGTGTGGAAGGTGTGACTAGTATTTCTGCAGATACGCACAAGGTGAGAAGGGGGGAAAGTTGGGGTTTACATCTGATTGGATGGCTCTGCTTCCACCAAATGTCACTTTTTCTATGCATAATTCTTTAGAGGTAGTTAGTGTTTACTCTGGATAGACACGTCTACAAAGAACTCCAATATCCAAGAAGAATTTCTAATACAAGCTGTATTTTCAGGCTTTCCTAATGCACTTTTTGTATTATATCCACTGGATTGTTCTGCAGTTAAGCTAAGTACAGCATAAATGCAACAGGAGTAGAATTGCACATAGCTGTGGAAACTGTCCAGAAACAAGTGTGGATTAATTGAACCTTAACTGAAAATGTATCCTTAAACTATATATTCTTGCTGCTGTTAGGTGTCTGGAGACATACATTTTCTGTCCAGAAAATATTCAGTCCCTCTTTGTGGTAAATTTGAATGTGACCAGTTGCAATATAGTTAAGGAAATGAGAGAGAGACAGCCTATACGTTTTCAAGGACCCCTTCATTTGGATTCTCTGTTGTAACTCGGGAAACCTATTTTGAGCTGGGAATAGGAAGAAGTCAACTAGTTTTTGTAACCCTGTTTCTCCATACAAGGATGAAACCTTTAAATGAAAATAAAGGGCAAAACATTAGGGCAACTAAAATTGTATTCAAAATTGTCTCTATCTTCTGAAAAATATAGAACCGGTAATTGTAATTAATGTATTTTGGTATAGTTATTGTCTCGTATGCTGTAAATTCAGTGGATAGTTTTATGACGCATATAAAACTTGCAGCTGCACATACCAAGTACAGGACAGATCAAACAGTGCTTCATGGTGCAAGTTGATTCTATTCTACTACACTTGGGCAGTTTTCTCTAAAAACTGCATTGAAGAGGGCATTAGTAATTGGATCTCTACCAAGGCTTGGCATTCTTTCTTTTGTTAACTAATATAACATAATATTCAGGAGGGCAGTAGAGGAAATATTCCCACAGCTGAATACTTCCACACAGTACGTGAAGTGTGGGCATGTAGAGTGTCAGCAGTTTTTATTGTATACAAATTTGAATTTTGCAGGGTGTTTTTTTTTTTGGGGGGGGGAGCACATGCATTTGTGTACATATTCAGTGGCAGAGAGTGTGTGTGTGTGTATATATGTGTATGTATATGTAAATCTCTTGCAGTATGGCTACGCTCCAAAAGGCTCCTCAGTACTTCTGTACAGTGATAAGAAGTACAGACACTATCAGTTTTTTGTTGCACCTGACTGGCAAGGGGGGATCTATGCATCTCCAACCATGGCTGGTTCCAGGCCTGGTGGTATCATTGCAGCTTGTTGGGCGACTATGATGCACGTGGGAGAAGATGGTTATGTTGAAGCAACAAAGAAGATTATTAACACCGCACGGTTCATTGAATCAGAGTAAGTCTTTGGCATTATTCTTATTCCCTCTTAATCCCTTTTGGAGCCCTTGGCACCTCTTTAACCTGCTAACCAAAAGTACATGCAACGGAGCAGAGTAAGGAGAGGTTGGGGCTCTAAAAGCTAAGTCACTGAGTTCAGAGACTAATGCCTCAGTTAAAAACTAAACCCTGTCATGCCACTTCAAGTTGAGCCAGAGGCGTAGGGATTTTTATCAAGTTAATGTTCCTGGGCCTTGCTTTGAAGTTTTATCTTTCATATAAATCATTAGCTGCAGAATGTTGGAAATATGAAATTCATCACACTGGCTGCTGGAAGGAGGAGCCATCCTTCCTTCTCTAGAACCACCCCACTGTCTCTCTTTTTTTTTTGGCTTGTTGGGCTGATGCTCTTGGCTACTCCACTCTCTCTCTCTTTCTCATGGTCCTCCACTCTTTCACACGGTCCTTTCCTTTTCTGAGTGTGCTCAACTGTCTATGCTATTCATAGCTTTTCATAAATAGGTAGTTGCTAGTGCTTGAGTGTGGTTAAGTATTTCTGTTCTCAAGGGGTTTGTTCCAATGATATCTGACAAACTACTAACTAACTATGAGTGGTAAGGAGACACAATAAGGCTGCCTGTAGACTTACTGTGTAGTAAGATAACATGGTACCTGTGTACTCTGTTCATTCATTCACCCACTTATTTTAAATGGAGGATTTAAATATTCTGGAATTCAGTGACTTGCAACTCTTTATCTTTTTCAGTAAGATTTCCCTTTCACATGTAGAGTGACCAAATGTTTTTTTCAGACTTTAGCTCAAAGTTTGCCTAATAAATTGAATCCCCACTCTCCCTTTGAGTAGAAAACTTGAGGGTGAAATGTATTCCTTTTCTTCCATAAATGTTTCACATACATGGGTGAAGCTTCCTCAAAGCAAAGAAGGGAGATTATTAGGCCAGATGCCTTCCCAAACCCAGAAGGATTAGCAGGAGTTCAGTGAATTAAGACTTATCCTGTGATTTTTATTTTATTTTATTTTTTTTCCTGTTGAACCAGGTTCTCTGGGTGCTAGGTTTTCACTCTAATTTTCCTACTGGAGAAACCTAAAGACTGGTTTTCTATCTGAAACTTGTGGGAGATGGAATAGAATCAAGACTATTCAAACAACTCTTAGTTAGATCTGTTGACTTCAGTTTGATAATGTGGGCGATTCATCTTGCCTTTGTGAGAATTGATTAAGTTTAAAGCTTCTAATACGCTGGTTCCAGATTTGAGTTCTTGGTCCCTCTGTTATAGCTGCTTGAAGGGAAATATTTTGCTGCCTTGGGTAGATCTGTACAGTGCTTTCCATTTTGGCCTGAGGAAGCCCGCAAAATAGTTATCTTCCTGGTATCCATATCAAGAGAAAATAAAAATAAATAACTTTTTTTTAACTCTTTCAAGATTGCGGAAAATTGATGGTATCTTAATCTTTGGCAATCCTGAGGTATCTGTCATCTCTGTTGGTTCAGATACTTTTGACATCTATCGGTTGTCAAATTTGTTAGCCACTAAAGGATGGAACTTAAATGTGTTGCAGTTCCCTCGAAGGTAAGTTGGCTACTGAAATGGAAGCTATAATTTTAGACAAACTGTGTAACCTGGCTGTGTAAAATTATGGGTGTGTGTTTTGTATGTGTGAGGAACTGCTGATTTGCCATTTGACAACTTATGTTTAGGCTTCCTTTCCATGGGGATAGTGCTTTGAGATTCTTTTAGGAGTGCTGTGGAGTGCCACACAATGTTGCACTGTTAAGGGTGTCAGCTTGATTCCCAAGATAAGCCCAGACATTTCAAATTGGTTTTGACACTGTGGATTCCTTTTGCCTTGCTGTGGGCTTTCTGAGCTTTTTGCAACAGAATAATTGTTCTAGTATTTTTCTGTAGTCAGAGGAGTGAAAAGTAAGAGCTGGCATTTTCTCAAAGGGTGTCTCAAGCGTATCAGGGGGTGTCTTGGATTTTAGGCTGACAACTACTAGGATAGGAGGTTCATCTTTATCCCTGTGTTAACTAACATAGTAACTAATGCAAAATAAAATTTTAATGAAGATGGGGCAGTTGTAAATTTATGTAAGTTTTAGGTAGAAGTGAACCTGAAGCTTTCTCCCATACTCTTCCTTGATCTGCTAACACTTTTGAGGAGTACAAATTGCTTTGTCTTCGCTTGGATTTTCCATCCTGTTAATTGCCATGTGCTCACCAGCACAAGGTAATAGTAAGGGTTTTTTCCAGTGCAGATGCACACTACTTGGAATTTTAAAAGGGTTTGTGCTGATCACATCTAATAAAATAGCAATGTAAATGATTATTTCCCAAGGTACAAAACATGTCCCCTTTGGGTGTGTGAATGGCTGTTTAAAGAAGGCAGGAAGGAGGCAGACCTCCTTAACTGTTGTGATGAAAACCTTCAAAACATGAAGAAAGCAAGGAGTGTGTAGAGAGCCTAAAATAATAATTCAGAGGTGTGCACTGTCTCATTCATTTTAATGGATATTAACTCACATATTAATGATAGCAAAGTTGGCATTTAAATATTTCATTGAAAGTGGAGGAAATATTTTTATAAAGATCCATACAGGTATTTCCTGAGTTAGGTATGTTTGGTTTTGGGACCATGCATATAGAAGATAAATTGGATGGTTTGTGGGGGCAGGTATTAAAATTCACAAGACTTTTTTACAATACTGTGGAGGGAGGTTTGATTTTTATTTCTGTGAGGAGGAACTCAGCTTTCAAAAATCTGAAAATAGCGTGGTATATAATGTGTGTTCTATAGGAAGATTATTTGAAGGGGTAGCAGTGAGAAACTGCCTAGTGCCCTGGGCCATGTCAGCCTAGTTTTTCCCAGGCTGGGCTCCTCGTTTAAGAGGAATGACATGATTGGAAACCTCTTGGTAACTCTAAAAATGTACTGTGTAGAGATTTCCATATTTCCCATGGTTAAGTGACTAATCTTTACTTTCTGTTTCATCTGCAGCATTCACCTTTGCATTACATTATTGCACACAAAAGATGGGGTTGCAGAACTGTTTTTGGAAGATGTCAAAGAATGCATCTTTGAGATCATGAAGGACCCTGGAGCCAAGACCACTGGCATGGTAAATCACTGCTGCACAACAAGGATAAACTTGGAATGAAAGTTTTAAATCTTAAAACTGATACTTTCCTCTTAGGGTAGTGAGTGCTTCTGTTTTAATCACTTTCTTTTTTTTTTAACACAGGGTGCAATCTACGGAATGGCGCAGTCCATCCCAGACAGAAGCTTGGTAGCAGAGATGTCCCATGCATACTTGGACTCCCTCTACAACACAGACATCCCTTCTAGTGAAAAACACATGAATGGTTCTCCTGGACACCATTGAATATGTAGCATTTGGTGCCTTACCAGCCAGTACTGGGGTGATAGTTTGAAGAATTTCTGGAGAAAGGGAATTGCATTAGGCTACGATCTTTCTTTGTTCCTGCAAGTACAGGTCATGTGGCAGCTTGTTCTATACAATTTTTTTCCCTTCTCTTCTCTCTCTCTCTCTCTCTCTCTTCATCTATTCCCTCCACACTCAAACTTCTTTTGAGCTGCTTTCACTTTTCTATCTGTTCAGTTTTAGTTCTATTCCATCACCTTAGTTAACTGCCAAGGCTAGTCCTAAATGACTTGAATGGAATGGTAGTGTTTGTGGCAGTCAGAAGTCCATTCCGCAACCCCAAATTTCTCAGGTATGCTAAGCCTCAGTTCATTCCTTATCATTTCTTCCCCTTGGTTGGGGAGAGGGTGGGGGGACAGGGAATTCTCTAGACCTTACAGTTAGTGAACCTCCAATTAGGGTTCAGATTTTTAGTGTAAAATTAAAACTTTGGGATGCTCAAGACCGCTTCTCCCCAAGTTGGAGGTAGAAAGTGAATGGAGCATAGGTTTTCAATAATTTCTCCAACTCTGATGTAAGCTATGGTAGGAAACTGCATTTAACAAATTTTAGGGACTTACATTTAGCTAACTGCACTGTGATTCCTTTCCTTTGTTTGTTTATCCTTTCAGTCTTTTAAGTTCTCGTATGGAGATACGAGTTAGGCATATTTTCTGTTGTAATTTCTTTTAATGACTTCCTTTTATGGGGAGTGGGAGGGTGGAGCAATGGATGACAAACCCCTTCCAGAATCTTGTATCCATTGGAATTGTAATGGGAAATTCTATTTTAAACCTAATGGATGAAAGGGAAATAAGTCCCACAGTACTCTTGAAGAACCACTGTCTGCTTAACAAGCTTTTCTAGAACATCTTTGTCCATCCATAAAGCTGTTGTATTTTGCACAAGTCTAGAGGAAGAGAGCAAAATGGTTATTTTATTGTGCTTAAACAGAAGGATTTGCACTATCCTAAAATGCTGAAGTCAAGCAGTTGAGCCACACTCTGTGGAATGGTTGGGCATTGATGTGCAATCGTGACACCAAAGTTAACTTTTTTTACATCATCTTTTGGCATGAAATGGTGACTTTTGTAAAAGAAGTAGTAGTCTCTACCTGCTCTTTGCACTGACTTTTTTTTTTTTTTTAAGGCATATTTTCAAAGGGCATTCACCAGTATGCCTTGACACTGCCCTGGGTTTTTCTGGGACTCCAGGAAGAGTGTGATGGATCAGCTACTGACTGTGATGTTTTGCCACAGTTGGCTTGTTATGGTACTATATTGAAAATAATCTCAGTGGCAAATTGGCCTCAGGTACAGTTTATCCACCTTCACTACAAGATAGTTATATTGAGCCAAGTCTTCTTAGTGTTACAAAGGTGCTGGCATAATGCTGATAGGGAACTATTATGGTAGGGTCTAATAAATACTGGATATCAAAGTCTTGCATTGCATGGATAGTCTCTTTTGAGAATTGGCCTCACCTGCACTGTGTTTTTTCCATCTCAGTATGTCCTGTATAGAAACTGCATAGAATAACCTTATCAAATCACTGCTGCCCCTAAAGCATACTAGAAGAAGCACTGATGATGCTAATGAGTCATGGGGTTAGTCATACAGAGCCATATATTGAGGGATGGAGTGCATTTCCATTTTGTTGTATCACTAGACACTTCAAGAGATGGTCTTGCTGTGCTACTCATTGTGGAAAATCTGCTGCACATCTTAAAGGGGTAGCTCTCTGGGTAGTACAAGATTTACTAGCAACCAAGCTGATGCTGAGTTAAGCCTCATTGGCTTAATATGTCTGAAGTACACACTTGCCCAATAACTATCCAGCTTGTAAGAGTGAATTACCACACATTGCAAAAGCAAATTTAGTTTTGGGCCCAATGTCTGTGGGGATAGATAATCTCATTTATAAATATGTCCATTATTTTCTACTCAAAAGATGCTATGTCTTGGCCAGCTCATGGTTTTTAGGTTGTATGTGTCTGTTTTCTCTAAATTCTGTGGAAATTTTTTTTTGTCAAATTGCCTATTTACGCTTTGTCAACTTCGGTAGTCACAGTGCGGACTTCTTGATCCTGTTACTGTTGTGCCATTTGAGCATCACTGTATCACTATCAGAATTCATTGTACCTTGGATGGGGGTAGGAGGTGGTCTTCTGTATAACTGCTTGGTTACTTTAGCTCTCCTTTTAGTCCAGACAAAAAAAAAAAAGAAAAAGGGAAATTCTATTTAAAAATGGTCCCCTAATCCTCTCCCTAAAAACAAAACAAAACAAAACAAAATCAGTTGGGTCTAACAAATCAGTGTTCCAGCTTGTGTTTTAGATGTATTTCGCAACTTGCCTATCGGTCTAAGTGACTCCATTCTGAGGTTTACCTACGGTTAATGGTTGTGACTTTTAACTATGTTTTATGTGAATTTGTTCTATCCTGTAAGAATATGACACTGTATTTTATTAGTACATAGTCTTTGTTTGCTTTTGTCTTTTAATATAGAAAACGTATCTCCTTTGTCATGCATATTTGCAGTTTTTTGGGAAGACCTGTGTCATTTAATACCTTTATGTACTTGGCTTTAAAAGCTAAAGAACAGACTCTAATAAAAAACTTGATGATACTTTTATAGGTGGAGGGATTTCCCAAAATATCAGATTCTGGCTTCCTGCAAGATACTACTGGATAGCTATCCCAATGTGGTATTAAACACTGGTAATGTTTGAGGTGTGAAGAACGGAGTTAATGGGTATACATGAGTATTCACAAGGAAGTTTAAGTGCTTGCACATGTTTGATCTTTACTTATCAAACTGAAGACTGTCCTATGTGACATATCAGGATACAGTCTCCCTCTAAGCCATGGAGGGGTGTGTGCGTGCGCACATGTGCAGAGTCCATACAATGTTAGGATATTTTGTACACTAAATGTACACAGGCTATTTGCAGTGGGCCTGTATAACAGAAGTTGATCTAATAGTGATTCTATATTTGCTTTAGCTCACTACTACCTAAAAATGCTATAGTGCATTTGTTTTAAATACTAATATAGTGCATTTGGGTATGCTGGCATACTTTATCTGCCTTTTACTGATGTGAAGCTGGTCCTAAACAGCATAAAATCTAGATCATGGCTCCTGAAGTGTGATTTATTGTTAAATAATGTGACTTGCAGCTATTGCAACAGCTCTTCCTTTCACTGTCCTGATAAGGGCATTATCTTTGGCATATTTTCTCTTGAACTGTTTAAAGGTGGAGAAAGCAAGTTATACTGAAGAGATGTGGATTTATTCAGGTATGTGCTGGAGCCAGTAGAATAGAAAAATTTACAGTCAAGTTAGCCACTCGAAGAGCAATTCCTAGGATTTTGGTAAAGACAGTTAATGAATTTCCCCAGCCGAAGTAAAATTTGGTCTATTAAAAGTAGCAGTTTGAATACAGAATAACTTACCAAGTTATAGCAGTAAGTGATGTCCCTCCAACAGTGTCAAGATACATTTTAATAGTAATACTCTTTTCATCTCATTTTTGCCTGAAAACAGAATACCCTTGTATTCCAAAATGTGTGGGGGTTTTTTACCTTGAATACTGTCTTTTCTGCCAGTCTCTGAGCCAAGGATACCTTTCCCTGTTTACAACAAGTTGATGGCTAATCTAAGTAGCTTTATAAGTTCAATTTTGTGAAAGTCCCCTCATGTGAGGAGTCCTTAATTCCCTTCTGGATCCTGTTTGGTTGCAGTGCCATTTTACTTGGAGGTGCAGATCTGTAGATGCATGTGCAGCTTCCCAGAAGCGATTTGTTATGCTTTGCCACAATGTTAAAACTTCCCTCTGCAGTGGAGGAAGAGTGGAGTAAATTAAAGCATTGTGATAGCAAGAGCAATTAAGTGAAAAGGCCAAGGAAGTTGCTTAGTAATTTGTTTGGTGAAAACTGTGTAATGAATATTCCATTCAATTGGTGAACAAGTTGGTTATAAACACTTTTATTGTAAATGCTTAGAAATGTTGTAGCATGCTTTTTTGGTTCTTACCTTTTATTGAATAGCCATTTGCAATGCAGGTGACTCCCACATGCCTTATATAATACTGCTTGAACAAGGATTACATGCAACCAAACTGTACATTGCATATACAGTACACAAGAGAGACAAGGTCACATATGTTACAATAGCTAGTAAAATATAGTTATTAGGTAAGAAGCAAGAACAACTGCTTTGGAAAGAAATACTTATAACTGTTTGCAGTTGTGTGGCGCTATTCCTTCTGGTAGAGGTTATACATACAGAAAATGCGAAAGATCAAGCAATTTGCATACTGGTAGACCAAACAGGAATCGAGACTGCTAATTTCTAGACAAAGTGGATGCAAACCATTAAACAAAACTTACATCTTTGTGAGTAAGAAGTAGGCTAGGGCTGCTCAGTCCATTGGAAATCTTGAGCTGTGGTAGAGAACCTTGTTTTGTCTTTATCGGTAATTGCTTTTTTGTTGTTTTTTTTCTATCAGTAATTGCTTGGCAAATGTATCCAACTGCTCTTGATGATTGAAAAGTGAGGCAGCAGTGGCTGTGAAATCAATTCTTACTTTGCCTTGTTTAAGACAGAGAAGCTGCAACCTGCTCTATGAAAGTGGCCAAGTTGATATCCCGCTCAGATAAACCTGCACATTCATGTGTACTCAAGGTGATGTGTACCTAAAACAAACAAAAACCCATGCTGCAATTGGTGTTGGAAACAATGGTAGTCTAAACTTATCCCAGTGTTGTAATAGTTACCTATCTGAAACAGGCTCCACTATTATTTTTCTTGTAGTGCTACAAATAAAATCTCTAATAGTTGGAAGGGAAAGCAGAAATACCAGAAAGGAATGAAAACATTATTGCACTCCAATGAAAAAAGGGATTGGACAGACTCTTAGAGGAAAAGCAGCATCAGTAGCTGTTGAGCATGGGAATTGGGGATACAGCCTCTGAATGAGAACTTCCTATACCTTAAATGCTAGAGGCTGCAAGTGAGAAAGGAACAGTGGGGTGGGGGTGGGAGCCCTGCTCATACCCAGTTCACTCTCCTTGTCAGCATCCACCCTCTGTCGCTGTGTGGCACAATATACTGGGCATGAGACCTGTACGGTCTGACCCAGTAAATGGCAATTCTTATGTTCTTACCTCTACCCAACTTCCAAGTCTCACTTCATATAAACAGCTTCTTAATCTTGATAGTAGAAATAGCTAAGTCTTATATGTTTTATCCTTTGTTTAAACTTGCAACACCCTCCATGTTTAAGATCTAATAAAACCCATTCCTTTCCTTTTACCTTGTTGTAAACGTTGAACCATTCAGGGTGGTGGTCCAGTTTTTCTGCCTGTAAGGCTACTCTGGTCATGAAGCCAAAGGCCTGCCCGGATAAAATGAAAGGGAAGTTAGTTTTGTGCTGTGTCTTTTTTTTTTTTCCTTTTCTTTAAAGTTTGTTTATCCTATATAGAAATAACTTTTAAGGAAGCCATACAGGCATGAATTGCCAAAAAGCTGCTTTTGCTCTGGACTTCCATAGGATCTACCCATTTGTGAATGGGAATAATGAATGAAAAACATTGTCTGGTTCAGTGGTTTGCATCTTCCTTCCATGACCTGCTGTAAGCACTCCCTTCCTGTCCCTCACCCCCAAAAAGTGAGGTCCTATGATCTGCAGTACAGGAGACCATTCTAGCCTACATGTGTTAATTGAATAAAAAATGCTTCAGTCAATTTCTTTATTACACTTCCTGCCCTAAACCACCAGGCCACTTGATGTAGCAACCCAGGTGTTAGTTCTGTACCCGATTGAAGTCCTTGAAATGGAATTCCTTGAAGATGGCATCTCTCCCATCCACCTCATTCCAGCCTACAGCTCTCAGGTTTGGTAGCAGCTGCTCCCTTTCCTCAGCACTCAGTCTATGGGCTTTTCCTGCCTAGGAGAGAAATGCAAAATGGAAGAATGGTTTAAGATGACAAGGGCTAACATTTGCGGAAGCAGAGGTAAGGCCTCCTTTTCAGGGGAGGTACAAAGTAGACGCTCAAATCCAGGAATGCCAAAATAAATCAAGTAATATGTGCAATGAGGCTTTCACTGCTCTTGTCCTGACCCGCAATATTGGGTCAGTAGCCAAAGCTGGCTGGGACACTTTACAATTGCTAGAGGTTATTGCATGATTTGCAATGTTCCTGTTGTTCTGCATTGGGTCTGTCTTCACTATACTCTACAAACTGGTCTAAAATGAGTGGTAGGGGTTCCTGAAGTTTTTAGCTTATTTCTAGTTTTAGGTTTAGGCTTAATTTTGCTAGTGGAGAGATTATATGTTCCTACCAGCCTTCTATGCCCTGCCATTTTAAAGAGTCCACAGCGTGTAAAGGCACAGGGAGGGAGAGTTGTGTAACTAATTCAAAGTACTTGGACAGAAGAAGCAGCCTGAAAGAACACATCTGGATGGTAACTTCTGCATGTAATTTTCATTTCAGAGTTAATAGACTCAATCCACTAGGACTTCCCTATAATTAATCATGACTTCCTTTGAAAGCTGCCCTCCTCACCAAAATGCAACACTTTTACCCTGGTGGTGTAAGGGAAGACTTAATTAATGAGTCAGATGTTATATGACTAGAACAACTTTCATATTAGCAGATTCATTGTTTCATTAGCTTTTGATAATGGCTTCCTTCCTCAACTGTCACACAATTTCTTTGGCTGCTGAGAGGATTGTTCTCCGATTGGTCAGGTTAAAATGAGAAAAACTTGATATAATTTCCCTACATTACAATAGAACAGTGGTTGTCAACTGGGGGTATGCATACCCCTAGGGGTACTTTAAAAAGTGGGTAGGGGGTATGCAGAATGAGCTGCTTGAGGGGGAAGCACTGCTGACTGGCTGCTCTGCTGGCAGCTCCACCTGCCCCCAGCTTGCATCTGTTCGCATGCCCTGGGCAGCATCTGCATCCTCTGTCAGGCATTTCCCCCTCACTGATGGCTAAAGGTGCCCAGCAGGGTGGGAAGGGGCCAGGGAAACCTGGGAAGCATGGGGAAGCAGTAGCCTGGGCCCCTACGAGGGTAGGGCTTGAGACTGCTGGGGGCACCTCCCCTCCCTCATGGCAGAGCACCCCCTGGGACCTCTGAGCCAGATGGGTGGGGTGGGGTGGTGGGGGCAGGGAGAGCCTGAGAGCCTCTGTTCGCAAGGGCTCCTGGTAGTGGCTGCAGGGTGCAGTGCCCACAGGGCTCATGCCAGCCTCCAGAGCTGCTGCAGTGTTGCGGGTACAGCACCGCCATTAGCATGCAGCGCCCATCCGAGGCAGCTGCTCTGCCTTTGCCCAGTGAATACAGGTGCTGGAGAAAGGTGCCTGTGTGCAGACACAGATCGGCACAGGGTTTTGTGCAAGGTGCGTGAGCAACCCCATTGTCTGGGCTCCCTGCTTTGCACCCTGCCTGCATGGGGCTGCTTCCAGCTCGCTGCTCCTTTGGGACTGGTGTCTGGTAGGGTAGTATGGTGCTGCGAGGACCGACCCCCTCTTGCACTTTCCAGCTTACCTGGGCCTGTAGGGGTTAAGGAGGCACCACGGGGCTGGCTGCAATGTGGCTTCCTCCTGCTAAGGGCATGGTCACAGCTTGCAGGTGAGGGGCTGACTCCTGCCCCTCTCTAGCACCCAGCCCTGCACCAGCCAGTTGGTCATCCCTGTGCCTGGGGGTCCATATTTGGAGGCTGGGGGGTGCATATTTTGGAGGCTAACTTGCTTCAGGACCTAAGAAGCAGAAGACTAATCCCTTTTATTCATGCCTGTGACTGCACCACTCTGCTCTGTCCTGCTCGGGGCTTCTCCCCTCCTGGGAGGCCTGTTTGCTGTACTTGGGATGTGCAAACACACCCTGTGCAGCAGGTGCAAGTGGGGATGCAGGGTTGAGTGGGCTTCGTGCCAACATTTAAAAATATAAATAAAAATTTTTTAAAATTGAGGGAACCGATAGGAAAAAAAAAAAAAAATTTCTGGTTTTTCTTCTGCCATTAAGCGCATGCCAAGAGCCGAGGCTAAGAGCAGGCTGCCTGCAGCAGTGCCCTGTTGTTGCCTGCCTGGAGGCTGCCCCCTGCTGAATGCCCCCTCATGGAGAAGCAGGTGTCTGAGCCCTGGGCCCAATCCTGACCCATCTTCCCCCACACAGGGCCACAGGCCCTTGGGCAGCGGGGACTGCAGGGCAAGGCCTGGGTTAATAAGAGGTTTACACAAGAAAGGTGGGAGAGAGGGGAGGCTGCATCTCTTGCACCACAGGATGCAGCTGTACAGGGACTCATGGATACATGGGTAATCATGTGGCTACGCCAGAGAAGAAAGGTGATATTTTTAACAGTTTCTTTGTCTCTGTTTTCTTGAACAGGGACTGGGACATCCCACCTACCAGAAGTAGGAACAATCTTGGGGATAGCTCTGTCAGGCTTTCGGTCAGCACAGATGTAGTTAGGGATCTTTTGGAAGGGCTACACATTTTTAAATCTGCAGGTCCAGATGCCCTCCACCCAAGGGTGTTGAGGGAACTGGCAGGGGTCATTGCGGAGCCCTTGGCCCGAAATTATGAGCACTGGTGGTCATCTGGCTAGGTGCTGGGGGATTGGAAACTGGCTAATGTGGTCCCAATTTTCAAGAAAGGGAGGAAGGAGCACCCAAGTAACTATAGGCCCGTAAGCCTCACCTTGGTGCTCAGGAAGATCTTGGAGAGAATCATCAAGGAGCACATCTGTGGGGGCCAGCAGGGGAGATCATGCTCAGGGGCAATCAGCATAGGTTCATCAAAGGCAGGTTCTGCCGGACCAACCTGATTGCCTTTTATGATCAAGTAACTAAATTCTTGGATGATGGTGTGGTCGTGGATGTAGTCTTTCTAGATTTTATGGCCTTTCCCACCGTCTCTCACCCCATCCTTGTTAATAAATTAAGCGACTGTGGCATTGATGCCTGCACAGTTGGATGGGTAAAAAAATTAGCTGATGGGGCGCACCCAGAGTGTAGTGGTGGAAGGGCTGTACTCAAACTAGTGAGATGTTAGCAGTGGGGTACCCCATGGTCCTCGGGCCTGCACTGTTTAACATATTCATCAGCGACTTGGACGAGGGCATGGAAAGCACACTGTCCAAGTTTGCTGATGACACTTAAGATGTAGGGTGAGGTGGGCACACTTGAAGGGAGAGAGAGGCTGCAACTAGATTTAGATGGAGTATATAAGTGGACAGATGAGAATAGGACGGGGTTCATTGTAGACAAATGCAGGGTGCTGCACCTTGGGAGAAGGAATCCACAGCATACATACAGGCTGGGGAGTTCCCCTCTTGAAAGTACAGAGGCAAAATGGATCTTGGAGTCATGGACTCCAAGATGAACGTGAGCCGCCAATGCCAGACCACAGCCAGCAAGGCCAGCCATACCTTGTCGTGCATCCAAAGATGCATCTCAAGCTGGTCCAGAGGGGTGATACTCCCCATCTATGCAACTTTGGTTAGGCCACAATTTAAGTACTGCATCCAGTACTGGGCACCGCACTTCTAAAAGGATGTGGCCAGCCTAGAGAGAGTTCAGAGGAGGGCCACCTGCTTGGTGAGAGGGCAGCAGGACAGGCCCTGTGAGGAGAGACTGAGGGACCTGAACCTGTTCAGCCTTGGCAAGAGGAGGCTGAGGGGGGCCTGGTGGCTGCCTACGAACTCATCAGGAGATCAACAGCAAATAGGTAGAGCCCTTTTCTCCCTAGCACCACGTGGGGTGATGAGGAACAATGGTAATAAGCTGATGGAGAATAGGTTTAGGTTAGCGATCAGAAGGCAACATTTTACAGTTACGGTGGCCAAAATCTGGAACCAACTTCCCAGGGAAGTTGTCCTTGCCCCTCCCTTGGGCAAATTCAAGAGGAGGTTGGATGATCACCTGTCTGGGGTCTTGTGAACCCAGCACTCATTCCTGACTGTGGCAGGGGTCAGGCTAGATGATCTGTTCAGGTCCTTCCTGACCCTAGCTACTATGATACTATGGGTGGTGGGGGAAGGGAGGGATGTGGCCACCTGCACTTGAGGCCCTTGCGCACCTTCCTACCTTGCCCCTCTGTTAAATTTAATTTAAAATTAAATGCACTATATTAATAATGCATTTAATGTTAATTAGTGTAGCCTGTCTCGTATCACATAATTGGTAATATTAAAAACAAGAGAAAAATATAAAGGGGTACACTAGCTGAAATTGAGACAGAAGGGGTACACTTGTTAAAAAGGTTGAAAACCCCTGGAATAGAAGTTTTAGAATGTCTTTCCCAATAAGAGGGTGTCTGTGGCTCATTGATTGAGAACCAGTGGCTCAGATAATTGAAAATGACAAGGGGAATGGTCCTTTTGCACTCTTGATTGCTGTCTAACTCTGCTAATACTAGTTAGTTAGAAAGAGGCTGCCATTCTTTTGGGTTTGGCTTTTACAAGACACCAACTCTGTGTGCTTTAATTCAGGAGAGATTAAACTAGGAACTTATTTCTTAGCAGTTTTTAGTTCATCATTTAGTTCTGAGCAATGATAGAATAATAGAAGAATTATTCAACATGGCATCTTTTCTGGGTTTACTTAACAGGGCAGGAGAAATTGGGTGGCTGAAGTTGGAATTCACATTTGCAAGTTGAGGTTTATGCCTATATTCCAGCACCCCAACTCCATATCAGATGATATCTACTTTACAGACTGGTCTTAATCTTTAGTTTCACAATGGCTAAGAGCAAGGGTCAGCAGCATATGGCTTGCTGAACCACTGGATCCAGTCCATGGAGCTGAAGGGTTTTGTTTCTGGTCTGGAGCCAGGCAGCAAGGAACTATGCTAGGTCCAAGCTTCTGGAAACTGTGCTTGTGCCACCAGCTCTTCCCTTGGCCTCCACCCCTCTCTCACCCTATACCCTGTGCCCTGGTTGTGACAGGCACAGTTTTCAGCTGGTAGGGAACTGTGCTGCAGGAGGGAGTAGGGAGGGGGGCTGACCCCAGAACAGGTCCCTACCAGCTGGAAGCTGGGGAGCGGAGCTGGAGGATGTGGCAGCAATGTGGATGCAGTTCCCACTTGCTTGTTTCCTGCATGGGATCAAAGTCTCTCATTACTGACATGCTAATGAAGCGTGCTGGTCAAGCTGGGTTGGTCTGGCCCATGGCTTGCTAAAGGTTGCTGGCTGCCAGGTAAGCGTAATGTATTTTTGGAATTGCTTCTATCTGTGTGCAGTAGACCTGCCAAAGCAGAATCTTAAATAACAGTTGTGGAAACTAGCATGAAAGATTCTTCTTTAAAGTCCCATACATTATTTAAAAGGTTTTGTGTGATTCAAGCATGTTTGTGCAGACTGAACTCTGTTGTGGATTCTTATTCTTTGGTCAGAACGTAGTTTGAATTTTCTGACCAAAGAAATAAAACCATACTTACCTCTTATAGATTTAGTGTGAGGGTACAGTTGAAAAGAATGGCCAGGGAACAGATGTTATTTTCTAGTGTATTTTGGGTATTGTTGGAAACAAGTACAAAAGGGTAACCTGTTCAATTTAGGCACACTATTTAGGCATATTGGGCATCTATACATGTGTTCTGGGAGGCAGGGTGCTTCAAATAGAGTAGATCTGAGGGTGCCTATACACGTGCAGCAAGGCTGCTCCAATGCATTTAAGCTTTAGTTAAAGGTGTCCCTGCCACAGTTTTTCAGCATGGTAATTGCTATGCTCCAGCAGACTCATTAATCAAGTCATAAGCCTGTAATTGCAGTGCGTTGGAGCAGCTCTGCTGCACGTGTATAGGTGCTCACTATCTTCAGCTGCTGATAACTGTATGTGCGAAGCTCTTATTCCTATTACTCAGATGTGATCCATGTCTGCTGTGTGCATGAACAACTGCATAACACTTACCTAAATTTGATGTCACTAGTCTGGTGATTCTCAACAAGGTTGCTGTGGCACCCTGGGCTGCCTTGAGAGCTTTTCAAGGGTGCCTTGGGGGCCACCACATTATGTTAGGCCTGTTAGGCGTTCAAATGCGATTCCAGGATTAACCCAGAGATTTCAAATAATCCTGTCTTCCTGAGTACTTTAAACCAGAAGAATTGTTCTGTTGTTTCTCTGTAGTTAAAACATGAATGAAAACTAAGAGCTGGAATTTCCTGAGGGGTGCCTTGAGGCTAAAAAGTTTGAGGACCACTGTCTTGGTCTATTTTTTTTTCTGTAATCATAACAATGAAAATGCAGGATGAAGAACAGATCACAGGGGATGCTGACAGATTTTATGTATTTCCATAATATCAAACTTCTGCCTCTTAAATATTACTCAATGTATTTATTGATTCAATGGCTTTGCTCCTCTAGTTTTTGGGGAAAGCATCTGTAAAATGGAACCAGCTTTCTGACGGATGTAATTAGTAGCACTGTCCTCTGCCTTCCTTACAGAAGTGCTACTTTGAGAAATGCCCCTTGTTCTCGGGGTTAATTTCTATCCCATCCCTCATCTTTCGGCTGCTTTGTACGGTGCTCTCCAGCTTTTATTTTATTAAAGGGAAGGTATAGGGTAAACACTGCTTGGCACAATAAAACCTCAGCCATTGCCCTTTCAGTGTGATCACTAGATAAGCTTGTTCCAGGTATCTTAGCAACCAGGATAAAGTGGGGAGGAGACTGACTTACTGTAAGACCATCACAACTTGATGCTGTTTCTCTAGCACTGCACAGACATCAGCTAGAAGAAAAACAGCTGTTAACTTGCAGCCATGGCAGTGATGGGGACAGGGAAGGGAATCCATTTAACATTGAAGTGTCTGAACATAGCCAGTGTTGAAATAACCTTTCAGTTTCTGGTCCGGAGTTCAGTGCTCCAGGCTGCTCTGCAGGACAGCAAGTGCTAGTTCTTCAATCTGTCTTTCAACAACAGGTAGCAAAGTCAAGGCCTACTGTGGTGAGAACTATCACTTTCCCATTCCTTAATTATACAATGGCTACAGATGCCGGCAGCAGCCAGGAATAGGTTAATAGTTCAGCAAGGCTGTCATGGAACTGCATCAGGCTTCTAGGTAAGCACTTCACTGGGTAGCAACTGTGATGAAAACAAGATAAGCTAGTGATGACTAAGCAGGGAACAAGTGTACTTTCCCCTTGAAAGCTTTGTTCAACACAGCAACCATTCGAACACTCCCAACATCACCCTGAAGGCACTTGGGATATACTGCAATGAATGTGAGCTCCTTCAAGCAGAGCCCATCTGATTACGATGGGGCCCAGTTTGTGTTCCTAGAACCTCCCCCAAACCTCCCTGTACTCAGTTGCTGTATTTACTTGCTTGTAAGATGACCCTGAATATAAGATGACTCCCCAATGATTGGGTTCTATATATGGAAAATTTATAAATTTGCTATAATTTTCCAAGTATAGAATCTACGTGTTGGAGGGTTGTCTTGAATCCCCTCACCCAATGCTACTTCAGGGAAAGCAATGGCTGGGGGTAGAGAGGGGGCAGGTGGCATGTCCCTTGTAGTCTTCCTGCCCCACCCCCAGCTTTCTCCAGTCTCTCCTTTGCCTCCCCACTCCTTCCCTAACCCTTTACTGTCAGATGCTGCTTGGACTTCTGTCCCAGAGCACAGCATGTGGAAGCTCAGCCTTTGCAGCAGTGTTAGCACTACCAATTTGTCCAGGCAGGCGAAAGTTTCCATGTGCTCTATGCCTGGGGGAGACCCTAACCTAGCCTAAGCCAGAGCCAAACAGCATCTGACTGCAAGGGGGCAGGCAGCGGGTGGGCAAAAGCTGCAGAAGGGAAGTGGGGTGGGGGAGGAGGAGGTGGACCCGATTCTGGCCCTGACCCAGGCTTGGGGCCAGAGCTGCAGCAGCCACCTGCTCCCTCCTCTACTTCATATGCCAATATAAGATGAGGGGTTTTTTCCTCCCATGCTGACTGGAGTAGGGGGAACTTTGTCTTGTTTTTGAGTATATATGGTACTTCACTCTAGTCTGTCCAGGCTCAAGGGCAGTGTTCCTTCTTTGCCTGCCTTTGTTGGTGTAATTGCCTCTGCATTCTTTGCTTCTCTTTTGACTTAATCTCAGGCTCCACTGCATCATTTTTTGAATTCTAGTTTTCATAGTTTGGAATACCCCAGACAGGATTGCAGGTCAGCATATTGGAGCCGTGCAGAGAAGGGTGATGAGGATGATCAATCGGAGTCTGGAGAGGTTATCTTAGGAGAATAGTCTAAAAGACTGTGATTTTATTTAGCCTAATTTTATATAATGGAAGGTGACAGAAGGCATACACACGGAAGGAAAAAATTAGATAAATAGATATTGATACAAGAACAAATGGGTATAAATTGGCTGTAATAAAATTCGTTTGGATGTTGGGAATCTTCTTCAATAAGGTTCTGAAACCAGTTTCCCACCAGAAGTTGTGGGAGCAAGACACCCAAGTACTTTTAAAATGGGGCTTAAGTTTATGAAAGGGATTACTGTATTTACTTGAATCCAAGATGAGGTTTCCCCTTCCCCCATTCAGTATGTGGCAGTTGAAGCCCTTTGTCTTAGTTTTGAGTACAAGATGGAGTTGAGAAAGGGGCAGTTGCTCCAACTCTGAGCATGGGGTTGGAGTCCAAGCTGCAGCTGCTGCCCTTCTTGCCCTGCTGCCTGCAGCCTGTTCCCTGACCTCTGTTCCTCACTGCCATCACTTGCCTTCCTGTCCCAGCTCTGGCTGAGGCATGGAAAATGTGCCTCCAGCCCCCACCCAGCCATACAACAGTGGGGGTAGCAAGGGCAGTAGCTTTGGCCCTGGGGCCAGAACTTGAGCTGCTGTTGCTGCAACTAATGCTGCTGCTTCATTGGGCAGGGGCCAGAAGCAGCATGTGTCCTGTGCCTGGGACTAGGGCAGGGCCCCAGCTGGAGCTGCAATAGGAAGGTTAACTGGGAAAGATAAGTGGAGGCAGGCAGCAGGGGGGCCAGAAGTGGGGAGAGAGACAGGGAGGGGGCAAGTAGTTGGGGAGTGGAAGGGGGGCAGGTGCTAGGGAGGGCAGGCACTATGTGGGGGGCAGAAGCCAGGGGATGCAAGCATGGGGGGGGGGGATAAAGGCCAGGACGAGGGTAGATGGTGGGGGAAATCGGCAGCATGGGTCAGGGGTCAGTCTGCTTCACTCCCCTGCTGCTTGCCTTGCTACAGTAAGGTGGGGGAGGTATTTAAGACTGTCTTCCAGTAATTAGATTCTGTACATGAAAAATTATAACATTTAGATTTTTGGCATAGAAAATTTATAATTATTGAGAGGTCATCTTAAACTCCATGTCTTGGATTTGACTGAATATGGTCTATTATTTGACACGAGTGGTTGTGATAACAGGAGTCTAGACTGGGATGGCCATCCAGTGGTACACAAACCAGAAGATCAGGCAAGGAGCACAGGGTAGGAAGCAGAAGCCATAAGCAGATTGGGCAGAGAAAGTAGATCATAACATCACCTGGGGAGGTTGTGGGGCTAATCTGTGGCACACCTGCCACAAATTTGGCCCCCACTGGTCTAGACTCTTACTTTGAATGCCCTTCCACTTCTGTTCTTATTAACAGCACAAAGCCTGGGTGTGGCAGATAGGCAAGTGTAGGGCCCTGAATCCCTCACGAAGTGTTGAGCTTGCTGTAGAATAAGGAAATCTCATAACAGACATGTCACCTAGATCTCCCAGGCACTAGCCTCTTCTGAAGCCAAATGCTCCTTTGCACTTTCCTTTCCCCAACCCATCTGACCAAACTAGAATATCTTAGCTTTCTGTCCCCAGATTTGGTTGTACTGCGTTGTTTTCTGTCAATGTTGCAATTCTTCCCACATGCTTTTTTATTTAAAACATGTGTGTTCAATTTAATAAAACTTACATCTGCAATGTGTTTTCCACAGCACTGGCATTGTTTTGTTTTTTTCCTGTCTGCAACATAATAAGTATGTCACGCAACTGATGCAAAGGAACCAACTTGTGCACTTAGGGGAGAATAATCTTTGCATGCCACTTGCAATTAAAAAAAGAAGAAAAAAAAATCAATTAATTTAACAGTTTCCTTTTAAAGTCTGCCTCATGCTTATGAAAGTGAGAAGCTAAAGGCACTGGCTAGAGGTCGATATGCAATAACACCTCAACCTGCACCACATGTATCAAAACACCTCAGTCCTGATGAGCAGCATCTTCTGCTATTGTAGTGTTAGACTCCCATGAAAATTCCACCTATTCATCTCCCTCGTAGTCTGCATTTCCTGGGACTTCCAGTCTAGGATCCTGTACAGTGCTATTAATAAAAATTTGAGTCCAGTCTGCTGCATTCCTACTATATATAGCCATAGGAACCTCCAAGCCCTACACAGCTGAGAATGACATGCAATGGTTTCGTGTGTAAGGGTCAGTGCACCTACATACAAGATAACCACCTGCTATTATTTCCTAGCTGTATATTGATATGACTGTGGCAGTGGCTACTGTATTCTTAACAGAGTGTTGATGCTAGCTAGTCCTATCTGAAATGCAGTTTTGCAATCAGGAAAGATTGCCCCCTAAAGCCCAACTCCCCCATGTAGAAAAACATTGGTAAACACCCACTTTAGTACTGTGAACTGCTTGCCCATGGATTTCCCCATGTTATTCATTAACCAAAGAATAGAGCTCTGTTTTTTTTTCTCCCCTTCTACTAACTCTTTTTCTAGGATAGAACTGCTGACTTAAATCTCTTTGACTTTCAAATATCATAGCTAGCACATGTAAAGGGAATTATGGCCTCCCAAGCAGTGACTTACCATAGCTGTAGGTTGCGTGTGGACTCAGTAACTGGGATTCAGATTCAGCAAATTCACGCATGAGAGAGACTGAATGAGCAACAGGCAAAGAAGCAGCTTGTGTCTGAGCTCTTCTTGTAGAGGGTAAAGGAGGCGTGGCAAAATGCACTAAATCCACCCACTGCAAACAGCTTCAGCAGCTGTCCAGGCCCTAATGATTTACCAATAGCAGGATCAACATACGCAGATTGCATCTCTCTTGCAGGCTGTAATGGACAGAGCAGGGCCTGCTACCTGTATTTTGAGATGCACCCTAAACCATAGGCTTTTTTTTCTTTTTAGGCAGAAAAGCCAATTGCATGTGTGTGCATACATGTCTTTCATCTCTTTTCCCTAGGAAGAATACCTTCCAGGCTCCTTGCAAAAAAACAGACTTACATATAAAACAAAGTGTTTTGCCTACAATTTGATTAGTGTGAACCCTGCTGTTTAATCACAAATTGTCTGATAAATGGCCTGTTTCTTACTCCTCAAAATTGCACAATGAATCTTTTTTTAATATCAACACAAATTAAAACTTTGTTTCAAGAAAGGTCACTGGTGTTGGTCACCCAGCCAACAAATTTGGAAATAGGGTAAGTGTTTCCACCTTCCCAGTGCCTATAACACTATTGGTTACATGTGTCTCTAAGTCATTAACTTCCATTGTCAACAGAGACAAAAACAATTTACTTTTTGTTTTGTTCAACCAAAACTTCCATACCAATCTTAAATGCAGTTGTATCAACAGCTCCACCCATAGGATCATCTCACACTCCTTTCACTTAGAAAGTTGTTTTGCCTCAATATTGTTGAAGTAGTGCCTCAATAGCTGTGCTGAAAATAACAAAAATAAAATTGTTTTCTAAAATTCTATATTATATATTATAAAATTAAGTGCTTAACTTAATTGGAAATAGGGCTGCTGTCATTACTCTGAATGGCATGTGAGTCTACCAATACCTTATTAATGAAAATCTCTTGGTCTGAGACATTTTAGCTAAGCAAAAGCGCTATCAGTAAATTATCCTCTCTCAGGACTTTGTTTTGTACTTGCAGTGGGTTGGGCTCAGTTTTCTAATCAATATTTCTATGTCTAATTTCACTGTACCTTAACAAAAATTACTCAAAAGAAAGTTGAATGGCTTGTCTGTGAACATTAACTGCAATGTCGGAGCACATTGGCTCTTCTTGCAGCCACATCAGAGTCAACAGTGGGTACCTATTATGTTTCCCTCCTCGTTTCAGAATAGAGCTGATGTGGACACTATGATTCCTGCCAGTGGTGATGCGTAGGGGGTGTACATGCACCCCCTGAGAGCAATGGTGCACCCCCTGACTGGCCACATAGGCGATGGGTGGGGAGGGGCAGGCAGGAGCACCAATACCCTCCTGCAAGCCCCAGCCGATTGCTGCAGCTGCTTCCAGGAGTGGCTGCAGCTGCTTCTGGGAGCAGCTGCAGCAATCCACTGGCACATGCTTGGAAGTAGGATTCCCCGGGGGGGACTCCCCCCACCCCCAGGATTGCCCATGGAGGAGTCCCCACCCTGTTGATGGGACTGGTCACGGGGGGAGGGGGGGTGACTAAGGTGGCACCAGTCTCCCATGATTCCTTCTAATCTAGGAGATCTGAATTAAGATTACAACACCTGACTAAAGATTACAGGGCCAGCAAATGAGAGAACTACCTCCCTCAAAGTCCCAGTGTGTAAGTGGATTTTGCCGTAGGAAGTGAGGGGGATGCTGTTTGAAGTTCTGTCTGCATACAGATGGCTCAGGCAGCTTATCCTGAGTCTGCTTTCCCTGTGTTCTTTGCTACTGGACTTGTCACTGTCAACAGAAAATTCAGTCATGAAGACCCTCAAATAATACGAATGAAAAAAGTTGGGTATTTTTTTTTTTTAGGCTACCCCTTGGACAGTGAGTCATTTGAAGCAGGGCCTTTAATTTATCCTGTATATGTAGTGCCTCATATTTTCTTGCATACCACATACCTCTAAGTAAAACACACACTTTGTTTTTGAAACGATGAAAAAAAGATCTTTCCTTGAAGATACCAAGAAGCATGGTATTTTCACTGGGAAAACACAGACAGTCACAGTAGTGGAGGAGCAAAAACCTGTGGCTTCTCTTTTAATCCCCTAGGTGCAGGGCACAGCAGGTGGTGCTGGCTGAGCTGAACTGCATGGGTGGCCAGCAGGGTCTGCCAGGTCAGCTGAGGGTCTGATCCTAGGCATCACCTGGAACACCAGCCCCCATGGAATCAACTGAGGTCCCATCCAACTCGAAAAGAGGGGCCAGGCAATTTATCCCCTGCAGGATTAAGTTCTCAACTGACTCAGCAGGCTGCTGGCTGCCCACCCATTTCAGCTCAAGAAGAAAATAGAAGGGTCAGGCACTTCAGCTCAGCTAGTGGCACCTGCTGAGTCAGTCAGCTATGGGCCCTGATCCTGCTAGAGCTCAACTCCCTGACCCTCCCTTCTTTAGCTGTATGGGATTTCAGGAGACTGCAGGTGCCACTGGGTGCCCACCCAGCTGGATAAGGTAGGCTGGGTAGTTCAGCTCCTTCAGGAGTGGGCTCTCTGGCACCTCCATTTCTTCATTTAAAACGCAGCCTAATCTCCAGCTGCTAATTTTGGCAAAAAATGTGTTTGTTACATTTAACTAAATACAGTAGGTCCAATTTGCTTGTGCCTAAGAGACACTACCTCAACATAATTGCTATTAACAGAAGTCACATCCTTCATTATTTGTTTTCACATTTCTAATTCTGCCGGTCACTGCATTGCAATAATTCTGAATCATTGATGCTCATTCATGAAGCTGGAGTACCACTGCCAGTGTGCTAGTGACAATAGCAGAAAATATTTTTATTTCAATGAGGATGTACTTGAGATATAAAACAAAATTATTGAACATATATTTTGGAAGAGCTCCAGTTCTGTCTATACCACACACAGCTACCTGACTGGTTTAGATGTACATGTACTTGCCTTTTTTCACATGCTCATTGGGGATAGTATAGGCTTGAAATTTTAGATTAAACAGGGTTGTTAGAATTAATAATTGTGGACTGGAATTGTGTCCTGAGAATTATTTATTTATTTATTTTATTTATATTCTACCCTATCTAATAGGCTTAGTTTGTATATAGTTTCTCTAGATTTCCAGAGGAGTGATTCATAACACAGTTTGACTTATGTATCTGTGGGAGGGAGGGAAGGGGGGAAATCCTTGTCCACACTGCTTAAGGAAAACTGCTAGTTTCATAGTTTCTAGGGTCAGAAGGGACCTGAACAGATCATCAACTCCAACAGGACCAAGTGCTGGGATCATGATACCCTAGCCAGATATCTCTCCAACCTCCTCTTGAAGACCTCCAAGGTAGGGGAGAGCATCACCTCCCTTGGGAAAGTAACGCCTCCTGATATCAAGCCTGAACCTGCTCAATCAATTTGTGGCCATTATTCCTTGTTATCTCAGGTGGTGCCCGGAGGAACAGATCCTCCCCAAATTCCTGCTGGTCCCCCCTGGTGAGCTTGTAAATGGCCACCAGATCCCCTTTCAGCCTTCTCTTGTGGAGGCTGAATAGGTTCAGGCCATTTAGCCTCTCTTCGTAGGGCCTGCCCCTTGACCATGCAAGTAGCTCTCCTCTGGATGCTCTCAACTCTAGCCCCCTCCCTCTTGAATTGAGATGCCCAGAACTGGATGCAGTACTCCAGCTGCAGCCTGACCAGCACCACATAGAGGGAAAGGATCACCTCCCTGGACCAGCTTGTGATGCATCTGTAAGTGTACAACAAGGTGGGGTTAGCGTAATTGACAGCTTCCTTGGATTGGCAGCTCATGTCCATCCAGGAGTCAACAAAGACTCTAAGGTCCTTTTTTGCTACTGTGTTGACAAGAAGGGTGTTCCCCAGCCTATAGGTGTGTTGCCGGTTCCTTCTCCCTTGGTGCAGCACCCTGCACTTGTGTGTGTTGAATTCCATCCTATTCTCATTCGCCCACCTCTGCAACCTGTCTAGATCTAGTTGGATTTTGTCCCTCCCCTCCAGCATGCCCACCTCGCCCCACATCTTTGGGTCATCAGCAAATTTGGACAGTGTGCTTTCCGCACCCATATCCAAGTCACTGATAAAGATGTTGAATAGCATAGGCCTGAGGACTGAGCCCTGGGGAACCCCGCTGCCCACATCCCTCCAGGCTGAAAACAACCCACCCACCACCACTCTCTGGGTGCAACCATCGAGCCAATTTGCCACCCATCTGACTGTGCAGGCATCAATGCCACGGTCGCCTAGTTTTTTTTTATGAGAATAGGGTAAGAAACAGTATCAAATGCCTTCTTGAAGTCCAGGTAGATGACATCCACCTCAACCTCCACATCCAAGAACTTTGTGACCTGGTTGTAAAAGGAAACAAGGTTAGTCAGGCATGATCTGCCTGCAGTGAACCTGTGTTGGTTGCCCCTGAGCATTACCTCCCACGCTGGGACCCCACAGATGTATTCCTTGATAAGTTTCCCAAAGGTCTTCCCAAGGACCGAGGTGAGACTAACTGGCCTATAGTTACCCTGGTCTTCCTTTCTCCCCGTCTTGTAAATGGGGACACATTGGCCTTTTTCTAGTCCTCTGGGACCTGACCTGAGCACTAAGAGCGCTCAAACAGCTGT
>NW_017728920.1:8085466-8089420 GCF_001723895.1 Crocodylus porosus | reverse complement strand
GCCGCAGTCTTTGGTTCACCGCATGGATCCTCCTCTCCCTCCTCAGCCCATAGCCCGAGACTGGGAGGATCGATGAAAACACTAGATTGTCCCTGACCCTAGGCATGGTGTCGTGTCCCCTGAGCCTGTCTGTAATCCTAGTGAGGGAGTTGTCCTGGTCCCTGCTCATAAATATGGAGGCAAAGAACTTGTTGAAGAGATCAGCTTTTTCCTTTACTGCAATCACCAGATTGCCAAGCCTGTCCTGTAGGGGCTCCACATTGCCTGGTACCTTCTTCTTACTCCTTATGTAGTTGAAAAAGGACCTTTTGTTATCCTTAATTCTGGTCGCCAGCCCTAGTTCTGTCTCTGCCTTGGCCTTCCTAACTGCCTCCCTGCAATCATGAGCAACAGAGGTGTAATCCTCCTTGGTGATAGCCCCTTGCTTCCACTGATTGTATGCCACCTTTTTTGCCTCTAAGCCCTCCTGGATGCCTTCACTGAGCCAAGAGGGCTTTTTAGCACTCTTGCTGACTTTGGTTCTCATTGGGACTGACTCCATCTGAGCTTGGAGGACCATCTCCTTAAAGAACAACCCGCTGTTCTGGACTCCCGTCTCATTGAAGCTGAGTCCCCGGTGTCTCTCTTACTAATCTCCTTAGCTCATTGAAATCGGACCTCCTGAAGTCAAGGACTTTTGCCTTACTGCTTGCTTTCACCACCCTGTGCCAGATGGTAAATTCCAGCAGACGATGGTCACTAATGCCTAGGTAGTAGAGCACCTGCAGATCCCTCACCAGGTCATCGTCTGTGGCAAGGACCAAGTCCAGCAAGACATTTCCTCTGGTGGGATTATGTACCTCCTGGGTTAGGTGGAGGTCCTGTATGCAGTCTTAAAACCTACATGAGCATTAAGACCTGGTTGACTGATCCTCCCAGCAGGTGTCTGGGTAGTTTAGGTCACCCATGACAACCACATCCCTTGTCCTTATAGCTTCTGTGAGCTGACCTGAAAATTCGAGGTCCAGCTCATCCCTCTGGTGAGGCAGTCTGTAGTGGACGCCCGCTATCAAGTCCCTTTCGTCATGCCCCCTTGCATTCTAACCCAGAGCACCTGTTTTCCCCTCTTCTGAACCCATCCTGGTCATTGAGGACCTGTACTGCTCTTTAACATAGAAAATATCATTGTTGCTAAAACAACTTTAGTGTCCTCAGAATCTCTCTTGCTTGTGTCTGAAAAGCTTCTATAGATGGCTGACCAAAGTGCAGCCTTAGTTCTGGTTTTTGTCCTGTTAAGCCCCATCCACACAATAAAATGTGCTCCTATGGGAAATCTTCACTAAAAGATCTTCCCATTTCATCTATCAACAAAATGCAGAACGTTTTTTTTCTGATAAAAGCTAGGCTTCGCATGGCTCAATTAGGGATTGCACCTCTCTGTTGCACCACCTTCTGGTATCTCTTGACACCCTAAATGTAGCAGGGTAGTTATAGGGCTGTGGTTTAGCTCCCTTATTGGTTTACCTTGCCAAACGTGGCTAGGATTAAGTAGTACCATCTAGAGGGCTTGTGCCATGTGTACAGGTCCTTTTGAGTAGGGAAGCCAAAAGAGATGTTGAGGCACAAGGCCCTTGGGTGGTGGATCTGGTCTAAATCCAGCTGACCTATTATGATTATGCCTGCCTGGCATAATCTGGTCTCTAGTGCTGGTGATGATGACAATTTCTCAGCAGTAATCCTTAATTTGAGGTAGGTGTTCTAGGGAAAGAACTTGCACCCATTCTCTTTAGCACCTCTTTCTCTGATATTGTGATATGGCCCATGCTGATGCTGACCTCTGCCCAGCATGGAGAGGAGGTGTCAGAGTCACAGAGATTATTAGTACCTTTGAATGTCTTGCTGTGCAATACCAGTTCAGTCCTGAATAGGGAGCAACTCGGTTGCACTTTTATGGCTCCTCACTATACTCTGAAAACTTGGAGGTGACATACACTCGTCATTGTGGACAAACTGTAAATTGTATTTGAATCAAATACTCTTAATTAAAATTGCTATGTCTGTGCATCAACTCAGTGGAAGATGAAATTTTTCTGACCCCAATCAAGAAAGAGGTCCCAAATCCAAGATTATCAGTTATGCACTTTCTATCTGACTTTAATTTTGGTTTAAGAACCAGTGAGGGCTTGCCTGTTCGTATTTTAATAAGTTGTTCTCCTTGTTTGAACAGTGTCATTTCTGTTCTTGTTGATTCTACTTTTTTGAATATTGATAGAG
Organism: Crocodylus porosus; assembly: GCF_001723895.1. Classification (NCBI taxonomy): domain Eukaryota; kingdom Metazoa; phylum Chordata; order Crocodylia; family Crocodylidae; genus Crocodylus; species Crocodylus porosus. Next base: position 8,087,167 of record NW_017728920.1, on the reverse strand, counting down.
CTCCGATTTGCACAGTAAAAAAAATTTCAACTTTCACTCTGGTTTGAGGGGCATCAAAAGGGATGAGATATCTTTTGCTCATTAACTCAGTGGTCACCCAGGTATTTTGCCAGAACTCCTTACCAGTCCTCACCATTCTGTGAGGGGGAATAATAATTATATTAATTTCAATTACATACTGTAGTTCTTCTCTAGGCAGAGAGCCAGTGCATAAGCTTGTAGAAATGATGAGGGGCACTGGAGCTAGTACCAGTATGCAGAAGGGGAAGGGGTTTCTGGGTGGAAGGAAGGGGCTTTTTCTTAAATTCCAGTCTGTTTTTAGTTTATCTACTTGAAGGACTAAAGCTCAAATATTGAGGAGAAAAATTAGGGGAAAAGCTGGTATACACCATCAGTTTCTTAATGAAGGCAAAAGCAACTAACTTATTACAATGTCTCAAAAACTCTAAATGTACATGATTTTGAAACCGAACTCTGTCTCAGGAACTGACTTTAAGAAGGTACAGCACAGATTGCAGGGACACATTCTTCCCTCACCTCTCCCCCTGCCATTCCTTAGCGCTGAATGCAAACGGCTACCTCTTGAGAAGTGAAGGTAGTTTAGTCTGCGGGCTCATTCATCTTTGACCATTCAGCTGATATTTGAAATGCTACTACTATGATATAATAGGTTTAATTAAAGGGCTTGTTTAGCTTTTTGGGATTTATGGGAGTTGTGACAACCTTTAAATTGACAAAGGGGCCAGATAAATAGAGATGAATTGCTAATTATCCCTGTGTGAGACTCTCTCTCGTCATGTCACTTCATCAAAGTCACTGAGGACTCGGGATTCACTTTAGAGCAATGAATAAAATAGATTGGAGACTCATACAAATTGGGACTTGACTAGTCAACTCACACAATGCATTTGTTCATTTTAGATAAGGGGACCTGGTGCAGGGGGTCAATACACCAAGCTGCCTTTCTCCTTGAGAAAGCTAAGTTCAAAATACTGCATTAGAGGGGTATATGACTGAAAGTCTGTAGAGGCATAAACAGCAGGGGCAGAGAGGAATACTTTAGGGCTTTGAAAGGGGCATAATAACAAGGATTAGGGTATTTAAATGAAACCCAGAAGTGATAGACATACTGGGGCATGGAGAAATGTGTGTATGTGTGTGTGTGGTGGTGGGGGTGGTGGAAGAGAGAGGTATTACGGAAGTGGGGGAAGAATGATATCAGCACTTTTCCTGTCCTTACAGGCCAAAGACAGTATATTCTGGTGGGTCTTTTCTAATAATGTATGTTTCCAAAACTTTGGAACATGAACCTTTTTGGTCCTTTATAGTTGCATCCACAAAATGACATTAGTGTTTAGTATCCTTCACCCTTTCCTAGAAAGGTATTTCTAAAATTAAGATGAGAGAGCTCAGTTTTTCCCCTTTCACCTTGGCATCAGTTGATCAATGTAAACTAGCATCTGATGTTGGCTATAGTCATTGGCTACATCAAGGTCTCATAGAGGTAATGTGAGTTTTGTAAGAACCCCTTTTATAGCTATTATATGGCTTGCCTTCCCCCGGCATCAGAATATACAGTATGCCACTGATCTGGATTCCTTGGACTTCTTCAAAGGACTTCAGGAAGGCCTTTGATACGGTATCCCACCCCATACTGGTGAACAAGTTAAGGGGCTGTGACTTGGATGACTGCACAGTCCG
>NW_017728920.1:8067140-8084566 GCF_001723895.1 Crocodylus porosus | reverse complement strand
CATCTATGAATCTATATCTTGAGCAATTCAGTTTTAAAATCTAAGCAGTTTTATTCTGGTCTAACTCATAAGTGGAAATTGGCTGCCCCGGAAACCATTAAAACAAATCACTGGGACAGGAAATAAGGGCACCATGATTGGCCGTCAGTGTAGTAACAAGTATCACAAGTTCACTCTACTAGGTCCATGGGAGTTTGCAATGAAAAATATTCATGAGGTGGTGTAGTCTAATTTCGATGCCAGAACAATCATGTTCCCTTGAGCAATGCACTGTTGTCCTGGGAAACTGTATTAAATTTTTTTTCTAAAAGATTTGTCTGGTCTAGATTTAAATTATTTAAGTGATAGGCCTGCTAATATCTCCCTTGAGAGATGACAACACAATTTAATAACTCCCATGATATCAGAACAGTTTTTCTAGTACGGCCTAAGGATTTCCTCCCTCTCATTCTCAGGTAAAGTCTTAAGTTCTCTGGCACAGAACCACTGTTTCCTGTGCAATTCATAGGTTACATGAAGAATACATTTTACATGATTGTTGGGATTAGGTTTGGACCCTCCATATTTGCAACATGCATCCCCCAGGAAACATTACTAGTTTAGTTATTGTAATGCCCTCTCCCTGTCACTAGAGGTCAGGGAAATGCTATGAAACTGGAGAATTCCCCCAAATGATGTTTGCTGTATACCTGCAGACTGACACACATTTTAGAAATGGAACAGGTCTAATGTTAAAAGTGACATCTAACATTATTAGCCCAACTATGAATTTAAAGATGATTTATGCTCATAAAACTGACTCTGTGGCTATAGCCCTTTACTACAGCCCAGACCTGCACCCAGTATGTTTTCTGAGTCATAGCCTCTTTGGTGGCTGACACATGAGAATGACTGTTCTTTCTTGTCAGCAGGATGGAGACAATAGAGCTGTAGTAGGAGACTGCAGCTTTGCTTCCAACCTCTGCATCAACACCACTTCATGTAATTCTGCTTTTCAATTCCTCCTTGCTCAGAATGGATGTAGAACGCAGAGCGAACACAGCTTGACCTTGAAATGCTAGCAATAAAGTAACATTGATATGTTGGGATGCTGCATCTCTTTCCCCTCAACTACTACCTGATCAAAGGTCAGAGTCTCAGTTTTGCCAAGACTGCACTGCCAAGCAGGGAAATGGGTGAAGAGAAGGTAAGCAAGCAGGTTCAAACAGGTAAGAGCAGCTGAGGAGTTCTTGCTCTAATTTGGGTTGGTTGGCAGTAACCTCCAAGGGGCACTCCACCAGCTGGCTGATGAGAGCTAGTACTTTACACCCTGTTCTGACATCTGGTCCCTATTGTTGGCAGGCCCCTACATGAGGGGTTTATAGGAACAGGCTGTATTGGCTCTGTGCCTGCTGGGAACTCCAACTGCAGGGACGTCACAGAGTGCTTTCTAAATGAGGAGTGCAAAGGGGATGGGTCAGAACAGAGCTGTTGAGTTGAACCACAAATAGATTTAAGGGCATGACAGAATTGTGGGGATTTCAGTTACAATAGGGGTTTGCTAAGCATTATGCCTCGTGGACTGCTTAGTAGCGGCTGTGCCAAGGTAACTGCTTTAAAGGGCAGTTCTTGAGGGCATAAAGGGCAGACAATACCTGTCATTACATTTAACATTTTTTTTGGCTACTCTCCATTTTAGATCTCCTTCCCCATTTCTGCAGTGCCTTATGAGCTCGTACTCTTTTTGCAAACTTACTAAGTTTGGTACTTTTATTGTTGATAATATTAGGGATGTCTACTGGATCATGCTGCCATCAATTTTTGTCCAAGGCGTGATTAAAGTAAATGGGAAAAATAGTATACATACTAAGTATGCAAATGACCAGTGTATTTCTCTTGGTGAGGCTGCTAACTAAGCAGCTAGTGACTCACTTCAAAAGATGTGACTCTTCAATGAATATGGTAAGATAGAAGGAATCCAATTGTTGAACACCTTGCTTATCAACAACTGAGCCAGATTGTTGGATCTCAGTTTGTGTGACTGAAGAAGGAAACCATGTTAAGTTCTAGCTACTTCAGTACTGATTCAGATTTGCCTCCATGCCCAGGATGAGGAGTGCATCTTCCTCACTTTACAGACAGGGAACCAAGACATAAAAGAGAATAAATGCCTTTCTTAAGGTCATAGTGGAAGTCTGTGGCAAAGACTCGAACCCAGCTCTGAGCTTCAGCCTAGTTCCCTAATCACTAAATCATCCCTCCTCTGAAGCCTTAATACATTACACTACAATACAATACACTGTTTGCGCCTGCCACTTTAAGACTTGGGGCCAAGCAGCCAGCAGGTGCTTAATTGTGGCAGCCATTTTAGAGCTCTAGCCACCCATATAGATAGGGCCTTCCCCTTTATGGGTGTGGTCCCCCTGGGACTTTTGGCTCTACTGGCCCTGGCCCACCTCCAGGCCAGTCGGAACCCTGGGCCCTCAGCTCTGGGCATCCGTCGCGCTGGGGCCCTGGCCCTTTGACTCATCTGGTCCTGGCCCCAGCATTGAACAGTTGGGGGATGTCAAGACAGGTATTCTGGAGTCTATGGCCCCACTGTATCACTGGGGTACACCTTCTGAACCCTATAAGGGGGTAACCTACATGGTTGTGGCAGCTGGGGTTAAGGCACCCCAACCCACCTTTCACCAGTGTGGTAACTGGCCTGGCATTTCCTGGGAGCTCCCGTGCCACTGTGAGCCCCACCAGGCCACCCACTCCTGGCAGGGTGCAGGAGACCAACTCCTGGCAGGTCAATCCTAGGACTGGCCTGGAGGTGGGCCATGGCTAGTAGAGCCAAAGGTCCTGGGGGGACCATACCCATAAGAAGGAAGCAGCTCAGGGAGCTATGCAGCCTAGAATGAATATGGAATAGGCCGCCTGAATGGAGGGATCCAGGTGGGGTTCAAACAGTAGGATTCTGGGGCCCAAAGTGTAAGAACAGAGGATGCCATATGTGAGGCATGGGCTGTGGTGTAGGGGAGGTACGGAGCCGCAAATAGTGCCCCCTGGCATCGGGGCAAGAAATGGGCAGCCTTCTGCTTAATTAACAACAATTAATTAATTAACAACAAGGCGTGATGGACAAGAAGGTGGGCAGTTAGCCCAGAAAAAGGTGGGTGGGCCACAGGGAAATCTGCCCTGAGAAGGTCCCCTGTTACAGGGACCTGGGACAGAAGTTCAGTAAACCTATTTAACCTAAATCAGTTAAGTCTGGTACTACATCAATATGGGCCTATCTTTAACCAGTTTTGCCATTTCAAAAGCAGCTTATATGAATTAAACTTCTGTTATGTCACAGATTTGAACCAGCTTCTGATCACATATCACATACCAGTCTGTGTGTCATTTCTGTCCCTAGCCTAAGAATATCGGTATAAACTGAAGGTTGTCAGGAGGCTGTAATGCATACAAAGCCTTTGCTTGCTCTGTGTATACTGTTATGTAGTATTAATAAGACAAACTGTTATTTTTTGATAGTTTGGACTTTTGACCTTACTAAGTCAAACTTATTTGACAGAGTTTACTGTTATTCCAGTTAAATACATGATTAAAATGGAAAAATATTTGCTGGTGAGAATTACCTTGGGAATTAGCTAGGGGGCAGTAGAGTATCCCATACAGCTCTGGGTTTTTGTTTTTTTTCAATAGTGGTTTGAAGGTCCTACCCTAAAGAAATAGTTTTAACTGTATATTGCTGCTGCTGCTGCTTTGTTTGTGCAATAAAGAGGCAAAACAATGGACCAGAAAGTAGAAGCCACAGTTCTTGGAAACAATATCACACCATGATAGGAAAAAGGAATGTATCATAATGTAAGAAGCAGGGCTGAACAACCAAGTGACCCTTTCCAAAGCACAAACTTGGTTTCAATCTGGAAAACAAGTGATCGTCTCTCTAAGGAGAAGGAAGTTGTAACTTTGGGGGCAGTTCACTCAAGGCTTCATCACATAAAAGAACTTGAATAGGGAAGAGAGGATTGGGTGAATATTTTGGTGACTGATTTTCTTATGAAATAGGGTTATGCAATTTCTATTTAGCTGCTTTCATTTTGAAATTAATGTTATGTTTGTTGCCAGAATTCAAGAGCTTTTTTTCCATGGAATGTCTGGCCAAAACACTTTTGCTTGACCAGGCTGAAGAAAAGTGCCAGGGATGCCTGCAGCAATGTACATTTCAGGAATAAGCAATCTGGTTTGAATAAAATCCCTCCCACCTTGCTGTAGAACTTAAGTTTAATCTTTTCTGAGAAACAAAGATTTAGATAACTTAACAACATTTTTTTGTGGATGCTTCTGTGTTCCATCTCATGTCTGGCTTGAAGCTCCTGCAATGATGTTAGAAATGTTGTTCTGACAGGAGTCCTGTCTTAATCAAAAATAGAAATTAACTAGTGTTTTACAAGTAGGAGTCCTGTCTTAATCAAAAATAGAAATTAACTAGTGATTTACAAGTAAAGCTGACCCTGACACATATCTGTCCTGATTTTCTATACCAAGAGGTTTAACGAATTTGGATGAGCATCTGTACTCCTGAGGTTTACTTGGAAGCATAAATTATTTATAAAGCTGGTATTCTGCCATGGGGAAACAATTGCAGAACTCATAGATTTATGGATAAATTGTGAAAAGTCAGGAGGTCGCATACTGAGTAGACTGGAAAAATGGTCTGTACCAAGCAGAAGAAATACAACAAAGACAAGAGCAGTCCTGCACTTGGGATGGAATAGTTGAATTCACAAAGATGGATTGGGGAATGACTGGCTAGGCTGCAGTACTGCAGAGGAGGACCTGGAGGTTATAGCAGACCATAAGCTGAATATAAGTCAACAGCGTGTTTTTGCTGAAAAAAGGCCAAGAGCATACCGAGTTGTATTAACAAGAGTGTCACTTGTAAATCAAGGGAAGTGATTGTTCCACTCTATTCAGCACTGGTGAGGCCTCACTTGGAGTACTGCATCCAGTTATGGGCCCCACACTTCAAGAAGAATACGAACAGTTTGGAAAGTGTCTAGCACAAATGACAACAATTATTAAAGGCCTGAGAAGTAAGACTTATGAGGAATGGCTGAAAGAGATAGGATTATTTAGTTTGGGGAAGAGACAATTGAGGGGGGAATTGAGGTCTTCAGATACCTGAAGGGCGATTACAGAGAGGATGGAGGTGATCTTTTCTCTGGGGCCTCAAGCTGCAGCAGAAGAAATTTAAATTGGAGGTTAGGGGGAACTTTCTGACTATGAGGATGGTCAAGGACTGGAACAAGCTATCTAGGGAAACTGTGGAATCTCCATTCTTGCAAGTTTTCAAGAGCAGGTTAGGTAGACACTTGGCTGGGATGGTTTAATCAGGGATGATCCTGCCCTGAGCAGGGGGCTGAACTAGATGAGCTCATGAAGTCCTTTCTGCTGGCTCTGGATTTAGGACCCAGATGCCTCGTTCCAGGGGGACCCACTCTCAGGCTGACCATGACCTTTCCATTCAATAATAGGCAAATTTATTGATACACAGTGATAACAGAAAAGAAACAAAACAAGCAAGCAAGCAATTCTATATCTCTACCAATCTGAGGGCTATCATCAGAGTCAAACACCTGGCCAGGATGCTTCACTCTGAAGGCTCTCTCTTATGTGTCAGATGTCAGCAGCCTGGAGGTGGGATGCTGAGGCCCACCCACCCTTCCCCCCAGTGGGGTGGATCAGAGAGGCTGGTGGAGTGCCCTCTGTCCATGGTGTCCTCAGGGACCCCTCCTGGGGAATTGGTATGGGGACCCCTCTCGGGGATCATCTTGGGGAGGAAGGATGAGGTGGAGGACGTGGGATGGGGTGTGGACCTTTGCTGCTCCAAAGTCCTCCTTTTATATTCTCCTTCCCTCCTGATGACTTTTCATCCATGGCTATTGCTGATTGGTCACTCTCTCTGTCAGTCACACTGTCCACGTTCTATTCTATCAGCATATTCCAAGCCCATCACATTTTCACCCTTCCCAAGACAGCACTTTTAGGCCCCCCTCTTTGGCCTTGTGAGCTGGTGCCACCTTATTCCATGTTGTGGAAGAGTGTGGTACATGCCCCCAGTTTCTCAGGCTATGTCTGTGTTTGTTAGACAACCTGTCTGCTTCTGAAGGCTGAGAAAACTGTGCATGTGAGACCTAGGCTTTTAGAAATCAATTAACCCCTGCTGCCCATCCTGAACCATTCCAATATATATATACACACACCTATAAACCAATTGCCCAAAAGCAAACCTTTAAATACCATTTTCAAGCCATCACCTTCCAGCCCTACATTCCTGTGATTCTTTACTTTTCAGTATACAGTACTGTTAAAGCATAGCCCAGTCTCCTGTACTGTCCTGCCCAGGGTATACTATGAGGTATTCACAGAATGGTCTTGCTCAGTCCTGAATGTCATCTTAAAGTGTCAGGCCCTTTTCAACAAATAGCCTTTCCCAAGTTAATTGGGGGTGGCCCAGATCCTAAGGTATGGAAAGAAACCTCCCTGCATCCCCCAGGTATCTCAAAGATCCTAGAAGCCTGAAGCCTGCTTGATCCAGAAACCAGAGTTCAGGAAGATGCATTACTTTATCATTCTTTTCAAGGTGCTGAAGCCTCTTCATTTGCTCTCTGCCACTAGACCTGCTTCTTATGTATCTTGGCCAGCTTCTGCTTCCTGATCCAACATAAAGCTATTTTTTTCCTGAGCTGTGGCTACAACTTGGGTTAAGGGAGGTGGAACCTCTGTGGATAAGCCCTGCAGGGCAGCCATCTGAGCTCCATTCACATCTGCCTTAGGCACTGTTGTTGAGGTTCTACAGTTCAGTGCTTCATGTAGTCATTTTACTATAGTTTGATACTCTTTTGTATAGGTGCTGTTACCTCCTAGGTCTAGTTTAATTGGGAGGTTCATAGTACCTGAAATGGTAACACTGAAATTTCCAAGCAAGCTGCGCATACTTCAGCAGCATTAGCAGTGACCTCTGTATTACGTCAGGGTTACAATTCAATAAACAGAAAGTAGAAACTTACGCCCTTCTTCCTACCTAAAGTATCTGTCTTCAGTAACCAGCTATTGATCAATAATCTACAATAGATTGAAAGAATATGTAAATAAAAATAAATATCAATAAAAAGTCTGCCTGGAGCCATCTGTTTCTGTCTGTGCAACCACATGCCCAACAATGATTCAACCTTTGCTTTCAACATGTGATCAAACCAGCAAGTTGATTCACTTTAGAGTGATGGCTGCAATTGATTTGCACATTTATGTAAGTAATTAGTAGCCCCCTTGGCTCATGGGCTGTACTGACTCAGGACTGTTGGCTGAGTTTGCACTGTGTATGCCCTGAAGCTGAAACTTTGATCTATACATTCCATTGGCTGAGTTGTTTCTAAGCAAGAAGAAACTTTTTAAAAGTTTATGCTTGGCTCTTATACATGCTGTAGGGTAAAACCTATCATAGATTCTTCACAAGTACCTTAACCATGTTCATGCAAAGAGACGCTATGGAATTACAAATCTTCTTTGCTTTTGTGATACAGGTCAGATTGGGGAAAAGATAAAAAATTTTAAAAGCAACTGTTTTACTAATGTTTTTATGGCACAGTTAATTTCTTGTTTTGCAGGATTTGTATCAATAGAAGGAAAATGGGGCTCCTTTGGGGGAACTAGGGGATCTCATCACAATGTCAAAAATGATATATAAAATCTGGAATCAAAACAGTGTTTTCTTTTTCTTTTTAACCCCTTTTTTAAACTATAGATGACACCTGTCTTAATAAAATATTGTTTAGATAGTTTAGTTATTGCATGTAAGCTTTGAAAAAACCTTCCATTCATGCTACAAAGGTTAAATATGTCAATGAACCACACATTACATGTGATTCACTGGAAAAAAGAAACTTCCAGCAGGGATGAATTTGTCATACTGTTTGTACTACCTTTGTAGTTCTCTCTCTTCCAGTGAAATTCGAGAGGCAGCTCAAGTCCTGTGCTATTACATCAGCCCAATTAAATTAAGAGGAGGAAGTATCATACTTTGTTTCTCTGATGTTTTTCTCCGTTAACTTAATTGAGGCTTTAGAGAGCTTCTGGAATGTGGAAACTCTGTTTTGTGGAACTATATAGGAATTTTACAGCATGGAAGAAATTTTAACATATCGGAGGCCACCCAGACCCTATACTATTGTCCTGTGTCTTGTGTCATTAATTACACTAATCCAGAGACAGATAAAGTGCTTGTTTGTCATTGCAAACCACCTCCACCCCCCCAGAAAGAAGTATAAACCCCGCAATGTACTTATGGGATGTTGAGGACGTCAGCTTTCTGTTGGTATACGCCATCAGTTTCTGGCCTAGACAGTAGTCTGGTCCAGCTTCAAAACTGTTACTTGTCCATCAAATCAGCTGGTTGTTTTCTTAATACTTTGCTCAGATTAAGTATAGGATGTCCAGGAAGGGTGTCCAGGAAGGGTGGTCATTCCTAAAGGAAGTGATCCTTCGGGCACAGAGGGAGACTATCCCAGTATGAGGGAAAAGGGGGAAAGGAGCCAAAAAACTTCCTTGGCTAAATAGGGAAATCCAGGGGAACCTAAGGGCAAAAAAGAAGGCATATAGGTGGCAGAAGCAGGGGAAAGCTACCAAGGAGGAGTATACCTAGTTGGCCTGCACTTGCAGGGTGGCAGTTAGAAAAGCCAAGCAACTACAGAGCTGAGGCTGGCAACACAAATTAAAGGCAACAAAAAGTATTTTTCTAGGTATGTAGGGAGTAAAAGGAAGGTGCAGGGCAGCATAGGACCCCTACTGAACAAGAAGGAGCAATTAGTGACAGGGGAGGCTGGTGGTGGGGACAAGGCTGAGCTATTCAATGACTTTTTTGCCTCTGTTCCTGAACAGGGGTTAAGATAGTCTCCTAATGGGATCGCAGATGGGCATCAGAGGGACACCAGCCCACCAACTGACGATGCTGACTTGGTGCAGAGTCATGCGGATGGACTGGATGTGTTCAAGTCAGCAGGCCCAGATGAGCTGCATCCAAGGGTACTGAATGAATTGGCCGGTGTCATAGCAGAACTACTGGTGCGGCTGTTTGAGCACTCATGGCGCTCAGGTCAGGTCAATAGAAAAGGGCCAATGTGGTCCCTGTTTTCAAGAAGGGGAGGAAGAAGGATCTGAGTAATTATAGGCCAGTCAGTCTCACCGCCATCCTTGGAAAGGTCTTTGAAAAGATGATGAAGGATCGTATTTGTGGGAGTCCAGCAGGAAAAATAATGCAGCAGGGAAACCAGCATGGATTTGTAGCAGGTAGATTTTGCCTGAGCAAACTAGTTTCATTATATGACAGGGTCACAAAATGCTTAGATGCAGGATTAGAGGTGGATGTTGTTTTCTTGGATTTTAGCAAGGATTTCAAGATGGTATCTTATCTCATTCTCCTAAATAAATTAAGAGACTGTAACATAGATGTTTACACAGTCTGGGAGGCAGCAAATTGGCTTAGCAGTTGCACCCAGAGAGTGGTAGTAGATGGGTCAGTATTGTCCTGGAAGGATGTGGGTAGTGGGGTCCTGCAGGGTTCAGTCCTTGGACCTGTGCTCTTCAATATCTTCATCAGTGACTTGGATGTGAGTATGAAGTGTACTCTGTCCAAGTCTGCAGACAGTACTAAATTGTGGGGTGAAGTGCACACTCTGGAGGGCAGGGAACAATTGCAGGCAGACCTGGACAGGTTAGAAAAGTGGGCAGTACACAATAGGATGCAGCACAACAAAGACAAATATGGAGTGCTGCACCTAGGGCACAAAAATATCCAGCACACCTACTGGCTGGGAAGTGACCCTCTCAGTAGCACAGAAGCAGAAAGGGATCTCAGAATCATAGTGGACTCCAAGATGAACATGAGTCACCAGTGTGACAAAATTATCAGCAAAGCTAACCACACTTTATCATGCATAAGCAGATGCATGACAAATAGGTCCAAGGAGATGATACTCCCCCTCTATGTGGCATTGGTTAGACTGCAGTTGGAGTACTGTGTCCAGTTTTGGGTGCCATACTTCAATAAAGATGTTAATAGACTCAAGAGGGTCCAGAGGAGGGCCATGTGTATGGTTAGGGGCTTACAGGACAAGCCCTATGAGGAGAGACTAGAGAAACTGGACCTTTTCAGCCTCCGCAAGGGAAGGCTGAGAGATGATCTTGTGGCTGCCTACAAATTCATCAGGGGCATGCAGCAAGGGATTGGAGATGCTCTGTTCACCAGGGCACCTCTTGGGGTAACAAGAAACAATGGACACAAACTGACAGAGAGCAGATTTAGGCTAGACATCAGGAAAAACTTCTTCATGGTAAGAGTGGCCAAAATTTGGAATGGGCTTCCACGGGAGGTGGTGCTCTCCCCTACCTTGGGGGTCTTTAAGAGGAGACTGGATAGGCATCTGGCTGGGGTCATCTGACCCCAGCACTCTTTCCTGCCTAGGCACAGGGTTAGACTTGATGATCTGTTGAGGTCCCTTCTGACCCTACTATCTATGAATCTATGACCTATATCTTAGATCTGTACAACTTTCAGTGCTTGCAAATAACTTGATAATATTCTTCAAATATGAGGATGTCCCTGAGTCCCCAAATGTAAGGTCCTTGCTTTAATAAGTACAACAACTCTTTTGACACCATTTATAATCTATTCCTTTAGAGAACTTTATCTTGGATGCACCATTCAGTTCTCAGGAGTTCAGTTTTGTTGTTTTTATTTGCTTGACAGTATCACCCAGATGGCTCAATGGAGGTCAGATGGTTCAATGGAGGTCAGGGCTTCATTATTCTTGATTTTATGTATACACATAAGAGAGATTTCAGGCCCCACAGAGCCTACAGTTTAAACAGACAAGTTAAAGAAGGGGAGATGGGAAGTATTATTCATCTGGACTTTACAAATAGGGAATAGAGGAACAGGGAGATCAAGCAAGCTGTGCATAGGTTTTAAGGTGCTGAACTCCCATTGATTTTAATGAGAGTTAAGCGACTTATCCAATTTCATGTAGAAAGTCTGTGGAACAGCCAGAAACTGTCAGGTAACTAACCTACAGGATTCTATTCATTTCATTTTCAGTCATTTATACACTGTTTCCCAACCTAGATGCAAGGAGGCTGGATAATTTACCCAAACATCCATGAGAGTCGGCTCTCAGCTCCTTCCTTCAAGCAGTGACCATATGTCTTCCCAGATTCAAGCCTAAATTAATTTCTAGGGAGGCAGCAACCTATTTCGGGCACATCCTTTTAAGCAGGAGATCAAAGATACAAATAAACCTGCTGGAGAACCTTCTGCCTTTGTTGCATACAATGAAGGTGAACCAGGATGCCACAGCTACAACATCATCATCTTTACAGGTATGCTACCTGACTGATAGGGTCTCTATTATTAGTAGCTGGGAGGTCATTAGGGTCTCTCTCCTGCCTTCCTGTTTTAATCAATCAACTCTCTTAGTGACAGCTCTTGACCATTAAATAATTTTTATTAGTATCTAGGGCCCAAAAGCATGGATGATTCCATCTATCTTCATTAACACTAATTTCAGCATGAGGAAGAGTATACCTGAGTGACAATAGTAGGACATTTTCTCCTCTGGCTCCTTCCCCTCCTTTCTTTCCCAATGGGCAATAAGCATTCAGAATGGCTTTTTATCATCTATTGTTTTGAGGTCTTAGGTGGTACCCTCTCTTGTCTACCCTGAGGGACTTAAGAAAAAATGGACACTATCCTTTTTAAAGTTAGATAAATAATATATAATTACCCTCATTTTGTAAGTAATCTAAGAATGTCTCCCAGGTCAAGAAGGAAGAAAGAAAGATCAATATTTATTGATGTCTGAATTACATTCCTCTACACTAAAAATTAACTTCTTCGGTTGCTTAATAGAATCCACCCAGGGCAAACTGTAGGCTGCAAATCCATTGTTCAGGATATTAATCCACGTAGAGAAAAATTGGCTTTTTGGGGGGTTATTCTTTGGCCACCTTTCCCCTGTTCTTGTTTTCTTAAGAGATCCAAAACCAGAATTTAATGTATTTTGCTCTCAGATGATACGAGAGGGCATCAATGCTCTAACACATTGACAAGGTTTGGTGGTTGAGATTTGGCATTCCAGGCCTTCCTTGGCTGTAACCCCTGTTTCACAGAACATGTGGGATTAGGAATAGGCTATGGATTCTCTTGTAACACATAAAGGAAGCAGTATATTCAGACTCTCATTTGGTACAGACTCTTGTTTTCCGAGATTTAAATCCAGGTACTTTGTATGGGGGGCCTTGAAAGAAAGTTCTTGAGAGAAATGGTATCCCAGATAAAAAAACAGATCAACAGTTTGTTGCCCTGTGCATATTTCTCCATCACAAAATGGGAGGCAAGGCATTGAAATGTAAAGGAAACAGAACTGATTTATGACTGGGATGGAAAACAATGGGCTCCTATAGACATGTAGGGAACTGGCTCCGATGCGCTGGAAATCCAGCGAGTAGGAGCAGACTCGATTGAGTCTGCTCAATTAATTGAGTTTGCTAGAGCACAGAAATAAACATGCTCCAACAGACTCTAGTATCCCATGTATCAGTGTCCCTTGCATTGAAAAATGGCAGCAGGGTGGTTTGTACTAACACTTATTTGATGAGCTTTAGTTCAAAGCACCCCTCCACCATTTTCAGTGAAGGAAATGCTGATACATGTGATGCTTGGATATTTCTAATTAGTACAGCTCACTGATTAAAATTCCCCCTCCCCCCCATGCCTCCCAGATCACATGCAAAAATGCCCAATAACCCCTTATTCATCTACTTTACATTGTGGAGTTCCTTCCTTGTGGAGGGAGAGAGAGGTTGGATGGACATTTATATGTATTCTAAGGAGAAAGATCTGCTTGCCTGAGAAAATTACATATGAAAAAATATTGCCTTAGCCATGATAATCCAGGGAATATGTGTGAAGCAAGATTTTTGAGGTGAAGGAAAGGAATATTTTTTACTGAACCCAAATACTGTTGGGAGAGATTGTCAAACAAAATGCCTGCCTCATGTCTGGGAAAGAAGATATAGTGTAAGCTACTTAGCAGTTAGAACAATTATTTTTGTTTAACTCCATTATGTTAATGAAAATAATCATTTAAAATGGGTAGTGGGGAATAAACCTATAAAACAATGAGAAGTTATCAGAGGTAGATACAGATCAAATTAAAAACAGTTTCTAGAGTTAAAACACTGTCTGCGGTGCTGTTTTTTTCATTTTAAGAAGCTAATGTGAGAGTGCTTCACCGAACTGCTCCCTTTTAAAACTGTGCAGTCCTTGTCTCCAAAAGAAAGCTACATGATATTTGTAGAAAATGGGACAGAGAACAAAAACAGTTTCTAGCTTAACTGGACACCAAAACCCATGGACTTAATGCAGACAATGTTATTATGGCTCTTTAGAACTCACCTACTTTCCCAGGTAACTTCTTTTTGCTCAACAGGTGATAATGAGCCTCTTTCCTTTTGAAAGGTCTTATTAATTTATATATTGGGGTTTAAATAGCAACTATTCCTTACTTGGTTTGTAATTACCTCTGGCAACCTTTCTATGTGCAAAGATGGGCAGAGTATGAGCTAATTCTTGGGTAGCAAAAAGTGGAAAGGTGTATAACAAAGCCAACCAGAAGAGAAAAATATCAAGTGTGTGAAGAAGTAAAAGTAACACCAACCTGGCACACCAGCTGAGAGTGTATATAGACTACAGAATTACATGTTTGTTGGTTTTCATTGAGCAGGAGAGAGAGGGCTGCAAGCAGCTAAGATGGAGACATGAAGTAGGAGTGTATATGTGATCTGTTAGGTCATGTGATACTTGGAATATGAATACCTGGTTTCTGAAACTCTGGTGAGACCATTTTTTTTCACTGGATGAGGCTGCAGTGGTGATAAAGTTCCATAGTTGTATCATATATTAAATGAGCTCTCTGCAAATCATGTTAACTAAATGTCATGCCATACTAGTCCTTTCCACATCTCCTCAGAGTATACCAGGTGAGATGTACTTGGTTTCCTTATTTATTTTTACATTGGGGAGTTTGCATTCATAGGAATATAAAACTGGGAGATCTCCTGGGTCATCAAGACCACTTGCTTGCTATCAGGCAACTGGGTCATATAATCCCTTTCCTAAACTGATCAAGACCCATTTTAAAAGTAGTTAGGTTACTTGTCCTCATTTTGCATCTTCACCATGGCTTCACTATGGCTTTTATCCTTAAATGATAAAAAAGAAGCCTGAGCTTTGAAGTATTCGGTTGCTTGTACAACTCAGCCAGCTTCAGAATTCCATTAACTCTAATGGGCAATGCTGTGGTGTATACAGTACTACCTGGAGTGTAATAATCTCCACAGGGACTGGAGCTTCTTTGAGAGCTTCAAAACTAGCCAGCTACAGAAAATGGCCTTGAAGCTTCAGTTTCAAAGCCAAGTGGGGGAGAGTTGTGGTAAGTAGTCTCAGAAATGCCTCAGTGCAACAGCCTTCACCTCCAGCTTAGGCTGTCTGTAGATGAGAGGAAAGTTTATGGCAGGGTATGGAAAATGCATAAAGTCACAAAGACAATACATGAAAAGTATGTTACAAAGGTAGTTTAATCAGTGGGGAAGGAGAAATGGTTTATTCTTAGCTGCAGAGACAATTGGCTGAGTTGCTAAAGAATGCATCCCTTCAGGTTGTTTCAGACCAACATTTTCTAAAATTGCTCTAGAGTTTCCAGGGGCTGCTTCAGGATTCTGTAGGAGCCAAATCTTGGAGGAGTGTGCATCTCAGGACCCAGGACATCTTTGTGGGCCTGGGTGAGGCTTTTCTTTGTTCTTCAGTGACACACTCCATATTCTGTTATTTTCCAAGCAGTTATATTACCTGCATCTTGCATCTTCCCCCGAACCCATTTTAGTCTGTCCCAGCATTCATTCCAACACACTGCAGAATTATGGACTATAAGTACTATCCTATTAGACTGCTCCTTTCAGTCTTGTATTTACTGATTGCCAGCCACTTGTTTTTACTGATTCTTCAATAGCACTTTTGGGAGAGGCTTCTCTTCCTACATAACTCCTTCCAATTCACATTAGGTGATATACACCTGGGTTTCTTGAGGAAATCCCATGTGAACAGTTTACCCTGAAACCACCAGTTACATATACAGAGATTAGATAAAGGGCCAGTTATTTAATGCAACTTTTAAATCATATATCCAGGAACAGCTATTGGTCACATAACCTATAAAATGTCATTGGGCAGTATACATTGCTTACTGTCTTTCTTAATGTTTGTATATCTTTATTTTTCTTCTCCTGGACTTCTTCTGCTGTTATTTCCTTCTGGCTAAGTAATAAATTTCTAGACTTTTAAAGACACTTTGCTGCACTAGAGTAAGTTAAATAATATTTTAAAAGGAATGCAGAAGGTAGAACCTCATGTATCAAAAAATCCTTATCTCTGTGACTGACACCTTAAATTATTAGAGTGGAGCAAAATCTAAAACCGATATACTTTTTGTTATCTATGAAGCTAGTGTCCAGAGTTGAATAGAAGGCAAGTGAAACTAATTTTATCAGATGGGTAAACTTAAATTAAAAATATTTTAGGATGATTTAAAACATTCAATAAAAAATTCAGAAAATTGAAATCCTGAAGAAAAATATGTAAGAGATTGCAATCTAAATTTTCATGGGAAAAAATATTTTTATTTGTCAAAATTTGTTAAAGAAACAAAAAAAAGTCCCTACATCTGTGTCTAAATTCAAGTTGACAGCATCCCTTTGGATGTATTACAATAATTTCATACAGGGTTGAACCAAATTCTGTATTCAGGTGTTCAGTTCAGTGCTGGGCACAACGATGTCCCTAAGCTGATTTGAATGCTTTTACATAGAATTTGGATGTACTACTTAGCTGCGGTATCCTAAAAGGACATGCTGGAAGGGGCATGGTTGACATAATACAAAAAATATTCTTGTTTAGTATTGCTGTGGCAGAAGTCACCAGGTGGGTGCTGGAACAGCTGGCTAGCAGTGCTACATTAACAAGGGTCAGATTTTGAGGCAGAGTCGCTCTCTGGTAATCAAGCATTGCTCTGTGGAGCTGATGATGAAAGAAAAGGACCAATCTCATTGACTAAGGCAGCAGTTCCCAAACTGTGAGCTGCAACCCCAAATGGGGTTGCAACATCAGCAGATGGGGTTGCGATAAATGTGCCCCCTGAGATTTCTGCACCCACAGTGCGGTATGGGGCTGCAGCCAGGCTGGACCAGCTCTGGGCAGGAGCTGCTTCTGTGGCCTAGTGGGTGGGACCTGCTGTGGCAGGGAGTGCTGCACCCCCCCGTGGCCACCAAGGTGAGGCACAGCAGTGGCAATAGCATGAAGTTGCGCCTCACTGCTGCCAAGTGAGCAGGGGGTGCCTTGGCTTGGCAGCCATGGTGGCATGGTGTGGCACAGTGCTTCCTCCCTCCCATGCCAGGTCCTGCCCACTGGGCCATGAACAGGGCTGGCCTATCTTATACTGCGAAACCTGCAGCTGCAAGGGGCCCCACAGCAAAGGGGCCCCCTGTGCATAGGCAGCAGAAGTGAGGGGCTAATGGGGTTCATCCCCCCCAAACAGAGAGCAGCAGCAGGCATTGCCTTAGGGCAACCTGGCTGCAGGGTCCTACAGCAGGGGCAGGCCCACTGAGCTACCCTATGCATTCACAGCCAGCCCAGCCTCAGGCAGGTAAATTTCTTTTAATTTTTTTTTTTTATTTCCATGGGCTTGGAGGGGAGGGCAGATCGAGCCCCCACAGTGCAGGAGAGAGTAGGGTAGCAGAAAGGTGTCCCTGGCCCACTGCATCCTGCACTGTGGGCATTGTCCCATGAACTGGCCTGGCCCCCATTCACTGTGGCTTGGGCCCTGGCCTGGCTGGGTCATAGGGCAATCAGAGTGCAGTGGCAGATGCTGCTGCCATGTGCCTCACTGTCTGGCCCACCCAGCTGCAGGATGCACATGGCCATGTCCACTGCTTTCAAAGTTGCGGTGGCGAGGCACAGAGACATGGAGCAGAGGCTGAGCCCAGCTTGCAGCTGTGGCCTGCCCTCACCTGTGCAAAGACTGGGGGGCCATGTGACCTCCCCCCACCGTGGCTGCCTGGTGCCAGGTCTCTGGAGGAGCCACCAGGCTCTTCCTGGGGACAAACCAGGATGGGGCAGAGCAGGTATCCCAGGGGCTCCATCCCCTCTAGTCGGGGCAGCTGAGGCTGGCATCACTCTGGGCCCTGGCTCTGGGCCACCCCAGCCAGTGCAGGGAAGTAGCTAGTGTTAGAAATGGAATATTGTTAGAAATGCGCGGCTTGCATCTTGCACTTGATAAGAAAGAAAT
>NW_017728920.1:8048102-8066820 GCF_001723895.1 Crocodylus porosus | reverse complement strand
AGGAGAGAGAAGATATATTCCACTTGCAAACACAATTAGTTGGTCAGAAGCTGATTTGGGCATCAATGCCCCACTCTGACCTTGTTTGCAAACAAATACATCCTTTTGTACCGGCTGATGTTTGTGTGTCTGTGATTTTTGCGGGCCTCCAAAGAAACGAACTGCTTTTTGCAACACTAGGGCCAGGGTGGGGAGGCAGCCAGGGCCAGGGCTGGTGCAGCTGGCAGGCAGCCAGGTCCAGGGCTGGTGTGGCTGGAAGGCTGGCGAGTGCCAGGACTGGCGTAGCTGGAACTGAGAGGCTGGCCAGGGCTGGAGCCAGTGTGACTGGAGCCCGGTGGCAGCCAGGGCCAGGACTGGGAGGTGGCTGGAGTGGCGTGGCACCAGGCAATGTCACTCCCCCACCTTGGGCTTTTCCCCTTCCCCCTCAGACTTTCCCATGGAGGAAGCCACTGGCTTCTTCAGGGCAGGGGGCCCCAAAACTATTTCTTGCAGGGGGCCCCCAAAACTGGTGGGCCGGTCCTGGCCATGGAGCCTGCAGGGGGAAGGCAGTAGGGTGAGGAGCCCCAAGCCTGCAGCGGGCAGCCGGCATCCTCCTTTTCCAGTGGGCTCCACTCTGGCAATGCTGCCCATGGGAGAGATGTGAGTGTGTGTGGGGGGGGGGAGGAGTAGTCCAGGCTCTGCACTCTGTTCTGTCTGCAGCAGCTGCCACTTCTTGCAGGTGGCAGCCAGGGCTTAGGTACTGCTGGGAGTGGGGCAGGGTGCTGTGGGGCGGAGTGAGGGGAATCTGTGGCTGTGGGGGGCTGAGGGTTGCGAATGAGGGGCCATGCTAAGGAAATGGAGTCATAAATGGGGTCATGCTGAGGAAAAGTTTGGGAAGTACTGGACTAAGGTGAAAGCAAACCTCCTTTGGTCCTGTTAGTGTATCTCAGTTCTGACCTAACAGCTTCATCTGTCATTTTCAGGGATCCTGGTTTTCTCTGATTAAAAAAAAAATCCCCAATTTTCAGCTAAAAAAATAATATCCCCAAATCCACATTTTTCAATGATTTAAATGAAACTTCACTATAAATCTATCTATATATTAGGAGTGTTTCATTTAAATCACTGAAAAATGTGGATTTGGGGTTACTTTTTTTTAATAAAAAAATTGGGGATTTTTTAAAATTGGAGAAAACCAGGATACTTGGACTCATTTCAGAACTGATTCTCCATAGGAATGTCCATAGATTTGGAACACAACATCCCTGGCTCCTTCCCCCACCGCTTCTGATTTGGTTCTGGGGTAAATAACCCAGCCTTGGAACTAAGGCTGGACTTCAGCTTCAGTATCTGCATGGGAAAGGACAGTATTTTAACTGATTGCACCGTGCAGACCCCAATGAGAGAAAGAGCTAACTGCAGAAAAAACAAGTAGGTGTTGCAGCCATTCAGAGAAGGCCTGCTTTGATTGTCAGTTTTAGACTGCACCATTTCATACTACTAAAATATTTTAGGTTATTCTGAATGACAAAGTTGCCTGATTTGGACCTATTTATTGTAAATAAGTTTACAACAGTGGTAGGAAAGTAACTCAATGTACTAAGCTGTGGCTGAGAATAGAGGGAAGGCTCTTACCAGAAATCGCAGTCCCTCAGCTTTTCTCAAGCTAACGTGTTTTTCAGGTGCCTCTTTCCTTTAGGTACTGCGTAATGCCATCATCTCTTGAATGCCTGAAAACATCTTCTTGCTTGCATAGGGAGTATATGGGGAGCTGGTATTGGCAGCATAAACTGCATTAGTCCTGAGGTTATAACCCTATGGAGGAGCCTAGACTTCCCATTCACTTCCCCAGCCCCTCATCACTTTGAGCCCTTCAGTCCTTTTCCTCATCTCACAGCAGCACACTGACATGGGTCAGTCTGATGCACTGTGTGAAATAACTGAGACTACAGCTGCCCTGTCACTGCTTGAGGAGCTGATAGGTTTTAAGTCTGACTGAGGTTTATGCTCTGAGGTCCTCCCTTTTTCTGGGCTCTCTCTTTGAAGGTTTACCCTCCATTATAGGATCCCACTCTCAGTGGCTGATTAATGGGGACCTACGCAAACAGAAATCTGGAAGCCCCTGTCGCAGAGCACTACAGTGCTCTGCTCCTATAAAGAGGGGAGGTGTGTAGCAGGGCATTGAGGTGCCTGCTACTTGGGGAGCAGCGAGTAAGGAGCACAGCTGCGGGTTGCCTGCGAATCAGCTGACCAGAAGGGGCAGGGCCTGGCTCCCATTTAAACCCAGGCTGAGGCCAGGCAGGCAGTTCCCTGCCAGCAGCTATAGAGGAAGGAGCTCTGCTGGACTGAACAAAGAGGAGAGGCTAGACTGCAGGTACAACTTTGAGACTGGGGGAAGGATAGAACACCCTTGATGTGGTGGGACTAATATTATAGCCAAGCGGCTTAATTTATGTTGCAGCCAAGGGGCTTGAGTTTGTGTTGACGGTTTACTGTTTACGACCGGAGGACTGGGTGAGGCTATCAGGGGTTGGAGGAGGCCTCATAGGGGCTCCACATTAGCATGGGGACCCTGGTGCCAGAGAAGGCGTAGCATTAGGGGGTGCACTGACCCTAGCCCCAAGAAGGGGAGCGGAGAATTAGAGGCCAGGTAAGGCCAAGGCCACCTGAGCCCTGCAGGGGGTTCAAGACCCCGAGGAGGAGATCTGGGGTCAGGCACAGCTACAGCCATCTGAGCCCCAAGGCTGCAGTAACCCCAGAGGAAAGGGGGCAGCGTGAAGAGTGCCCCAGAGGAAAGGGGGCAATGATTGGCGAGCGCCTGTGGGGCGCAGGGTTATGAGACCAAGGCGGTGGAAAGCCGGAGCGCCTGTGGGGCGCAGGGTTGCGAGACAGACTGAACAACGTCTGGGGTATCTGCGAGGCTTGGGGCATGGTACAAAGGCGGTTGGAGCCACGCATAGCCCATGAGGCTGGGGTGCACCGAGTCACACTGTACAGAACAGGGGCCAGGATACAAGAGAACACCGTGTCCAAGGGGGCAGAAGGCAGCCTCCCTTATACATCTAAAAGATCAAGACGTGGCGGGTGAGAATGAGGGTGCTTTGAGACAAACTTGGCACAGTAGGGGCACTAGGGGAGATCACGGCCACCCCTAAAACCACGATCCGTGACAGCCCCCCACGAGGCGAGGTCTGTGCCTTTCAGGGGGCTGTGACTGGGCCCACCTGGCCTCCTTGGCAGCCCTGGCCCCTCCACCTAGTGTGTGTCATGCAGCCAGAGCTGCAGTCCCCTAGCACTGTAGGATGGGCTGAAGCCATGGCCAGCTCGGAGGGGGAGCATGAGCTCTACTCCTAGCTGCTCTCCCACCCCTCTGTGAGCCCAGGCAGGGTGGGACTCAGTTGTCCCATCCTGTCTCCATGGCACTGGTGACAGTGGCTGCCCACAGATAGCAGTAAGCATGAGCAGGGCCACCCATTGGGCCTCCTGGCAGCAGATGACTTCAGGAAGCCACTGCCACCTGCAGGGAGCCCTGTGCCCACCCCTGGCCCTGGCCCTGGCCTGGATGGAGGGGAGGAGGCACATGCTGCTCCCCCCAGATGGCCACGGCCAGAATGTCTGTCTGCCTGGGCTGTGGTGTCCCTGGTGCCTCAGGGTGTCCCTGATTTGGTAGGGGCCCTTGGACCCAGGACCCGTGGGCCCAAGCATTAATCCACACCTGCCCACTCTCCTGACAAGTAGAAAAGTGAAGGGACAAGCCTACCAACACTTCAAGAAACTCCTGGAAAGACAAGGAGTTCTAACCCTGACAGAAACAAGAGGAAGAGTTATACTAGAGAACTGGTTCTCACTGGAGTGAAGGCACCACCCATAATTTTTGTGAACTTTGTAGCACCATGGGCAGATCTAGGATTTGTGAGGGGTGGTACAGTTGGTGTCACCCATCACCACATATAACACAACACACATTTTTTTCTTAGTTAAAAAGAAACTAGATGCTTTACTAATGTGCTAGAGAGCTAGCATGATATTATTCAGTGTAAGATCAAATATAACTATTGCAGGGATGCCAAACTCATTTGGTCCTGTGGCCTGGATAAGTGAGAAAAGGCCACATCAGTCCCAAAGACCAACCTTGCATCCCAGATTTGGAGCACCTAGAGCAGTTGTGTGTCCTGGACTGGCTGCTGTGTGACCGTGCTGCACACAGCACTTGCTCCAGCATGTGCATCTATTTTATGCCAGATCCATTGTGTTTCCCAGAACAGCCAGAGCAGTCGCAGTGTGTAGCATTGTCTGGGAGTGTGCACCATATACACCATGTTGCTTGCTTTAGCCATTCTGGGACCACGCTGCATGCAGCCTCCGCTCCAGTATGTGCCCACTCCATGTCAGATCCACCGTATGTCCTGGAACGGCTTGTCTGGGACCATGCCACATGTGGTGTCCACTTTAGTCATGACCACATTGTGCATGATGCCTTCTTTGGTTGCTCTGGGATGCTGTTGGGGGTAGGTCTATAGGCCTATAATGCCTGGGTCCTCTTCAGCCTCCTAGTAGGCAACATCAGGATAGAAGGGGTCGATGCTTTCCCCCCAAACACCCTCTGATGTTATATTTTCTTTCTTTTTTTCTTTCCTGCCATGACTTTGATCTTATTCTAGTTATGGAGCTGGTCCTGCAGATAAATCTGGGCCTACTGGAGGAACCTCTTTGTCGGGTTCTGCTTCCCGTGCACCTCATGCTTACCACATCCTAGATGTCATTCAGCACTCTTCTCTTGGGTGCAGCACCCCTCCCCCCACTTTTGGGCTGCATAAGATGGTGCTGTCTGGGGCTGCCTGGCATTTATGTCAGGCCCCTTCTGCTGGGCTTCAGCTAAGCCGCTCAGCCGGGCAGTTAAATTTTTAACAGAAGTTCAATTGGATCTCCTCACTTTCATTCTTAGTAATCTCGAACACAAGCATCGTTACTTAGTGTGCATGTGTCCCTCCATCTATCAATTCATTTTAGAAGTCCCATAACAGAAATCAATTCAAAAGGCATGTATTGTCTTTGGGGTCAATTCCCCTCTTTCTGTCTATCAATTCCCTTCTTTAGCAGTTCCAAAGAGAACTGAAAAATGAAGGATCAGTTTAAGTCCCCTTATGCATCTGGTGTGGATCCCCTCCATAGATTTACTTTAACAGTTATGAGAATGAACAAAATAATTTGAAAATGGAAACAAACACTCATGGCCAGCTCGTGGCCCCGAGCTACGTACTACTCATCTCCTCAGGCACCTACTACACTCTGGAGCTTCAACCTTCTTTAGGCATGCCACCCAAACACTCAGGCAACATGCATGGTCAAGTTGGTGGTCCTTCAACTAAACTTGCCAATTGCCACGCACCCCGTCACTGCAGTTGGCCACAGGTGAGTGTCAGCAGGTGAGTCCTTCAGTGTCTCCTCCACTGGGACAATACCCAGCTGCCCCTCTCTAAGGCCATAAGTATTTCTCTGGGATCTGCTGCTGCCGATCCAGAGTGAGCACTGGCTCCAGAAGTGTGGTGTATTGCTCTAGTCCCCAGCAGCGTTCCTTGTTCTCCCTGGGGTAAGTTCAATAGAAGGGTCACCCTTAGGTTTCCCTCCATTCCCAGGGCCTTTCCTTCCACAGATGTGTGCTGGATCCAACAGGGAGCAGATGTGCGCTGGACTGGGCACTGCTAGGGACACCATCTGTGTGCTGCCTGTAAGATCCACAGGCTGGATGATAGGGTTCGGTGGGAAGGATCTGGCCTGTGGGATATATCTTTGACACCCCATAATGAATGGAATGTGCACTAATCTGCTAGATTATAAATAAAGTTTAAAAAAATGCAACATGCTAGGCAAAGAATAGTCAAAATAACCAAAAGACATTTTATCATTACATTTAGATGTATGTCCCATTCAGATTCATAAAACAAAATCCAGCCTTTTGGAGCATCTTGACAGTACATCTAATACTTCTATCAGTCGTTTCTGCACCTGAGTTAATATTACTACACCTAAGTTATGGTTTTTAGATAGCCCTGAAGACTGTTTTTAGCTCTGTGAATATAGGAGAGAGACATTACCAAGAATGGCTAACCAATGGCAATATTACTGAAGAAAGGATAATTTCAACAGTGGAATATTAAGACCATTAAAAAGGAGTGTGGGCCATTAATACCTGTGGATTGGAGAGAGAGCAGCAAGAAACAGGGAAATGATAATGAGCCATGAAGTCACTGGCTCCCTCACTGCTGCCTGAATAGAAATGCCACTCCCTCTCCCAGGCAGTTGACTTTAAAGCTTGGGTGAAGCAGGAATTAAAGTGGGGGTGCAACTGAACCACTGTATCCCCTTGGATCCACCCCTGAGTGGCACCCAATTTCCAAAACTAATTTACATATTAAAGTGTTTATCTCCTTGCAGAGGGGCTGAGTAGTGGGAAGCTGGGATGGGAGAGTAGAATACAATAAGCAGGGACATGTTTGAACCTGCTTGTACCAGGCACTTGTTAAGCCCTGTTTCAAGAAGGGGAGCTGACATCACCTTTTTCTAGGGAAGGGGTTAATTACCTGAAAGGAGTGAAGATATTACAGTAATGGATCTCAGATTCTGAGGTCCTTGTTTATTTCTGGAGATTGCAGTGAGAATCCACACAGGAATAAAGACAATCCTTATTAGCTCCAGTCTATGGACCGTAAGTTAAAACCGAGTGGTCCGGGATGCACAGAGTAGCTTTGGCTCATGCAGGCTGCACGGAGGTACAGCGATTCACCTGGCTTCAGGGCAGGGAGATAGCTGAATTTCGCTGGAGGAAAAGGGAAAGTGAAACTTACTTTGAATGATGATTCAGCTTGGGATCTTTGAATGTGGAGTTGAAGTAGCATCTCAGTGAGTGTGGTAGCTATTTGTATTGTTCAAGTATCATGAGCTCTAAGGCCCACCTATCTAATAGCCCCTACTGTGTGGGTCCAATGGGTGAAAGATACCACAGTCTCCAGGCACCTTCCCAACGAGAGCCTCCTTCCTAGTCAAGTACAGGGCCCACTTGGCCAGGGCCAGGAGGAGGTTGACCAGGAGGTCCCAGGACTTGGTGGGGCCATGGATGGGGTGACCAAAAACAAAAAGGTGGGGGGTGAAATTCAACCAGAACCTCAGGAGGAGGTTCTGGAGGTGAAGGTGGAGGGGCTGCAGCCTGATGTACTCGAGGGTCATGTGCGCCAGAGTCTCCCCCTGCCCACAGAAGGGGCAGGAGACAAGGGTGGCCATGAAGCTCACCACATACATGCCCGTGGCAATGGCTCCATGGAGGAGCCACCAGCTGAGGTCCCCAGTGGCTCATGGGATGAGGGTAGACTCAGCCACTGGGGTGCCCCAGCCATGCCCTCAAGTTGGTCCTGCCACTTGGTGAGTGTGGCAGCTGACAGCTAATTTACCTAAGACAAAGGAAGAGGGTAATGTTAAGATAACAGGGATGACAGTTGAAAATAACATGTGATGATGGGGATGGATGGGAAGCGGACAAACGAGACTCTTTAGACTTGGTAAAGTGGCCCATAGTCGTGAACGTGAATGAATGTGGCATGTCAAGGCATAAAGATGCCTAACTAAGTAGTGACTACATTAGACACATTGTAAATAGATAGGGACCCTGTGTCTAGGTACCAGACAGTTTGACTTAGGAAATAAGGGCAGGCATCTTAGGCATGGTACATGAGCCTGGGAACTGGTGATACTCTACGCAAGCAATATCTGGGATTAATGTTGGCATGACCAGTTAAGAATGGCTGATTGTTCTCATGAGTGTGTATATAGACATGCTCAGTGTAAAGAGTGACCAGCATTTCCATCAATCATCATCCATGGTGTGGTATAGCCAGGGAACGGGGGATGGAGGAGCCTTGTGAAGACGTTGGAAGTTTCTACCTGGCTTGAAGTAAGGCAGAAGATCACACCTCCAAAAATTTACTCTCTGTTACATTTTTCTTACCATCAAAGGTATGGCAGGTGAATTCAGAAGGCGAACAGGTGGAGATCCAGGCAGAACAGGACCAGCCTTAGGTTATTGAAAGGTTTCTGGGAACTTCTACACTGCTGTTATCTGCTTATCTCCTCACACCTCCTTATCTCCTTAAACCTCACAAAAGTACCAAGGTATCAACCTAAGGCACTCTAGTTGAGAATCACTGTACTAGAAGCTAGTGGTAGATTTGGGGAGGAGTATTGGTGATACAGAATCACCCTGGTCTCTTCCTTCTTCTGATTCTGCACTTGGTGCAGCACTCCAAGAAATGTCCTATGTGCTTATAGTATTTACCACCCAAAGTAAGGGTTACTTATTCTTTACTGTTGTGGGCACTGTAGAGGCAATGTAACTTCAGGAAAGTGGCCTGAATTTTAGTTCACTTTCTATATAACCAGGAGGATGATTAAATAAATTCTCAGTGCAGGGCCTTTATTGCAGCGACTCATGAGAATGTGACCTTCTGCTCAAAGGCTGTGTTTACAGGACTGGCAGGTATGTGTCATGAGATATTTTCCAAATGGGTGGAGGAAGAACAGAGAAATTCATACCAAATGATGTAATGGAATTTTGGATACCCTGCATGAGTCAAAGGGCCACATGCTTGATTAATGCAACTCTGATTGGGCTTTTGGTGGAGTGTGGAGGGAGTCAGGTCAAGTAGGTAAAGACTGAGCTACCTTGAAGGAGTGACCATTTATGAAAACGTTGTCCTAAGCAATTGCCAAGTCGGGCAGTGACAAGAGTAAGGCTGAACACTGAACCCAATTTTTTCCTGATCCTCAGTTTTTACTACAGGAGCACAATCTATGCTATGCTTCTGTTCTATGTGTGATTATGGAATCTTTCTCTTGCTTCAGCAGTTATAGGAAGTAGAGTGGAGGAAAGATGATCGGAGTTGTATAGAAGGAGAAAAATCATGGGAAAAGAGATGATAAAAATAAAAAGCATAGGATGAAAGGGGCCAAGGCTTGTGGGTAGAAGAGAGAAAGGTGCAAGAGCAGGGAAGAATGTTGAGACCAAATCAGAGCGGAAAATAGTATATGTTCTTTAAGAGCCTTGCAGCTGGCTAGGTCAGTAGGTCA
This sequence comes from Crocodylus porosus, assembly GCF_001723895.1. Taxonomy (NCBI): domain Eukaryota; kingdom Metazoa; phylum Chordata; order Crocodylia; family Crocodylidae; genus Crocodylus; species Crocodylus porosus. The sequence goes on along the minus strand of NW_017728920.1, from coordinate 8,057,724 downwards.
GTGCCCTGCCTGACCCTTCTCAAAGCTAATGATTAAGCTCTCCATTGCTCACTGCAACTTGTTAATTGATTGACAGAGCATAACAGAAAATAACAATGATTAAATGAAGTGAAACTACACTCTAAATTTTCATCCTGGCCTTTGGAAACATTCCCCTCCTTTTGTCAGTGCTTACTGCCCTCTCTTCCATGCCATCCCTCCTGTTCTCTGGTTCCCATAAATTGAAAGTTAATGGACACTGAAGTCTGTTCTTTGGCCTTCAGTGAAAAGAACTTGAAACTGGGGCTGTGTGGAGGTGGAGTCTGAGTCCTGTGGTGAATATGATCCAGGAAGACTTATTTGATGCCCTTGCTTCAGCTCTAGTGGGGGCTGCTGTCTAAATCTCTTCGGTAATTAGGCAATTAATTAAAAGTCCTCTGCATGTTGCCTCTTCCTCCTTGCTAGAGGATAATATGTTACTTTTAAGTGATGATGCCTTCTAATTTAAAAATTTACTCTTGTGCAAGTGGTGGGATTAGCACATGTCTCTGTAGTCCTAACTGAGTATGATATCATGCCACCTCGTGTGGGGGAGCTTTACATTAGCCTCCTTTCAGGCTTAAACAGTGAATGATTACTTGATTATTTTCCACAGCTGGGCACTATGACTGCTTATACCACCTTGCCCAGAGCTGTATGATATGGCACAGAAAAAGTTATAGTTAGTTCCCTTGTTTTTCTGTACAGGGCTAAGTGACCTTGGGGGATGTTTCCTGTTGTACCAGCCAAAGGAATATGTGCTGTCTATAAAATTCAGAGCAAAGGGCTATCTATGAATATGTTGTATTTAATTCAGTCCAATTTCATTCTCTTGATTTAAAGTGATAAAAAAAGCCATAGTTCTTTCAGCTCTGCACCCCTAATACCAAGTAGATTCTGTGAAGGTGGTATTTGGTTGTAGTAAATCAGAGAATGGAACCCTGCATTCATAAAATGTTTTATGCATCCATACATCAATATTTCAACATGGAATACAGACATCAACACTTCATTTTAATTATACTGCAAATTTTCCTGCCAGGGAAGAAAGCTAAAATCTTCATGTTAGACTGAGACAATCCCTACCCTTTTTGTCTGAAAGGACCATTGTACCTTTCAGGTATTCTAATGAGAGCTGAGTTACAGAATGGTTTCACGCCTGGTGTATCTCCATTGCAGGCAGAGGCAGTGAAGTTACATGATGGATAAATTTGGTCTATTTTGTGCTTTTTGAAACTTCTCTAGCCACAGGGTGAGGGGAAGTCTTGAAGTCATTCATGAAATAGCTGTAGAGTTGACATGTTCCCTGAAGGTCCCCAAAGAGAAAGCAAAAATACCTCAGGAAGATCTAGCAAAAACAGAACATTTTCTGAGATTTGCAATGACAGTGATTAGGGGCAAGGAAAAATTTCCATGGTACAGAGACTGGAAATATAAAAAAAATACAAAGAAAGGATAGGTTTAAAAGATATTAAGACGTCCTCCTCTCTAAATGAGCCAAAGAAAGGATATGACAGAGGTACAAGCTATTCAGGTCAATCAGCACCTTTCCTATCATTTATATAAAACATAACATAAAGGAACCATTGAATGATATTTGAAAGGCAACCACTCTAAAACTAATAAGTGGAAATAGGTCTTTAGATAACACAATTAACTTGGGGAACTCATTGCTACAAGATAATGTTTAGCCTGAGAATGAAGTAGAATATTAAAAAAAAACCCTATAAGAACATCTACAGTTATATTAGATAGGATAAACGTATCTTCTGTAGAGTACTTTTGGCTTGCCTTTAGGGACCACAGAGATTACTAACTGATAAGTATAAAGAAGAAATGTCCCTGGTGGTTGCATTCACCCATAATTGTCAATTACAGGGAGTCTTGCACTTTCCTTTGTCGCATCTGGTACTGGGCATTAGCATAGACAAGATACTGAATTAGATGGGCTGTCAGTATAATCCAATATGACAATTTCTGTGGTCATATCCTGAAGACAATGAAAAGATGAGGGTAGAGAAGTGTTTGTGATGCACAGAAATGATAACTAGAAGGGTAGGATGCATACATATCTTGTTAGCTCATAAAAATGTAAATAGACTAACTTTTGAAACTCACAGAAACTTAATTGAACTAATATAGGAAAGCATCCTTAAAGCGTGTAACCAGATTAAGACAGTCCTGATCAGAACATTTTATCTTACTGTAGTTGCACTGTTTGAAAGGTCAATATTTCTCCTGAGGAGTCTTTTTAAGGACATAAGCAGAACACTTGCTAGTTGGAGGAACAAAGTACATTTTCTATTCTTTGAAGGTATCAGCAACTGTACGAGCCAGAAAGTGGTTCTAAGGCCCTGTTAGCCTGGGTAAAACTCACTCAATAATTCTTGAGATTAAGAACAGAACTCGTTCTTGGAAGGAAGTGTTGGCATCTCCATATATATTTCATTAAAAAACAGCTCAAGTCTGTTAAAACCAAGAAGGAAAAAAAGTTATTTCCCCCCCAGTGTTTAGCATCTTATTTTGATTTCCCTGAATTCTGCAATTCAGGATTCTATAATGAATGGAGGATTACACAGAATTCAAGAAGCATTAGACTTTATGTAGTATCTTAACCCAGACTCTCCTCTAAAAGGGAAGATGCTTAAACTGAGGCTGAAACACTGAACTCTGGACCCTTAAGAGTAGTATGGTTTACTCAGATCAACCATAAACTCATGTAGATGCACACTAAGTTAAAGTGATCCACAGGATAATATGTATTTTCACACTGAATTGTGTTTTTCTACCTTAACGCTAAATATACAAGACATATAATATCTGGCATCTTGCAAATGGCAGTATTATCACCATTATATCAAAGCATTACGTAAGAGCTTTCTGTGGTTTTCTTTGAAAGATTTAAAATACAAATAAAATAATACTTATCTAAGGAAGATTGTTGTCTGAGTCTGACTGTGGTCTGACTCAGTATGGCACATTTAGGAGGTGGGGTGCTCTGAGTTTTCACCTCAGCCCCTTGTCATATATCCCCAGGCTGGAGAACACAGTGTGAGCAAGAAAAAAACACTGGAGTTCACCAATCTAGATCTGGCCCTTTTGACCATTTCCTTTACCCATCAAGAAGGAACCTTATGTCAGGTAAGAGATGCTGATGGTATACAGCTGGGTATATACTCAGCTTGTATAATCCACCCAGCTGTCTCTAAATGATATAATCAAACAAACAAAAAAATCCAGTGGAAGCAGGAGGCCTTGGTCTAACACAGCCTAACTATATTTGTTCTTCCTTTACTCAGCTTTACCCTCTGTTACAGTCTGTTCTCCCTTTTGTGTCATCTGTGTAGGTGGCAGGCTGATTAGAAGAAGGCCCTCTTACTCCTACATTGTATAGTAAATATTTTGGGCATACCTACATGTGCATTTAATCCCAGATTAGTTTACTTGCAAGTAAACTACCTGCATGTAAATGCTCCTGGGCAGGTATCTACATGTACAGGGAGGTGGCAGCAGATTTGCTGCTCTTAGCAGCAAACTGGTGACACTTTCTGCAGCCCTGCAATAAGCCCCTGCTGCCCCTGAGCGGAGCTTGAGGCTCCAGCTGCAGCTGCTAGGAGCCAGCCCTGGACTTTGCTCTCTGGCGAGGAGCAGTGTGCACAGCTCAGGGGCAACATGCAGCAGCTCCTCCTCACGCTATGGCTGCTCTGGCCCCTGCCCCTGGCAGCAACGATCAGCATCCTGGGCTTCTGCTAGCAACCATGCTGTCTCTGCTGGCCCGCTGCATGAACCGTTGGCTGGCCTACAGCTGTCTGGGCCCTCCCGGTCCCCTCACATGCAGTGACCACCTGCCCAATCACAGTGCGCCATCCCAGGGCTGCTACCACTGTGCAGCTGCTGCTTGGACCCCATGTAGATGGTTGGGCCCCAGCAGGGATGCCAATGATGGGCTGCTGGATGTCAGTTGGGGCCAGCCTAACCTCCTGGGTCTCCAGCCCCGCTGCGTCTGGGCCTGTTGGGCTAGCCAGGACTGGTGGCTGCACATCATCCAGCAGACCGGGGATGATGAACAGTGCCTGGAGGCATTCTGGATGGCCTGGGCCACCTTCCAGGACCTCCTGGAGCTCCAGCTGCACCTGGAATGGGAGGACATCGTCATATGGCCACCAAACCCTGTGGACACCTGGCTGGCCCTTACCCTGCTCAAGCTGGCCCTATCCACCAGCTTCCATTATGTGAATCATCTCTTTTGGATGGGCAAAACCACTGTTGGGGAGGTTGTCCTGGAGGTATGTAGTGCCCTCCAGGATGTGCTGGGGTACATGGTGCTCTGTGTGCATGACTCCCTAGCTGTGGTGGCAGGGTTCCATTCCCTAGGCTTCCCCCAGTGTCTTGGGGCCCTGGATGGGATCTACATCCCTGTCACTTGTCCACCCCATGGTGACCACCCCTACTATGATGCCTATGTGTTGTGCAACTCTGCCCTGCCAGCCCTGATGCAGAGTGGCCACTTCATGCCATGGGTGCCAGACCTGCAGCTGGGAGCTGTGGTGGTCCCACCCTTCCTCCTCGGGGCCCCTGCCTACCCACATCTGTCCTGGCTCCTGCAGCTCTACACTGACCAGCTGGACCCCTGCCAGGCCCACTTCAGCTGCTGCCTAGGCTGGACCCATGCTCTGGTGGAGTTCACCTTTGGCCACTTCAAGGGATGTTGGCGCACCCTTACCACCCGCCTGGAGTTCAATGAGGATAACCTCCCCTGGGTCATTGTTGCAGCTTGCATGCTGCATAACATCTGTGAGGCCTGTGGGGAGCATTTCCATGAGGTCTGGGCAGAGGAGTTGCAGTGGGCAGAGGAATCCTGGCAGTGGGAGCAGCACCTGCGGTAACAGCAACAGTGGCAGGCCCCCCTGCCAAAGTCCTGGGTGAGCTGCACACCCACCCCTGGGGGCCAGGGCACTGGGTCCAAGAGGCACTAGCTGACCACATCCTCCTGCACTTCCCTCTGTAGCCTGCCTGGATGGCTGCTAATGGATCCCCCCTTCCCCACCAGCACCCGCTCACTGCAGCCATGTCTCAGAAGAACAAGTTTTAATACCTTCACATCAAACAGCACCCCCTTTCTCCATCCCCAACAACAGAGCTCCTCTACCACCCACCCCACTCACCAACAATAAATCACCCTCTTCCCTGTGCAGACTATTTACAATGTGCTTTGTGGGGGTACCTAGGGAGCAAAGGCCAGGGACAGGAAGCCAGTACCCCAGGCTCTGACTGTTCTGCTACCACTGTGCACACCATGGTAACTCCAGTGGGCGGGGAACACACCTAGGGATGACAGTGGCCTGGCATGGATGGCTCCTCCTCTGGCAGCCAGTGTCCAGGGCCAGCAACACTGGCCCCATTGCAGACAGCTATGACTCTGTACCTACATAGAGCCAGGGCAAGTGCTGGGCCTGGGCTTGAGTGGTGGGGTACCTGGGGCAGGAGCTCCTGGCTGGTAGAGGTGGTGCTTCACCTCTGTCCAGGCATGGAGTGAGGGGGGCTGTTTCTGGGCAGTGGGCAGTTGCCAGAAGGCGAGCTGGGGCAAGGGTTGAGGGCCCTCCCTGCAGTGTGGGGGTTACCAGGTGGCCAGGGTTGGCATGGCCAGTGGCTCTTCTTGGTCCTGGCTGGTGGCAATGGTGTGTGGCTTTGGGCAGTGTCCTCAGAAAGCGGGGCATGGCATGTGGGTGCCTGGGCAGGGCCCCCTTGGGGAGGACCTGGCACTGCTGGTAGCCAGCAATGACATGGCTGGCTGCACCTTGTGGCTGGGGCTGAGGCTGCAGAGCTGTCATGGCAGGTGCTGGCCTGGGCTCCCTGAGCTGCTGGTGGAGGCTGCAGGTGGGGAGCCTGGTAGGATGAGCTGCTGGTACTCCGAGGGGTCCTCCCCTGGTGACATGTCACTGGGTGCCAGGCTCAGGTGGGCGTTTGGGCAGGCCACCTGTGCTGCTGTACACAGTGTAGCTGTGGCCTGGATCGGGGCACAAGGATCTCTGTCTTTTGCCACATAAAGGGCATGAACTTGTAGGTGCTTTCTGGCCAAGGTTTGTGATTGGTGATGGTGACCTTCTGTGCCCACAAGACCTTGACCTTTATGTGGCACTGCTGTGCCAACTGGCTGTGCCTGTGCTCCTACATCCAACTTGACAGCCCCTTACACATGTGGGTGTTAGAGCACCCACCCCACATGAACTGGTGCTGCACCTCCACTTCGCCCCATAGTACCATAAGTTCTCTAGTCTCCTCCTTTGACCACATGGGGCCCCAGGCAGTAGGCACTGATGTGGGTGATGATGAGGCCTTTGAGGTTCCCATGCCAGCTTTAAGGGCCTCCACATGGCTGACTCTGTGCTGTTGGGCCTGGGCAGCTGCCTGCGGCACCCAGCACAGGGGCACAACATGGGACTGGCAGCTGCGTGGCAAGGCAATGGTCCACAACACCTGCAGGCCCCAGGAAGGCTGCTGGCAGGGAGAGGGGGGATGGAGGGAAAGTGGGGGAAGGCCACAGGCAGCTGCAGCTGCCCCTGATGGCCAGGAGTTGCTTGCAGCTGGGCCTGGGAGCTGACAGGCCTGGCAGGAGCCTGGAAAAGCCTGCAGGCCAGGACAGAGCAGGCCTTGCAGCCACATGGCACTGTGTTGCCAGGCAGCAGTGTTGGGGTACAGGCAGGCTGGTGCAGCTAACCTGTGGCCTGCCTAGTGGGACATAGGGTCCAGAAGTGGCCACAGACTCCCTGCACATGTGACCCTTCAGACTTTTAAGTGCCTGAGGCAGCAGGTATCATAGAGCCATCCCAGCCCTGGGTCAGGAGAGGCTCCCAGCCCTGGAACCCTGGGGCTAGCCTCAGGTTGGCCCCTTAGTGGCAGGGCTAGCCGGGAGCAAATCTGCTCTTGGCTGGCATCTACATGTGCATTACTGCACAGTAACTACTTGAAAGTAAATTTGTTACTTGCATTTGCATGTAGCAAATTTATTCACTAGTCGCATCACTTACTAAGCAGTAAACATGTGCTGGTGTAGACGCATAAGCTTACTGCACAATAAACTACGCTACTGCACAGTAAAGCATCTTGTGTAGATGCACCCTGTAGGCGATAAATAGATAATAAAAGCAACACCTTGTAAGATAAAAAGAAAGGTGACCTCTGTACCTCATCTTTCAATAAATGTAGCTATGGATCTACTTTGTTCAGATCCTGTTAGAACACACTGTATTCTAGGACTGTTTCGAATTCCACTGGGGAGTTACTTTTCTTCATGGTATTGCAGCTGCAGCAAAATGGAACTTGTCCCTGCCTTTGCCATCTCCAGCAGATATCACATTTCATTACTTTGATGGGCCCAAGTGAATTTGTCCAGTTGTGTTAATTTGCCCAGGAGACAGTTTACATCACATTTGCAAGAAGCCCATGACATTTTATAGCTTTCTTTGTCCCTCCAGGTTTTGAGACCTAAACTAATAATTAGAGCATACCCATTTTCATGTAGTGGTTCTGAAGTGGAAGGAGAGTTAGTGTGTGGAGAACAAGGCCTCTGCAGTGGCACTTTGTAACTTGCAGCTGTGACAGCACAGCAGGACTGTAAAGAAACTTTCCCTCTGGTCACATAGGAAGTCAAATGTGTTCACCAGTGGAATGGGTGAGCAGCACAGTAGCATAAAGTACTCTTTCCTCTCCAGGCTGAGCATGGTGAGTGGCATATTTCTAATTCTTGTCATGGAGGTCACTGTGCAGAGTAGCTCTTTGGGGGATAGAAATTGGAGGAGCAAGTCTTTGAATGACTTTGATCTTCTTAGCCAGCAGCTGTTGCAGTGGAATAATAGGAAAAATGCTCTTGTCTTTGGTGGCAAACATCTTGACCGTTGATGTACTGTTCAGGATCCCTGCATGAACCGATGAGGGTGAGAAATTCCATGCAACTTTATCAGTGCTTCCTTGGCCCTGTCTATGTATGGCTTGGGACAGGGGCAGGCAATTATTTTATGCAGAGGGATGCTTACTGAGTTTCAGCAAGCCATCAAGGGTGGCATGACAGGCAGCCCAGGGCAGGTTAATATTCATTTTCTAAATATTTTAGGGACCCCGCAGGATGGATAGAATGGCCTGGTGGGCTGCATCCAGCCCCCGGGCCACATTTTGCTTACCCCTGGCTTGGGAAGTACAATGGAAGCCCTAGGAAAAGGTGCTACAAATGAAAATTGATATCTCTTTAAAATGGGACCCACCTAAATGCATCCAATTTCTGTGCATGTGTTTTATGTTGACAATACATTTCATAGCGCCCATGCGCCAAGGCTGAGTTGGTGCATGAACTGAATGTGTACATCCCTACAAGGAGGAAGAATTTAAAAATAAAAATTATGGGGGCAGGTGAGAAGTACTTATTTGTAATATGAGTCTTGTGTAATCCCTCCCCCACACCTTAAGTTTGAGTCTAAATTATTAACTACATTAATTATCATTAAGCCTTGAATCATGAAGCCAAGTTTTAGTATCATGTTGTTATGTGGGCTGTACTTATTTGCCTTTGTTCACAAAGGCCTTCATATTATTTATCTAAAGTTTTAAAGACTAGTGATGATCGTGTTTTTCATCACTTAGCATTTCTGCAAAGGAAAAAGAAAACCCAGAGTTGATCCATTGAAAAAACAGAGTTAATTTTGTCAGTCCAATCTTTACAAAATGTTTAATGAGCTGAAGAAATCAAACTCTGCATGCTGGGACAGAGAAAATTATACAGATTATTTTTTTAAAGAGAGACACAGAAATGTATATTCAAAATACTTCTCCCATGGTAGTGTCCCCCATCAAAGGAGAAAAAATAACACCCTAGAACAGAATCAGCCAGTCCTAAGGATTAGACATGCCTCATGATCTCTCTTGCAATTATGTCTTTTTTATAACTACCTTTGTGTCATAGGAGGGGGTGCCTTGAATGAAGACAGATGACTGTTACACTAGACATGGAGCAATCTTGATTGAGAGAGAATCTCAAGCTAGGCATGAAGAGGACTTAGAATGAATTTGGATATATCACGGGATTGATCATGGAGGGCTCTTAAGCAAGATACAGAAAACAGACTGAGTATGGATATGTGTGAAATCAGACAAGGGGTTCCTGATTGAACACAAATGGATCTCACAATAAGTGGATCAGAATGATCAGAATGTACTTTGGAATAGGAGAAAAGGAGAGACTGGTGTTAACTGGCACTGGCCAACATGATCCACGCCTTTAAGCATTTTAGATCAGATGAGGAAGTAACAGTTTGTGTATGTGCTTTAACTCACACATAAACTACTTTAATAGGTGGTAATGTAAAGTTGTGTCTTGTGTTACAAGAAGCTCTGTTGATAATAGGAAAGACTTTGCTTGTAGTTATATTATCTACCACTCCTATTTCTTCTTTAGTTCCTTTTCCATCATGTATAAACAAAAGTAGTGGCATCCAAGAAACATCCAAATCTCTGTGACAGAAATTATAATGACCTGGGAAATACGTGTGTGTTTTAGGGCTATGCAAAGCTTCAACTTAATATTTGATTCGACAAATATTCAACATATTCGACC
>NW_017728920.1:8018961-8046929 GCF_001723895.1 Crocodylus porosus | reverse complement strand
CTTTCTCTTGCTGTGCCTCTGACTGCTGAAGCGGGGGAGAGTTCAGCAGCATCTGCAGATGGACCCGCACGCCAGAGGGGAAGGCTGAGTACTAGCATGGTCTGGGATCATTATAAGCTGGCAGATGATCCCGCGTTTGCTATCTGCGTGCCCTGCTGAGCCAAAATCAGCCAGGGCAAGGGAACGAAGTACATGACCACCTTGGGGATGCTGAATCATCTTGGCAGGTACCACCCCTTTGCCACAGGAACAGCCCCACTTGCTCCACAGCCCCCGCCCCCCACAGCAGGGGCAGGGCACCCTGGAACACTGTGGGCAAAAGGGACCAGTTGCAAATGCAAGCAAGGTCACCCAGACCATTGGGGAGATGCTTGCTCTGGATGGCCAGCCCTTCACCTTTGTTGAGTGGCCAGGGTTCAGGCAGCTCCTGGCACTGCTGGCTCCATTTTACCAGGTGCCCACATGCACCACCTTCAGCAGGACGGTGGTGCCCTTCCTATACAAAGCATGCAGGGAGCACTTGAGGGAGGAGCTGCACAAGGCAGGTCCGCAGGTGATCATACACTTCACTTCGGACATCTGGAGCAGCCAGGGTGGAGATCCTAAGTACCTCTCCCTCACGGCACTGGTGTGGCCAGTCAGGCCATTGGTGGGCTCTCCTTCACGCCAAGGTGATGGATGAGTCCCACACAGCAGCAGAGATAAGGGGAGCCATGAACCGCACGGTGCGGGGGTGGCTGGGTGTTGGGCAGGCTGAGCTCACCTGCGGCTTCATGGTCACCGACAATGGGGCAATATGGTCAAGGCAGTCCGTGATGCCAACTTTGCTGGTATTCGCTGTGTGGCACACAATTTACACCTGACTGTGAGGGATGCCTTGGAGGGGGACGGGGCTGCCGGTGATGGCGCCAGCAACACCATCAGGCTCATTTCCGGATGCAGGGAGGTGGCAGGCTACTTCCACCAGAGCATCAAGGGGGGCAAGATGCTGCGGGACAAACAAGCAGAGCTAAATGACCCGCAGCACAGAATCATGCAGGATGTGGAGACTCAGTGGGACTCCACATACCTAATGCTCGAGAGGCTGGTGGAGCAACAGAAGGCCATCTATGAGCTGGCCTTGCTTGGGGAGATTGGGATCAGCGGCCCCCTGACCAAAGCTGAGTGGGATGCCATCTCCCAGATCTTGCTGGTCCTCAAGCCCTTTCTTGAGGCCACTGAGACCCTCAGTGCTGCTGATGCCGTCTTCAGCCAGGTGGTCCCCATAGTAAAGGATCTCTGCAGCCAAATGGAGAGCTTCCTGGGGGCCGGTGTTCCTGGCTGGGGCAGGCCGCTTTCACCAGATGTGCAGGCACTGGTGAGGCGGCTGAAGGGCCTTAGGGAAAGGCTTGAACCCTTGGGGTCCAACACAGTGCATATGCTCGCTACCACCTGTGACCCAAGGGTGAAGGGTACCATATGTGGCAGCGAGACACTGAGTCACTGTAGGGAGGTACTTATTAAGAAAGTGCCGGAGGCTGAACGGCGGAGGCAGGGGGAAGTGGGACTGGGGGATCCACTGCCTGGAGCCAGCCCGCCATCCACGAGCCAGCCTTCCCCTCCACCACAGGCGCTGCCAATATGGGCTAATGGCAAACATTAGGGGGTCCAGACCCACCAGATCCCAGGATCAGGCAGACAGCCCTCACACTGTGGTGTCTGCCTATCTTGCCGAGCCTGTGGAGCCCCTGGACTGTGACCCCTTAGCCTACTGGGCAACCGGCAGCCCGATGTGGCCAGATCTGGCCGCAGTTGCCCAGGAATACCTGTCCTGTCCACTGACCAGTGTGCCAAGCGAGAGGGTGTTCAGCAGGGCTGTGGGTGTTGTGACACCCCACTGCACCTGCTTGGATCCTGGTTTGGGGGAGCAGCTGGTGTTCCTCAAGGTGAATCTCTCGCTGCCGGGGCTTCCCAACCGCCAGGTGCAGACAGAGCAAATGCTGCCCTCCTCGCTCCATCTGGATCATGAGTTTTGCCTGTTAGCAGCCTAAGGTGCAGTTTCCCCCAGACCTCTGTACCTATCACTGTGAAAGTTGGCAGGCTTTGTGGGCTCCTCAGGGGCTAGCAAGCCTGCAGTTCTGAGCTCCCTGTGGCTTTCCACAGAGAAGTCACAGGCAGTTTTTGCTCAAGAATTTGGGGTGCTGTTTCTCCAAACTCCCTGAACCTATCTTGTTGAAACTTGGCACGCTTTGTGAGATCCTCAGGAACTACCATTCCTGCACGTTTCATCAAGATTGGACAAGAAATGCCAAAGTTATAGCCTGCTTCAACCTTCCCCATTATAACCTATGGGGAAGTTGAAACAGCCTGAATATTTGACTGAGCTTCAACCTCGAGTCCAAGTGGACCTGCTTCAACTCGAAGCAGACGGCAAATCAAAGTGGGACCCAGTTTAATATTTGACATGGCTGTCAAATCGAATATTACCTGCTCTGCACAGCCCTAGTGTGTTTTTCCTAGTCTAGACATGGAAGTAACTGGGCTGAATGAAAGGTACCAAGGCTTGCAAAGAAATAGTAAGTATTAGGTAAGGACAGGGCACATAGAAATCTTTATTTTTACTTTTTGCTTTGTGTGCTTTTGTATTTTTGGCAGAATGAATAAATAATCCTTTATTTTGTTTTTGCGTCACTTTAACTTGCTGGTTACAGGTGTGCATAGTTAAGGGTGCATGTGCCAAATTCACCTAGACCTATTGTGTTAGCGTGGTTGGGAAATGGGGAGTTGCTATCTATAATTCCAGTCTCAGAGGGTTGAACCCCATGGGTGCATCCAGAAAAGCACGCCCATGTGGTATGTGGTGCTGCAAACACATCTGCAGGACCACATACTGCACACTGAGGTGTTTTCTATGCTGCAAGGGCACACTGCCTGTGCATGTACTGCTCTCAGTTTTATTCTGTGGGGTTTTTTGGACAGTCTGGAGCTGCCAGCCAGGCTCCGCCCAGAAAAGTCACCAGGGCTGCAGCCCTGGGAGGCCCCTAGGTAAGGCTGCTGGAGCCAACCCAGTGCTGGCCCCAGCCTCCCCTACCACCTCGCAGGGTAACCTCCTATGTGCCAAAGTGTGTATGGCCCAGGCATTCCCCAGGGACAAGTAGTTGTAGTGCAAGGTGCATCCCTACTACTCGTTCCTGGGGAACCAAATGTTCACACTCATCTGGATGCAGCCCTTGGTTCCTCTCAGAGAGGGCTGACTATGACACCAGCACATAAGTAATTTCTAGAGAGTGGTATACATTTGTGTGATAGGAAGCCTGAATCCCATTCTGAATCTTGTGTATCCTACTTATCTCTAAACTCTCCAGTTCTGAAGAGAAGCTGCTACAAATGATTACTAGTCTGCAAAGACATTACTTCTTCCAGCTGCCTTATAGAGCATTTTTCTTCACACTGAAAGGATTCCTCCCTGTCTGTTGAGTCACACGTGAAGAAGAGTTTGTTAAATAGGCACCATTCAGTTTAGCTTAAAACAAATGAATTTGATTTAATGTGTCTGTAGAATGGGCAAGTATCTGTGTTATTTAAGACTATTGGCAGTTCGAAGGCTGAGCACTAAAAGCACTTCATTTTTATTTTAACTGTTAATTGAAAATAAGTTGATTCGTGCTGTTCATTCAGTAGTTCTCCGCCTGCCTTTCCTCTCCTTTCCAACCCCCCCATGATAACAGCTGCTAATGTAACACTCCTGCACAACATGTTAGTAAAAATGTGGCATGGGGCCAGGCTTTCACTTGTGGTTTATTGATTTAATTAACCATGTTCTTGCAAATACTATTTGGTGAAGCAGAGATGAGAGAATCTAACATCTCTTAGACAGTCTCCTTAGGCAGTCTGCAGGCATCAGTTGTAAAATGGGGGCCATGTGGTTTAACTTTGACTACTTAAAATCATAACTTAGAATCACATCATCTGCCACCGTATACGTTCCCATCTTTTCATTTCTTAAATTTCTCCTTCTCCCTTTGCTGCAACGGACTGAAGCTGATGAAAAAAGCAAGGGAAAGACTTGATAAAAAACAGCTGATCTCTCATGGGAAAACATTCTACTTGGAATGAGTTTTTCTTCCATATTGCATGTTTCCTGATGTTCTGGTTTCTCTGATTTTTATATACACAGATATTTGCCCGAGGATAACAATAAAGAATTGCTTAGAGGTGACCAAAAAGTTATTTTTATTGAATTATGATGATAATGTGATGAATGCTTTAAACCAGGCTTGTCCAACATATGGCCCATGGGCCGCCATGCGGCCCGCCAAGGCATTTTCTGAGGTCCGCGGTGCTGCGACAGGAAATGAAAGTAAACACTGTTTACTCCTTGTCCCTCCCCCAGCCCCTCAGCAGCTTCCTAATGGCTGCTGAAGGGCTGGGGAAGGGACAAGGTTCCCACACGCACCGCATCAGCTTGATGTTGCTGATGTGGTGCATGTGGGAAGAGGAGTAGCCGTGTGCTGCTTGGGACAGGATGAGCCCAGCTCCTCGTGGGAACCCGGCTTCAGCCGCATGTTGCTCCGGATGGGACAGACCTAGCCAGGTCAGCACCAGCCAGGAAAAGTGGCATGCAGCTGAAGCCCATGTGCTACTGGGAATGGGACAAGCCTGGCTGGGTCTGCACTGGCCAGCAGAAGTGGCAGCGGAGCCGTGTACTGCTCAGGACTGGATAAGCCCGGCTGGAGCGGCAGGGGCTGAGCTGCATTTTCCCCCTGCCTGCGCCAGTCAGTTCTGAGTGGGACATGGCTCTGCCGCCGCTTCTTCTGGCCAGTGCCAACCTGAGTGGGCTCCTCCTGTCCCCAGTAGCATGTGGGAAGCCGGCTTCAGCTGCATGCTACTCTGGATGGGACAGACCCACCCAGGTTAGCACCAGTCAGCAGAGGTGGCGGCAGAGCTGTGTACCGCTTGGGACTGACCAGTGCAGGTAGGGGGAAAGTGCAGCTGAGCCCCTGCTGCTCTGGCTGGGCTCATCCTGAGGTTCATTTCATGTTTGGCGAGCCACACATAGATGCACTGCATAGAAATGCAAAATGTATTTTGACTTATTTGATTGGCAGCTTGGGCTGAGATTTTCAAAGCTGAGTCAAAAGGCCAACTTCCATTAAAATGAATGGGATTTAGAGGGCTCCACATCTTTTATGACAACGTAACATGCCTATCTACCCCTTTTTGTACATCTCAGCCATAGTTTGGAAGCTCAGCCAAAGAACATAAGAGCTTCTGAACATAAGAGCATAAAAAGTGCTATGCTTGGTCAGCCCCATGGTCCGTCTAGCTCAGTATGCTGTCCCAAACAGTGGCAGAGGTGGATGCTATAGAGGGAGAGTTTCGACCTGGTTATACCCATTTCATTCTCACTTCCTGCAACTTCATTGGTGTCAAAGGTCACGTGACATCATTTCCTGATGTGATACCACTTCCTGTGAGGTCTTTGACTGTGGCTCACCGGCCCACTGAGTGATAAATAGTTCATGATCCGGCCCCACATTCAAAAAGGTTGGACACCCATACTTTAAATAGTCCTGGTGATTGAGCACATTTTTCATTTTTAAAATCTTCCCGTGCCATATTATGAGAACATTTCAACAGCAAACATGGGTTGAGCAGTGTCATGCCTGGCTTGTGCTTGAATGGGATGCCTCCAAGGGAAAATGAGGGTGCTGCCAGATTCAGTGTTGGGTGGCTCAGTTTCTTCTCCCCTCTGAGTTGCTCCTGAACTGTTGACTAATCATGATATCAGCAGACACTGTTCTGTTAAAGTTGTCATATATTGTTTTGGAAGACATAAAACAGAGGCCCTGACCACCTGGTGTTATTCATGATCCTCTGGCATGTATTTAAAATAAATCCCAAGGTACTTTTTTACAGGAATAGAGGAGCATTATCTCCAGTGTCTTGGATAAATTGATTATAGGCTGAGTTTCAAAGCCATCTAGGCAATTTGGATTTCAGAATTGCTTCGACGGTTATGAAAACCTTAGCACTTTTATACATTATTTGCATTTCTAAATTCCACTTTTGGCAAATGCAGTTCACCTCCCTAAGTTTGCCTACAGCAACAGAGGCCAACCTTTTTGGCACACATGCCACTCTGATCCCCATCCCCCACTTAATCTGCTGCTCAGCTTTCTGTTTCCTGCCCTGTCTGCTTCTGTGCTGCTGGTCCTCTTCCCTGTCTGCTGTGTGCCATGCACAGAGGCTGCCCATGCAACTTGTGGCATGTGTGCCACAAGTTGGCGATCCCTGTCCTACAGAATGTCAGCATTCCTTATGCTTTCTTTTTTCCTAAATTTATTGCTAGTCACTGATGCCTTTATAGACCTCTTGTGATCCTCCTGGAGGTGGCTGAAATTGCTATATTGTTTGTAGTGGTTCAGAGTGGTGGGTGTACTATATCAATCTCAGATACCATTAGCTATTATTATTTTAACTTGCCTTTATGTTGTTTTGAATATCCTAGAATTATAGTGTGGTGACTCTTCCATGAAGTCGTGTTCTAACCTGCACTATGGAATTACCATGGAAATTCTTTAGGGATAGAATTGGCCTCTAGTGGATGGAAAGTTTTGGTCTAATGAATGTCACTGTCTACTTGTTGTTCAAAGAATATTCATTATTATTGTAATGTGAATGTAACATTTGTAACAGCAGGTGGAACCAGGGGGCAGTCTGCAGAGCTGTGATGTCTGTTAATTTGGACTGAAACTCCCAGAAACCCCCAGGGGCTTGGGGGCAAGGGAAAAAGAAAAGGAAGTTTGAAACTAGAGTAAGGAGAAGAGAGAGCAGCGTGCACATGGAACCTAGTCAGCTATATACAGAGAAGTGCACAGTGGAGCTGGAGATCTCTTTGGGTCGATCTACCAGGACTGTGGACTGAAGAAGCTGGACTCAGACTTGGATGCAGATGCAGGCTACTGTTTGAATGCTCTAGGAAATAAAAGTTTGTTTAGAGACACCTCTGGAGGTGTGTTTGGGAAAATTAAGGTGCTGAGTATATGCTGATGCCTAGAAAATGGTATTTAGAGGTTAGCTTCTGAGAATTGGCTTGTAGGTAAAGCAGCTACTGTATTAGAACAATGGTCCAAGGCAGTGGCAATGGTTAATTGATTTCTAGAAAGCCTGTTTGTGACACTTTCTTCAAGGCCTACTGTGTCTGACACAGGCAAGCAATAAGAAGATACACAGGCTGGGAAATTGAAGACACGTATCACGATGTTCCATAACATGAGATAAGGGACTCTGCTGTGTTGGCTAGGTTACAGTGCCCAGCTGCAGAGCCCTTAGGATTTCTAGTTTTGAGGAACAGACCAAATTAGGAGAAGAACTGGTAGGGCCCAAATTAGAAAGTGTGCATGTGATGGGTTTGTGAAACAAAGGAATACGCTGACAGCACAAAATGAGGACAGTATGATGACCACAAGGAAATCAATCAGGGATGCCCAAAGATGAGTCATCAGAGGAGGCAAAGGATACAAAAAGGGGAATTTCAGAACAACAAAGGGTCCCCAAGAGAGAAATCCAAGGCCACCATGGACGAAAGGCATACCATTAGTCCATCTCACCTACTCCAGTGGGTAGAGTGGGCCTTGGCCTACAACCTCCATGCTGCTGACATCTGACATTCAAGAGAGAACTTCAGAGTGATGCTTGTGTACTGGCCAGATGTACCTGGACTTCGTGAACCCTGGGACTGGTAGATATAGAATTGTTTGCTGTATTCTTATCTGCTATCACTGTGGGTCAATAAAATTTGCCTGTTATTGGACAGAGAGGTCGTGGTTGGTCTGAGGGTTTTGGGTCTTCCCGGAACAAGGTATCTGGGTCACAAATCCAGTGCCAACATACGTTGCCATAGTGTTGATGTTTCTTTATGTTTTGCCTGTTCCCTCCCTTTGGCCTATTGGCTTGTGACACTAACCTCTATAATTTTCTATATAAAAGTAGGAAGTCCCCCTTGCTTCTTGTGCCAGTTTCTGGGGCTACAGGGTTGGCACATTATTCTATAACTCTGGTTGTTATAAATACACTTCAAAATCTTTGTAGTGTCATGTCATGATATTATGCACTTGATTTCTAATGACTATATGGAAGAGTGGTCATGGTAGTGATTATTTTTATTGGGTTTTTTTTTAAATTACATTATCCCTTTCTCCTACATATATTAATGGGAAGAGGAGGGGATGATGTGATTTCCTCTGGCATATGTTTCACCAGCTTAGACACCTGTGATTCAGTCCTTGAGATTCATGTATACCTGTTGACATGTGAGGTTCATCAGAGGCATGTTTCTCCACAGCAACAAAGCCATGTTTCAAGAAACAATCATTTTTTTTCTTTTGATATTTCAGACCTGGTTGTCATTGATGTTCTGTGATTCAGTGAGGAAGTATGGACTAGCTTATCTGAGGTAGGTATACGATACTTATCTCTATGTTCATTGTGTCCAGTTGGCATAGCTGAATCCAGTGCCTAAAAGACTGTGAATCAGATAAGTACTATCTGACTGATGCTCAACACAAGACAAGACTGAAGTAAAGCATATTTCTTACATGAAAACAAGCAGAAGAATGGGATTCCCTTATTGTGGGTTTACCTCCCCTTTGTGACACATGGAGCTTGTTTTCTCCTTTTGGTCCAGTGAAGTCCGAGTTGACTGTTCTTCATACATACAGTTCATTTTCTCTATAGGCTTTTGAGAAAACAGCGAGCATAAGGAAAGTATTTGCATTGCATTTGATTGGCTATGAGCTGAGGATAGCTCATAAATACATAAATATAAAACGTACATGCAGCTGAGAAGTTTAAGTATCTTATTAGAAACCCAGATAATCAAAACATTTAAGAAGTCACTTGTCTCAACTTAAATAAGCGAGCTCCTTCCCTCAAGAGAGTCTTAATGGCATCAGATTAATGCATCCGAGAATGCCATTCTGAATGGCAGCTGGAGAGTGAACTTGAGGGGATCTACAATGTGAAGACAGTGTTTGCAATCAGTTGTCTGATACACTCTCCTCTTAGCCTGGCTATTCAAGATGTTCAACGTATAATTGTACAATAAAGTCTTTAAAAAATCAGTATTGCAAATCATCCACAAGAAACTATATTTTCTTGCAAATTTCCTGAATATTAAATTGAGGAACTGAAGAACCTTAGAAAATATACTATATGTGGGTAGAATTATTGCTAATTGTAAAATATTTCTATGAGATGTTGACAGCTCTTTAACAAACCTATTACTGTGATCTTTCTGTAGCTTCTCTTAGTGATTTTGTGGGGAGGAGGCTTAGGGAGGCATTTACTGAAACCAAAACTATTTTAAGTGGTTGTTGCACTGAGAAATAGCTTGTGAGAACTGATAATGAAACAATGATATTCTGCAATCATCCTTCTTGGTTTGGATTAAAAACCAAAATGTGAACAATTTCTGAATTATTTTGTTAGCTCCAAAATTAAGACTAAAGTATGCTCCCCCCTTCCCCTCATTAAATGTTATATAGAGTGATCCTGTTCTCTAGACCACACAGATATCATGTGACATTAACTTCTCAGTGCAAGCAGTTTCTGTCTCATAATTATAGATGGTTGAAAATTTCTATGACATTTCAAAGCGGAATAAGTAAATAGGAACGTGTTCTGGGTGTTTTGCCTTAGCTTCATTGGTACAAGATTTCACCCACTGACAATCTTGTAAAATCACCTTTCATTTTGGCACTGAACACAATGCAGAGAAAGCACCCAACAGGTGGTTTACTCTTTCCATAAATAGCTCTCAAGGAAGAGCTTTAGAGACAAGTGTAAGGTCTATTACTGTTAGCCATTTTGCTGTCTGAATTTCTACTCCTTATGGTATTAACTTTGGGCTGTTGTGATGAAGGTGGGACATTTACAGCTGCATCTTTTTACAGGCATCATGTGATCCACATTTTATGGGAAAAGTCTATTTAGTTCCCTGATGGATGAAGTAAACTCAGGTGAGCCTCATTCCCTTGCATGATTCTTAGCTTGCCATAAAAAAGTTACAGTTTTCCAGAATATTAGCTGTAAAACTGTGCCTTGTTAAAGTTACAATCAGAGGACGCAATAAACAGGTTATTTAAGCATATATTATAGTGTAATGCTCAACTCGAGGCGCTGTGTTCTTTGACTTGGCTGTAATGCGCACAGCCCAGTAATCCCACGGCTGCTGCTGTGGTGGAAAATACACGATCCCTCCCTTAAATAATACATCCACTCCTGCTCTGGCTCCCCTCTGGTTCAAAGACAGACCCTTTAAAATTTAATCAGTAGCTTTATCATTGCCTGCAGGCAAAAAGTACCCGTGCAAAAGTGCCTTTGGAGCAGAGAAATCTGATATCTAATGAAATTGCACCCTCTCCTCCCTTTCACCTTTTCATTTAATCTTCATAAAGATGATGATAAATAGTATCAGAGAAAGAAGGGGGTGCTTGAGTGCTGTTGTCATGGCTGAGTTCTATTACTCCAGTGAACATGTCTCAGGAATAACTGAGCCCTTAGCAAGACTCTAGGTGGGTTGGGGTTGAGTAAAACTGAAGACCTTTGCCAAAAGTGCAGTTCATGAAGCAGCAGGCATGCCAATGGCTGTTAAAAAGAACCAAAACCAAACCTCCTACCTCTGCCTTCTGCCAGAGAAATGCAAGATTGGATGCCTCAGAACACACCTCCTTGTGTGGTCATGTCTCTTTTAGTTTTCTTGTTAACACAAGCCAAGCCATTTTTAAAAAAAACTTTGCATAAAGATGTTCCCAGCCTCAGAAAGGTAGGGTCAGGCTGGGGCAAGAATGGAAGGGTGGCATTTGATGAATATTGAGACTTTTCAGTAGTTGGTTATATGCTTAATCCAGCTGCTCGCTCTCACCTTTTCCATGTTTTCTTAGAGCAAATCTCAGGGAGCTATCATAAGATTAATGTAACTTGGCATATCACGTGACTAGAACAGAAGTGGGATGGCACATGGATCATGCAGTCTGAGCAGCCCAGGACAGAAATCACTGGTAAAGCTGAGGATGGGATGGGGAAAGAGTTAATTACCATGAGCCTGGAGCCTGACTAGCCTTTCAAAGACTGCATACCTGATTCCTGGCTTCTCAACAATTTCATCATTTAAGCAATACTCTGTGAGTGCATCTGCTTTCAGGGTCTCTCTGCTTTTCACTTGTATGGACATATGAAGGGAGGGCTGGTCTATGATTATAACAAGGCATGGACATATGCAGGGTAAAAGGACCAAATTCTGCTTGTAGTTACAGACTACAACTTCCATTGAAGTCCCCTCAAACAGTAATTCACTTCCTCTAATATATTTGTGCATGTATATACACACACATACATTTAAGCTAACATTCATGTACACACTCCCAATATATGCTTGCCTCCTATTATCGCCTTCCTTTTAATACAACCTGAAGCCATTTTCAGATACAGAAGATGGCATTTCTAATAATATGTATGACTAATACTTTCTGAACAAATGAGAGGCTTTAGGACTACATTGTTTGGGCAAAACTTATAATAGCAAGCTGGTGTTTTTCATCCATTTAGGTTTTGCGAATTACAGATGTTCTACTGAGAATGCTGTTAGTGCGATCAAACATCTAGTGCATATGAACATGGTCATGTAGTATTGTTGCTCCCTTAATATTTGCTCTTTTTTTTTCTTTTCCAGTAAATGTTTCTTGAGTTTGGCTAGTCGAGTGTGTGTGGCAGATCTGTGGTTCTTTTGCTGCTTGCAGACATTATGCTGTACCAGGAGTGCAGTCAGGAAAAAATATCACTTCCTCACTTGGAGAGATGCAAGAATGATACTTTAATGACCAGAGTTGTGGGACACCTTCAGCCGTGCAGTATGCAGTACTGTATTTACTTTGTATTTTTTCAAAACTGTTTGTGCTCCCTGGAGATATTTAGAGGCAGGCAAACAAGTGATGATATATGCATATAAAATACAGAGGTATATACACACGTCCTAGATATGGCATTGTTATATTCAGCTACAAAAACAGGCAAGCATTTGGTACAGCATTGCAATAGACTGATAGATCTATAAGGAGCTAGTGTAGTTTTTATGTTGACAGCTACATAGGCATTTGCAGAATTTTTAAACATAGCTTAGTATGCAGGTATTTATTCAGTATATAAATAAGAGATTGACATCTTTATAGATCTTTTACAATTGTAATCCTAGCTCAAGGTGGTGATTGTTTGTTTCTTGCATGTTACAAGTAGCTCATTCAGTGAGGCCCACTGCTTCTCATGCTGGTTTTGGGACTGTCTGATCCATGCTGTGATCTCTTCCATCTTTCATGCTTCTCAGATGTTGTTTAACCTTATTGTAACTTCAGGGTTTTCTCTTGTGAGTCATAATCCAATACCACATTTCCTTGCTGTTGTTGCTGCTTGTATGCACTTTTTTTTATGGCTGTGCAGATTTAAGGACATATTTTCTAGAATCTAATGGTGTTTTTCTTTTTTTTTTTGTGAACAAGTGTTAAGACTTTCTTCAGCTCCTGTCACCAACAATACCCATTTGACTGGATTGGGTTGTTGAGGAAAATTCTGAGATGTTTCTAGTTTCCTTCACTCCTGAATCTGAGTTTGCTGTCTAAGTTATAGCAAGGGTCTTGGAGTATTCCAGAGTTGGGAGAATACTGGCATAGTTTAATTTGCTTCCGTTCCTTTGCCTTGGGCTGTGAGTTTGCCCTTGTCACTTTTCATGTTAGTTCTATGCATCTCTAATCATAGTTTTATAGTTTCATAGTTGTTTGGGGCTGGAAGGAACCTTACAGTTCATCACATCCAGCCCCCCTGCACTTGGACAGCAAAGGCTGCTGGGGTCAGATGACCCCAGCAAGATGGGCATCAAGATGCTTTTTGAAGATCACCAGGGTGGGTGACTGCACCACCTCTGCAGGGACCCTGTTCCAAACCCTTGGTATTTGACTTGTAAAGAAATATTTTCTTATGTTTAGAGTCTGAAGCGATCTTCAATCAGCTTGTGCTCATTATTTCTAGTTTTAATGGGGGGCTTTCTTGGGCCCAGTCCACTGTTGGCCTGCTCACCTGTTCCTGGGCTAACTGCCCACCTCACTCACCTGCCACACCTTGTTGTTTCATAATTGGTTTTAATTTGGCAGGAGGCTGCCTATTCTTGCCCTGATGCCAAAGGGCCTTTCACCAGTGTGGTAACTGGTCTGGTATTTCCTGGGGGCTCCCACACCACTAGGAGCCCCACCAGGCCACCCATTCCTGACAGGGTGCAGTTTTAGGTCATGCCCAGAACCAAGAGCCTCCTAGCCATCCCCATAAGCTCTTGCCCTTACTTCCTGGGTTGTTCCCGCTGCAGCTTAGCTAGGCAATGTTTCTGCCTGGCTGGCAGCAGCAGACTGCAGCCTTTCTATACTAGGGTCTCAAAATGGCTGCCCCCATCAGGCACCTGCTGAATGCCCACCCAGCCCTTAAAGTGGCAGGCACCAACAGTGCCCTGCCACACTAGTCCTCCCCTGGGGGGCCTTGGTGAAAAGTTGCTCCGCAAGGGAGGACTAGAAATAACAATCATGCATTGTTATCATGCAGAATAAAGAAAAGAACCTGCTACCCTATCATGGAGTTTGCTTCTCTGAGTTATCACACTGTTAGAAGTGCTCTTCCTTCCTGAACTGTCTATGTAGCACTGAGTTCATTCCAGTTGAGCACGGAATTCCAGGTTTTCACTCTGCAAGAAGAACTCTACCCAGAGTCAGTCCAGATACCTCATTTTCAGAAAGAAATTGTGAATTTTAATGGGTGATTCCATTGCAATGTTATTGGCATGTTTGCTGGATAAATAATTTATGTCAGTTAATTTATTTGTTGAATTTTTGTTTCTTTCTTTGGGGAACTGTTCCTGAGACAATTTTGAGGTTCTCAAGTGCATCTATTGGTAAATATTGACTACAAATAATTTTTAGTCTGCAAGTAGTTTGCAAACAGTTCAGTGTGAGCTTTTGATATTCAAAACTTATTATTTTGAGATGTGCTGGCTGTCCTGATGGGATGCTTAGATTGTACATAACCTGATTTGATAAGAGTAACTTTTTTTGGTAAAATCAGGGTGATGGAGCAGCTACCTCAGTTTATTAAGCCATAATTCACTCTGTGGATATTTTCCCATATGTCCTTAAAATTGGACTGCTTTGTGCATAGAAATCAAACACAAATGGAACACACATAGCCAACGTGAATTTTTGAGATTGTTTGAAGGTATAGTTGTGGAGCCTGTTCAGTATTCATTCATCTCCTGTGAAGATGTGCTCACTACTGTATATGTGTAAGGTAGTGCATCATTTTACCTCATGTGGCAGGCAGAACAGATAGCAGTGGGCTTCAGTCAAATACTTTTCAACTGTAGAGTCAGAAGTTAATGCTGACGGACACAGAAATCCAGCTTTGTTTCTTGTCCTCTAAAGGCTGTACAGAAAAGTCCAGTCTACAGGAAGAGATTGTTAATTTATTTCTAGACTAAGCTACATCAATATCAGCCCCTCTTAACTGAGGATAAGAAAGTCCACACAAGGGCTTTGCAATGATTTAAGCTATTAACTGGTTTACTTAAACTCATATTATTTCTGTGTGTAGACCAGCTGAAAGCTCGATTTTGATGGACAAAGAAACTCTAACTAGGTACTTTCTTCATTTCCATTAACGGAGGGATCTCTTTGTTCAGTGCTCAGTCTTCCTTATTTAGTACTTCTCACACACAGCAGTCACCTGAAAAATCCCAAACTGGAGTCCTGAGCCCTCTTTTTAGTTCCTGCTGTGCCACTGCTGTGCTGTAAGTTTCTGCCAGCAGGGAGTCTCCCAGATTGAGAAATAACAACTGAGCAGAGAGTGGTGTTAATAAGCTGGAACATGATCTGGGCACCAAGAAACAGGTTGCTGTAGGATTCCATTTCTTCGTTTCAAGATAAAAGGGATGAGCTTTGAGAGAGATAAGTGGGGGACTGGATAACATATCTACAATAAAACTTTGTAAGCCTGGGTTCTTTATCCATTTTAGGCAAGAACATGATTGCAGTGTGGACATTTCAAGAATGGATATTAGCAAATGAAAGCCCCGATCCAGCAATCTGCTCCACACAGGCTGATTCTTATGCCTGCATGGAGTCTCAGTAAGTGGGGACCTTACATGATTTAGTTATGTGGATACATGGTCAGGCACACAGTCTTCATTGAACTTCTTTAAGTCATGGAGAGAACCCAAAACATGAAGTAGAGACTGAAGCAGAAGTAGACTCACCAGAACTCCCTGTTAACATTGTATCTGATGATGGGCTACCTTGTGGATAAAACAGTGCAAGTCAGGAGAGCTTGGTTCTATTTCCAGCTCTTCTTTTTACTTACTTAGTGTGTCCTCTTTTCAGTGTCTGCAAAATGGATGATGCCTGCCTGCTTCAAGGAAATGTATGAAACTTTATTCATAAATGATCAAAAAACTATTGGGAATCAAAGTATTATTAAATTACTATTAATTGTTATTAATAGTTGAGTAGTAAGGGACCTACCACCTAATCATGGCATTGTATGACTGAGGCCAGGCTGTTTAGAGGCTTGGGGGAAGACTGTATGCTGCACTTTTACATGATTCAGGGAACTTAAAAGGAGTCCCAGGTGCTTCTCCCACAGTGTGATCAGAAAGTGGGGGTGGAAATGCAGTACCACAACTCCTCAGGGTCTATCCCTGTGCTGCATAGAAAGGCAGTCTGTGACCTCAGAAGAACTTAGAACAGCTCCCAGGACTGCTGTAACTTTTGGCAGCATCCTAACAGCTGCAAATGGGCTGCTCTATATCGCAGAATCGCCACAGTGCAAGCAGGCTTGGAGGGAGGAAGGCAGTGCTGGGTAGCGCACATGCTTTATGCTGTTTCTGCACTGAAAAAAATCACCCTATTTGCCACCGGAACCGTGTACAGGAACCTGGTGCAGGCAGGGCCCCCTTGGAATCTGGTCAGGAGGTGGGAACTGGTTAACAAGCAACAGTCTCTTCCCCTTTCAAATCCTGAGACAATCCACTGCTTCTTTTAGTCTAAAAACTAACCACAATGCTTACTTCTCTCTTTTTCCCTGTTCAGAATAACAGAAGCTAGCAGATCTGTTTGTTCCCTCTAACATCATTTCCCTCTCGCCCTCCCATTTAAACTTGGCTTTGTGGAGGTGCTGGGGGTGGGATGCTATAATGAAGGGGTGGCAGACTGAAGGGGCGGGGGAGTAGAGAGCAGGTGTCAAAGACAGACTTGAAGTGAAAAGCTGCTCTGTAAACTGTTGAGCTAGTGTTTGGATTTGCTGTTGAAGTTCTTTGGCATACATCCCACAAGGCTCTTCTTGAAAAAATAAGTTCTTGGTTCTATCAAAGAAAGAAGTGTAGCACAAGTCAAACAATTCAGCTAAGTCAGCTGATTCTTTCCCTCCACCACCACCTGCCTCATTTCCGATGAATATCTCTTTTTTAGGGATTAACAGACACAGCAAAATCCTTATGTCAAGTCTCTACCTGGGCTGTCCATCCCACCCATACTTAGAGCTGAGGTTCTCATGGCAAGCTGTTTCCCTATTTGCAGCACAGTTTTTTTTAACATGCTAAACATTTTTTCAACAGTAAATGACACGAATAAATCCATTTCCTCTCCTCCTTTTAGTTTATTATTTAAGGGGAGCAGATGATTTAATCCACCACAGCTGATTTGAATTTTCTGTCAGGCAGGAAGAATGCAGCCAACGGGGAATCTGTCAAGCCGCAATGTTTGTATTCATCAGCAACTTGGGAGAAACAGAGATGCCAGCTGCATAGAAACATCTGTTTTTCCCTGCTTCCCTTTCTCCCTTTTTGGTTAATTTTAGTACTACTAATTGTAATGGATGGATCTGGTGTAGGAACTGCTTCTTTTCCCATACTGGCCCATTCTTTTCCCATACTAGCCCATTCACCTAGCAAGACACCTTGGCACTGGCAAGAAAATGGAGGTAGGTGTGAGCTTAGATGGTCCCTTTTCAAAATAATCTTGGCTGCTTAAAACATTCTGAAGCATGTGACCTGCAGCTTGAGTTCACTGAGTGGAAGGGGGAGTACTTCAGTGAAGTAGTTAATGATACCAACGCCAAATTTGCCGCACGCTGTCAGAGAGAAGGGGAAGTCATAGGGCCCTTGAAGCAGGAAGATAAAATGTTTCCATACCTTCAGTGGGGCCAGCCTCAACTGAGTGAAAATTTGAACAGCTAAAAGCTGTAGAAGCTCCAGTACAGCTAACAGTTGGGTTAAAAAAGACAGAGAGACTGAAATTTCATTGCCTCATATTTATTTTAGCTAATTTGACCTTTCTCCCTCAAAACCTGCTACCGGGTCTTTTGACTTTAATATTAGAAGAGACTTGAGCTGTCTTCCTCAGTAGCAGTCATGGGAAGCACAGTTTCGCATTGATTGTGTCACACTACTTCTCCATTTCCAAGGAGGTCCAACGTGACCAGAGAAATTCTGGAGCCTCCCGCTCCCCCTCCCCCTCCCCCCTTTTCCCATCCTCATCCTAGGTTTAAAAGAAATTCTGATAAGAGGGTTTAGAAGTTAGTTACCTTGGCCAGTTACCTCAGGTGTCTGTACACAAATGCACGGAGCCTGGGAAAGAAGCAGGAAGAATTGGAAGTCCTCACACAGTCATGGAAATATGACATGACTGGAATAACAGAGACTTGGTGGGATAGCTCACAGGACTGCAGCACTGTCATGGATGGGTACAAACTGTTCAGGAAGGACAGGCAGGGGAGAAGAGGAGGAGGAGTTGTGTTTTACATTAAAGAGCTGTATGATTGCTTGGAGCTCTAGTATAATTCTGGAAATAGGCCTGTTGCAGTTCTCTGGGTTAGGGTCAGAGGGGAGAGCAACAAGAGTGATATCATGGTGGGTATCTGCTATAGACTACCAGACCAGGAGCATGAGGCTTTCTTCAAACAGTTAGTGGAAGTTTCACAGGCCCTGGTTCTCATGGGGGACTTCAATCAACCTGAGATGTGCTGGGAGGGCAATACAGCAGTGCACAAGCAATCCAGAAAGTTTTTGGAGAGTGTTGTGGGTACCTTCCTGGTTCAAGTGTTGGAGAGGCCAATTAGGGACCATGCTTTTCTTGACCTGCTGATCACAAACAGGGAAGACTTGGTGGAGAATGTAGAAGTGGATGGTAACTTGGGCAGCAGTGACCACTAGATGATTGACTTCAGGGTGCTGAGGAAAGGAAGGAAGGAGAGCAGCGTAGTACAGACCCTGGACTTTACAAAAGCGGACTCTGAGTCACTCAGGGAACTGATGGTCAGGATCCCCTGGGAGGCAAGTCTGAGGGGGAAAGGAGTCCAGGACAGCTGGTTGTATTTTAAAGAAACTTTACTGAGGGTGCAGGAATGAACCATCCCAATGTGCAGGAAGTCTAGCAAGCACAGCCGAAAACCGGCTTGGTTTAGCAAGGAACTCTTCAGTGAGCTAAAACATGAACAGGGAATTTACAAGAAGAGTAAACTTGGACAAATGACTAAGGAGAAGTATAAGAGTGTTGCTGGGGTATATCAGGATGAAATTAAGAAGGCCAAAGCACAACTGGAGTTGCAGCTAGCAAGGGAGGTGAAGGGTAACAAGAAGGATTTCTACAACTATGTCAGCAACAAGAGGAAGCTCAAGGAAAATGTGGGTCCCTTACTGAATGGGGGAGGCAACCTAGTGACTGCAGAAAAGGTTGAAGTACTCAATAGCCTTTCTACCTCAGTCTTCACTGGCAAGGTCAGCTCCCAGACTGCTTCATCTGGCAGCACAGATGAAGGAGGAAGATCGGGGAGGAGGTGAGTAATCAATAGTGGCAGAAGAACAGGTTAGGGACTATTTAGAAAAGTTGGATGTGTATGAGTCCATGGGGCTGGATTTGGTGCACACAAGGGTGCTGAGGGAATTGTCTGATGTGATTTCAGAGCCACTGACCATTATGCTTGAAAACTTGTGGAAATTGAGAGAGGTCCCAGACAACTGGAAAAGGGAAATATAGAGCACAGATTTAAGAAAGGGAATAAGGAGGATCTAGGGAACTGCAGACCAGTCAGCCTCACCTCAGTCCCTGGAAAAATCATGGAGCAGGTCCTCAAGGAATGAATTTCTAAGCTCTTGGAGGAGAAGAAGGTGATTAGGAACAGTCAGCAAAGATTCACTTAGGGCAAGTTATGCCTGACCAACCTAATTGCCTTCTATAGTGAGGTGATTGGCTTTGTGGATGCAGGGAAAGCAGTGGACGTTATATACCTTGACTTTAGCAAGGCTTTTCAGACAGTCTCCCATAACATTCTCATAAGCAAGCTTGTATGGGAAATATGGGTTAGATTAATAGACTGTAAAGTGAATAGAAAACTGTCTGGATTGCTGAGTTCAAAAGGTAGTAATCAATGGCTCAATATGTAATTGGCAGCTGGCATCAAATGAAGTGCCCCAGGGGTTGGTCCTGGAGCCAGTTTTGTTCAATATCTTCATCAACGACCTGGAAGATGGAATGGCATGTACTCAGCAACTTTGCAAATGACACCAAGCTGGGCAGAAGAAG
Organism: Crocodylus porosus; assembly: GCF_001723895.1. Classification (NCBI taxonomy): domain Eukaryota; kingdom Metazoa; phylum Chordata; order Crocodylia; family Crocodylidae; genus Crocodylus; species Crocodylus porosus. Next base: position 8,027,286 of record NW_017728920.1, on the reverse strand, counting down.
TAGATATGCTGGAGGGTAGGGCTAGGATTCAGAGGGACCTAGACAAATTGTAGGATGGAACCAAAATAAATCTCATGAGATTCAATAAGGACAAGTGCAAAGTCCTGCACAATCTCATACACTAGTACAGACTGGGGACCAATTGGCTAAGCAGCAGCTCTGTAGAAAAGGACCTAGGAGTTACAGTGAATAATAAACTGAATATAACCCAGCAGTGAGCCCTTGTCATGAAGAAGGCTGTACTGGGCTGCATTAACTGGAACAATCCCAGCAGATTGAGGGAACTGATTATTCCCCTCTATTCTGCACTGGTGAGGCCCTATCTTGAGTACTGTGTCCAATTTGCCTGCCCCCACTACAGAAAGGATTTAGACAAATTGGAGAGTCCAGTGGAGGGCAATCAAAATGGTTAGGGAGTTGGAGCACATGACTTCTGAGGAAAGGCTGAGGGAACTGTGTTTATTTAGTTTGCAGAAGAGAAGACTGAGGGAGGATTTAATACCAACACTCATTTACCTGAAGGGGAGTTCCAAAGAGGATGGAGCTTGACTAGTCTCAGTGGTGGCAGGTGAGAGAAGAAAGAGAAATGGTCTTAAGTTGCAGCAAGGGAAATCTAAGTTAGATATTAGGAGAAATTTTCTCATGAGGAGGACAGGAAAGCATTGGAACAGGTTACCCAGGGAGGTTGTGGAATCTCCATCCTTGGAGGTTTTTAAGACCTGGCTAGAGAAGGCTTTGGCTGGGATGATCTAGTTGGGGATGGTCTTGCTTTGAGCAGGGGGTTGGACTAGATGACCTCCTAAGGTCCCTTCCAACCCTCATTTTCTATTATTCTAAAGTATACGATGACTCATCATTCAGTCATCATAGGTGTAGATAGGATGTGATGTGTCAAGAAGAATGAGGGTCCTGGAGGTGTCTTTGAAAAGAGTTTCTGTCCCCACCAGGCGTCTAGTGAATCAAGCAAAAGGATGTGTGTATATGCAATGTGGAAGGCTGGACATACTAGTGCGTAGAAAGGGCAAACAGTTCTTGTCATCTTATTATTAAATGTCATTGAAATGTTGGGAATATAAAGATAGGGGCTGTGGAGAGAATTTGAAATAACCAATGTCATATTCTATTTAGAAACTGAGAAATAAAAGTAATCCTGGTAGGTATTTAGCTGTAACTTGTTAGAGGGAAGTTATGTTCTGCTAAAATATCCACAAATGCACACCAAAACAAGCATGCTGTATCATTTAAAATGAGAACAGAAGCCCCCTTCCCTCTCCATCCATAGGGAATACCAAGCTTCTATCCTTATGTTCTGTCTAAAACTTGCTCTCACAAGTACCCCCTGAATGTTCATGTTCCCTGATGTCAATGTTTTACTTTAAGTTGCAATAAAATATATATACTGGCAATTGAGAATATGTGTCTCTTTCCAGTTCTGTTTTTCCTTTCATCTGTTTTTCTCTCTCTCCCTTCTCTTAGGTTTTTTATTTTTATTCCTACTGTACTTTCCATTGCTCTGGTTCACTATGACTTCTTGCTAGCACAGCTATATCAGTCAGGGATATGATCTCTGACTGATAGAACTACAGAAGCCCCCAGTGCAGATGTAGTTACGTAGGCAAAACTGCTCTTTTACCAGTATAGCTTGTTTAGCTTGAGGTTAGCAGTTCTACTCGATTGGTATAAATTGCAGCTTTGCCAGTACAGTTGTATGCATGCTAGGAGTGCTTTGATGGTGTAATATACTGGTATTGCTGTACCAGCAAAGGTGTCCTAATGCAGATGTAGCCCCACCTTCATTAGTTTCTCTTCCTCACCTCTTCTCTGTGTTCCTTCTTTCGCATCTGAATCAGCATTCTCTCCTTTACCTCTCCTAATTTACTTTTCCCAGAACAGACTAGCAGGCAATGACTGCAGATGCTTTTAACACTGAATTTTTAACTAAGGCCAGCCTAATATTACAGAGCCAGACTCAGTAGAACTTCTTTTTGAATTGTTTCCACTTCTTTTAAAGCCCATTTTAATGAAGTGCTAGCAACAATTGTGGGTTAGGTCAGTTTGATATGCAGAAAAATAATTTTCATACAAAATAATCTAAACAGTTATAAATAGGAAGGTTTGGGATGATATTGTCAGGTTAAACAGCCCCTTGTTACTCACACCCCAGATTCTTTCTCTGACATACCATTAGGATTGTGATGTTCTACCTTTATTCTAGTTGCAAACCAGTGCCCACACAGCGGTCTTTTAATCACAGAATCAGGTCCCTGCATACTCCATATTGCATGTGAGCATGAACAAACCATTCTGTGGCTTACAAATCATAACGTGAATATCTTAATAAAATTGTCCGGCAGATTTCTATGTCTCTGTTCTTACAGACATAACTGACCCTGAAAAAATTAACCTCTCTTTTGGGAATATCTTTCAGACAAAAGTGAATAAATCTTGCAACAGATCAAAGAGGAGAGACACCAGACTGTTTCATTCAGAGAAGGCATGAAAAAAGATCTTGACTTTACAAAAGTGAGGGCTATTGCATCTTTGCAGATGGCATACAATAAGGCATGGATTGTAATGGCTCCTTGCAATTTGTCCTATTCAAAGCCATTGAACCATTTCAATTGATAGTGGAGTCTCCAAGTATTTGAACATAACTGATTTGATATACTTTTTTTAGACAGATTGTTCATGAATGTAAAATAGATGGTAATTGATAAACATTTTCACACTTTTGATAAAATAGCTTGTATTGTGAGCTTTGCAACTCAAGGAATGGTAAACTGGGCTTTGGATTTTTGTGGGACTGTTGATTTTTGACTGGGTTTCCTCAGAAGGTAAAAAGGTGTCATAAAATATTCTCATAGATGATATAGAAATGACAATAATTTCATTGTATTGTGACTTGATGCTACTGCATTATAAAATGTTCACTTTACAACATGGTAATATGAAGTTACTTTGTCTAAAAAATAGTCTTCTACTTAGCCACTCTATAGACTTAGACATTTTTATTCTGCTGTATCATATTAAGCACTGCCTTCACTGAATGAATAACCATACCATTCCAAAGGTTAACCATGAGTCACTTAATTTCGTCTATATTTCTTTTTTTTTTTAACCTAGAAAAGCCAAGCCTCCAAAATGAAATGTATATAAAAAATATGTAGCCCAGGTCCTCTTGGGGAGGTGTGCCCTGTCCTCTGATGACAGTGGTGGTAGTCAGGCCCGGTGCTGAGGAAGGGGTCAGCTACTACAGCGGCTTTGTCCTCTCTCTATAGAGCTAGGTCAAAACCAAGTACTTAACTATGTACAGTTTATTACAAGAATAAATACAGACACTTAATATAAAACATAGAATATTTACAAGGCTTAACATATAATACAATATATAATATTCCACAATTCACATATAATACCAAATATGAACCAAATAACTTACAACCTATACAACACAAATAACACATAGGGATATTAACCTATATAACCCAAGTAAATTAACAATAATATTTCTTTAAACCTTCACAAATAACTACACCAAGATACATATTGAGGCATTAAAACACATAAACCATGTAAACCCCCTTAAAGAATACCCCTAGCTATACAGCCCTTAACACAAGGACAACCTCAAAATAGGGAGTGCACTCAGGACCTTCCCAAGGGGTTTCTCTGGAGCCCCTCCCCTTTAGGGCCCTGTGTTGTGGACACACCCCTCCTGCATTGGAGGGTGGAGGCAGCAGATCCTCCTCACCTGTGTCAGCCTCCCCTGTGGGGCCTGCTTCCCCAGTAACTCATGCTTTCTCTCTGGAGAAGTCAAGGCTCATCCCCTTGCGGCTGATCCCACATGAGCCTCTCCCCAGCAGTGCCTTTGGCTCTCCTTGATGGCCCAGTGCCCTACACAGGGCACCCAGGGCTCTCTCTCTCTCATGGAAGCCAAGCCCTTGCAGGCTCCAACTCCCCGATTTCACACTGGGGGTTCTCCCCTTTCCTGGTCCCTGCTCTGGGCACCAGGCTCTTTTAGTTGACACTAAGATGCGGGGGATGTGGGCATGCTAGAAGGGAGGAATAGGCTGCAATCGGACCTAGACAGGTTACAAGGGTGGGCGGATGAGAATACGATGGGATTCAACACCAACAAGTGCAAAGTGATGCACCTGGAGAGGAAGAACCGGCACCATACCTACAGGTTGGGGAACTCCATTCTTGTCAGTACAGAGGTGGAAAAGGATCTTGGAGTCATCATTGACTCCAAAATGAACATGGGCCAGCAGTGTGGGGATGCAGTCAGGAAGGCCAACCGCACCTTTTCATGCATTCACAGATGCACCTCAAGCAGGTCCAAAGAGGTGATCCTCCCCTTCTATGAGACACTGGTCAGGCCACAGCTGGAGTATTGCGTCCAGTTTTGGGCACCACACTTCAAGAGGGATGTGGACAACATGGAGAGGGTCCAGAGGAGGGCCACTCGCATGATCGGGGGCAGCAGGGCAGGCCTTATGAGGAGAGGCTACGGGACCTGAACTTGTTCAGCCTCCACAAGAGAAGGCTGAGGGGGGGTCTAGTGGCCTGTTACAAACTAGTCAGGGGGGATCAGCAGGCATTGGGGGAGTCACTGTTCCCCTGAGCACTGCCAGGAGTGACCAGGAATAACGGTCACAAGCTGGCAGAGGGTAGGTTTAGGTTAGGTATCAGGAGGCGCTACTTCACGGTCAGGGCGGCTAGGATCTGGAACCAACTTCTAAGAGAAGTGGTGCTGGCTCCTACCCTGGGGGTCTTTAAGAGGAGGCTGGATGTACACCTTGCTGGGGTCGTTTGACCCCCGTACTTTTTCCTGCCATGGCAGGGGGTCGGACTAGATGATCTACTCATGTCCCTTCCAACCCTACCAATTATGAAACTATGAAACTAGTTAAAGGTAGAGCCACAATATGGGGCTCCAGTCACTCAACCTAGGGCCAGGGCTAACGTGAGGAGCTTCCAAGGTGGTTTCTCTGCATGTCAACCTGAACACTGGGTGAGGCCTGAGCAGCCACGAGCTGCTCCCAGGGTGAACTCTCCATGCACCGACCCATGTACTGTGTAGAGCCCAAGCAGCCGTGAGCTGCTCCCAGGACCAGCTCCCCGTGTGCTGATCCGCACACTATTGAAGCTCAAACAGGGTCCTGAGGACAGCTGTCTCTGAAGCTCCTCTCTCCTTGCCGTCCCTCATCATCTCTCCCCAGCCTGTCAAGCATGCTCCCCTTTTATACTCTTTAGGGGCTCCACCCACAAAGTTCTCCGGATCTGGCTGGCACAGTTCTGATTCAGGTCCAGCTGCTCCTTGCCCCCTCCTCCCTTTGGAAAAGCGTGTGGTATTGCTTCCCTTTGCTGTTTCCAGATTAGTGGACAAGCTCCACCAATCAAACAGCAGACCCTTGAGCCTGGGACTCTACCCAAGCCCTGAAAAAGGTAAACTTGCTACACTATAATATAAATAATGCCACATTTGACAATAAATTGGTATTAATTTCCTAAATTAACAGAAGTTGTGGGATTAGGTCAACCGAGGAGGTAGATTCCTGGGGCCCCTCTTGACATCAAGGTAAAGATGATCTGTGATGCATGATTCCCCACCATCATGCCTCCTTCCCGTGACAGGGGAGCACCTCATCACACATTCAGATACTAGCGAGATAAGAACAAGTCAAAAAGTATTTTCACATGTTTTGTGGAATAACTTTGTGGCTTATTCCTTGTTCTGTTCTGCCACTAATTGATTGAATGTGTGGCTGGATCACAACTTAAGACGTGGTTGAGTATAACATTTAGATGGGGACCTGTTTGAACATATCCAATAGCATCTTCCCTGACCTAGTTCTGAGTGCTTGGCAAACTCTCGAGTGGAGCTGGCTGAAGCATACAGGAGCTGGAAAGCTGCCTTTCTGGAGAAGTTGGACCTTGAGAAGTCACTGATGCCTGTGTGTGCTAGAAATGCCAGTCTGCCAGGCAAAGGCAAGTATTCAGGGAAAGAAGAATGAGTGACATGTGAGACCCTTCACTCCCTGTTTTTTCAAAGGTGGTTGGTCTACTGTAGGAGGGAAAAATTTGACTTTGGTCATAATGAAGGGAGAACTTCTGAGAAGTTATAGCACATACCACTGAGGCTACTAGAGTATACAAATCAATAATTTCAGGGCCCATTTTCCTTCCTGGCATATTCAAAATGATTCACAGTAGGGTAGTCTTTTTTATTAATTGTGTTCAATCATTTTGCCATGTACAACCCCCTGGAAAAGGTTGATTTGGAAAATTCAGCTTTCAGAAAGTCTTGGAAATGGCGTTGTGCATTCAGAATCTGCTGCTTTGGAGCTGTTTGTTTCATTGGTTCAATGTGTTGTCTGATAATTGGCTACTGAGTTTTGAGGAGGTGATTCTGTGGAAGCTCAGTGCTGCCTTTCACATAGAGTTTCTCAGTTAAAATCTCACTCATCTTTATTATTACTTTACTAATTCCCCTCAGCATTCCTAATGACTATGATTACTGCAAGGTGAACACATTTCATTTACCTCTGAAATGATTTTCAAACACCCTCTCACACTGTGTCTTGAGGGGCTGAGCTGGGCTGGCCTCCATGGGAGTTTGGCTGCAGCCAAATTTGGAGTCTGGCCCCTGATCACACAGGGATTGGGTTGGGTTCTGCAGGAGTTTGGCCCCTTCTCTGATCATGCAGGGGTCCTGAACAGAGTGTGTGGCTGGTGGTACTGGACTCTCTGCTGCTACCAGCCTTGCCCCTCCTATCCCCCTCTCTCTGCCCCAGATTGCCTTATCTCCATCTCAAATATCTATTTATATTATATATTATATTAAAAAATATATATTTACATCTTTATGTAAATTTCAATGTAAATTTTGATGTGAGTGTCATGTGAAAACAATATTTATTGATGTTTATTAATAAATATTGAATCCTGACAAGCTGAGTTATGTCAAAGCTGTAAACTTCCATCTCCTATAAACTACTCTTTGTTTTTTCTCTTGCTCACTCCTGTATTGGAAACATTGGGCTACATTGTGGAGTACAAACACCTAGGAGTAATTGTTTTGACTTCAATGTGACTATTGGCATGCTGCAGGGAAGAATGGCTGTAAAACTTATCCTGTGAGATTCCTGCATGAAGATGATGGTGTTATACTGTGATCAGTGGTGGCAGATGACAAACAAAGAGCAACGCTCTCAGGTTGCAGCAAGGGAGGTTTAAGTCAGATATTAGGAAAAGAGAGGTAGTGAAGGAAGGTAGTGAAGCACTGAAACAGATTACCTAGAGAGGTGGTGGAAGCTCCATCCTTGGAGGTTTTTAAGACCGAGCTAGACAAAGCCTTGGCTGAGATGATCTAGTTGGGGATGGTCTTGCTGTGAGCAAGGGGTTGGACTAGATGGCCTCCTGAGGTCTTTCCAATACTCATTTTCTGTAGTTGTATGATAGGGGATAATAGTAACATTGATGGTATAAGCAGTAACATTTTTTATCATTGCAACATAAAAAACACAGCTGTTCACTCAGCTTTATCCCACAGCAAAAGCCTCTACTTGGGATGTTTAATAAAGAGTGCAGGAATGGGCCCCTGGCAATGGCAGATGGCTGTGATACAGAAAGCCATATTTAATAGTGGTCTTTAGGGACTGACCGATGCGGTTACCATTTGTGTTAACAGGAAGCCCCTCAGCCATAGCAGATTCTTAATACATTACTCAGGAAAGAGTTCTACAACCAGCAGGAGGAGACTTTTGGTGCTTCAGCTACAGATAGCAGGGACATGCATTGCCTATACAGGCCTAAAGCATCAGACAGTGCTTAGGGCTTGCCTAATCACTACCTGACCTGCCCACTTTGTCCCATTTTATTCAAATAATATAATATTGTGGCCACTCTAATAAGTGTTCTTCATACTGAGTGCTAGAGGGCATGCCCAAAATAGGCAGCATTTTTTTTCAGCATTTGGTATGTGGAGAGAGGTGGCAAGTGGGCAGCTTGCATATTTGTGGTGGTGCTGGTTAGTGTAGTCTGACACAGTATAGATATGCCCTAAAAGGCCCATTGGTGTTTCTCTATGTATCAAATGATTGCAGCAACTAGTAGGATCACAGCAGCCAGGGTGTGTGTTATAGGGAGAAAATCAAACAAAACATTGCACTTTGGACACATGAATAGTATGCTGCAGTGAAAGGTGAGTCTCCATCATGGGTAGGTCTGCTCATGTTTCATAGATTTCATAGATTTCATAGACATTAGGGCTGGAAGGGACCTCGGGAGATCATCGAGTCCAGCCCCCTGCCCAAAGGGCAG
>NW_017728920.1:8006148-8017921 GCF_001723895.1 Crocodylus porosus | reverse complement strand
GAGCACCAGGAGTTTTCAAAGATCCATGCCAGGGGCTGGGCTATGACGCTCGCCAGCTCCTTGAGTACCCTGGGGTGCAGATTGTCAGGGCCCGCTGACTTGAAGGTATCCAGCTTCTCAAGGTGTTTCTTCATGTTAGCTGTGATCTAACAAGCAAAGTTAAGTACAATAAAGATATACCAGAATGGGCTGCATTGCAAGCATTGCAAGTGTATTGTGGATGCTAGCAGGGGGTGATCCAGGGGGTGCAGTTGTTTCTCACCTGACTCCTTTACTTCCTGTTCTACCCAAACTTTAAAAGCAACTGCCTGGGAGGAGTTGTGGCATTTCTATTCAGTCAATAGTAAGGGAATCAATTGACTTCATGGCTTGAGGGCTAAATACAGACATTCAGGTGTGTTAGGGGGAGATTAAATTGATTCAAAATGGCTGCCTGATATCACATAAATTGGGATGGAGGGGTGAGCGGGTGGATTGGGGGTGTGCCGGAGAATGGGGGGAAGGAGCAACCCATGAGGGGTGGGCAGCAGGTGCAACCTGCAGGTGGGGTGGGGTCCCCCTCAATGAACCTACTACTCCCCCCTACTGCCCCTCCCCACACTGGGACTTACTTGCTCAGTTCTGGCAGCAGTGAATGCTAATAAAAGCGTCTTCATGCAGAGCGGCTTGTGGGTATTGGGGAGGGGGGTGAAAAGAGCAGCCTTGGGGCTGTACAGGGAAAGTTATACCGAAGTCCATGCACTGGTTTGACCTAAATTGAGTTTGATACTACATAGGTCTAGGTTTATTTTAAACCGGGTTCTGCAATTTTTGGACCAGTTTGTCTATCTGGAACTTCTATACAGTTACGGGTTTAAACTGATTGCCGGTCACTGAGACTGGGTCTCTAAGTGTCAGATCAGCACCAGGATGAGCTAAGTTTAAATCAGGCTGCCATTTTGAATGTAATTTAAATGTTGTCCACTCCCCTAATGTCTATATTTAATCTTTCTGATTCCTGCTAAGCTCTCTCCACTCGACAGGCATTAACCTGCTATCCTTTTAATGGGCTTGATGTTCCACTATTCAAACCATCCTTCTGCAATTTTGTTGTCTATTAGCCATTCTTGGTGATGTCTTCTATTTCACAGCCCTGTAAACTAGCTAAAAACATTAACTCAGGTGTGGTAATATTAACTCAAGTGCAGAAATGACTGACAGTGAAGGATTGGAGGCATTGTCAAGATTTTGTTTTATGACTCTGAATAAGAGATGCACATTTAACTATAACGGCTCCAGGACTAATGATACAATATCTTTTGCTGAACTTGAGTATTTCTTGCTTAGTTTTTTGTGTTTTTTAAAAATGTTATATATCTTTTAGCAAATTAGTGTATGTTTCAGTAATTTAAGGGTGTCAAAGATGTCCTGAGGGCAGAATCCAGCTCATGGAGCCTTACTGTTCAGCCCCTTGGGCTGCCTGTACATCTTGAGTGGTCCTCAGAGGCAGCATGTGGGGTGAACTAGATGGCTCCTCATATCTGCTCCAGTAGTGGCCAGAGCAGGCACCATGTACAGCGTGGCTGTGGCTAGAGTGGGTGCTACATGGGACATAGTCCCGAACCAGCCATTCCAGGATATGCCATGTGCAGCATGGTCCTGGAGTAGCCAGAGCAGGAACTGCACTTGACACCCACTCTAGGGCCATGCTGTTTGTGGCACCTGTTCTGCTCTTCTGGGACATGCACTGGAGCAGGCGTCATATGCAGTTTGGTCCTGGAACAGTGGGCTGTGCAAAACAGCACCATTTTGTTTTGACTTCCGGTTTGCTGGTTTGAAGGGACAGTGTTTTGTTTCACTGTTCTATTTCGTTTCGTTGAAACTGTTTTGCTGTTTCTACGCTGTTCTGATGTGTTGCGGCGTTTTTCCCATAGGCTATAATGGGGAATCACAAAAATGCCTATTACTTTGCCATTTCTTGCCTGCTTTGGATGAAAATTGCAAGGATGGTAGCCCCTTCTGAGGGGCACCTCAAACTGTTCAAAGCAATACTCATATCACTTGCCAGCAGCAGCAGCCTGCTGTCATCCCACAAGCAGATCCAGGGGCCTGTGCCCTGGGAGGAGTCTGGCACAGATCCACAGCCATCCTGGGGGGCTCGGGCCCCTGGATCTGCATGTGGGGTTTCAGCAACCTGCTGTTGCTGCCTGGGGAAATAGCCCAGAATTGCCACCATCACCAGCTGGCAGCGGCAGCCTGATGTCATCCCGTATCATCTGGAGGCCTGTGCCTCCTGGGAAGAGCTGGGGAAAGCGAACAGAGAGCTGGTGGAAAGACCATGGAGCTGGGGAATCCATCCAGGAACTGGGGGAGTTTTCAAAGACCTGAACATTCCCCCCAGCTCCCAGCTCAGCTCCCCAGCTCCCAGTTTGATATCCCAGCTCTGTGATCGCGTCCCTCAGTTCTCTGATCGCTTCCCCCAGGTCTCTGAACATTTCTCCAGTTCTTCCAGTGGGGCGTGGGCCCCTGGATCTCTGTACTGGTTTCAACAGGCTGCCACTGAAGCAGCAGCCTGCTGAAACGTCGCATGCAGACGGGGGGCCCACATCCCCTGGGAATTGCTGGGGAAATGATCAGAGAGCTGGAGGAAGCGATCAGAGAGTTGGGGAATCAAACTGGGAGCTAGATGTCAATATCAGAGCAGTCCTTTCCCCCTCTTCCCCCTCCCACTCCTTAGTTTCTGTTTAGCTGCAAGCAAGTGTCCTCGTTTCGTTTGGAAGCTTTTTCGAAGCCTTTCATTTCATTTTGATTTCACTGTTTTGAGCTTGAAACATGTCAAAGCAGCTTCAAAAGGAAACACCCACAGAAATTTTGCACAGCCCTACCAGTCAGGGACATGTGCTCACTCTGAATCTTGTCAGTCTGTGGGCCTGGTCCAGCGCATAGACCAGCTCCATGTCACCCATCTAGCCCAGAGGGCTAAGTGACCATGACACCACTGCAATAGTTATATTTGTTATAGTTATATTTGGTTTTGCTTTGCTCTTAAACTGAATGCTAGCCCCCTAGTGTATTAATAAAGCATCTAGGGCATTTTTACATGTGCTGGGGGGGGAGGGGAGGGGCACTTTAATTAGAGTGGCTCCAAGAGCTGATCTAATTAAAGTGCCCAGAGCGTCTCATGTATCAGTGTCCTCACACTTCAAAATGGTGGCAGGGGGGCTTTATCTAAAGTGCATTGAATGGTAATTACCACACTCCAGCAGACTCAATTAATCTAGTCTGCTGTGATGCACTGTAATTACAGTGCATCTGAACAGCCTCTGCACTTGTGTACAGGCACTTGTAGTTTCTCTTTAATTGGCGAAAAATGTGATGGAGTGCTACAGCATCTGTCCCCCCCTTTGCAGAATCCTAGATCCACCCATGGATGCTGGGCTTCCACTCTTGTTCCTAGCCTGCACAGAAGCCCATGAATCTTCACTGCTGTTGTTACTGGAGCTAGTTATATTAAAGCTAGTTCTCTACAGTGCCTTTCTATGCTGCATATTTCAATGGAGACATATCCTCAGATTGTGCTTTATGCAACATCAGTGTTCAAATATAGAAGTGGACTTTTGCTTTTCCTACTAGCTATCAGTTTTTGTCACAAGTGTTTGTTAGCCTGCTGGTTGAAAATGTAGCCTTATGTTTTAAAGTTATCCACAAAAACTGGCTTGGGAGGAAGACAGAGGAGCCGTTTTTTTCATCACTGAATTATTCCCAGGCACTGGAGAAGATATAATAAGAATGTCTAGTTTCTTGCAGGTCAAATATCTGTGATTTGGTGAAATTAGCTAATTTCCATAAATAAATGTATTCCATTTCATACTTATATGTTCATGTTTATTTTAGGGCTGGAAGTATTCTGGGGCACATTCCTATTTTCAGCTGTTCTGAAAGCACATTAAAAAAACTTGCCAGTGGAAAAAGTGCAATAGGATGGGGGTAGCTCTGTGGAAAACAGGAAATTAAATGTAACCATAGTTTTTGTTTTCTATATTTTATTAAATATGGGTCCACTCTCAGGGGTTTCACTAGGAAATGAGGTACCTAACTGAATCTGCAGGAAGACCAGATTTTCAGAAAGCATCAGAATAGCTAGCTGGATATTCAAAAGAGCTCAATATGTTGATTCAAATGGGGCTGCCCCTGTACAACAAATGAAGCATGTGCTAAAATGTCAGCAATGATGGCTTTATTTTTTTATCTTTTAATTCAATATGTTTTTCTGTAATGAGTAGATTTAGCTACCACTAAATGGAAATATACTTTTAAATTAAAGTTAAATTATTTTGGCATTCCATTAATTTAAACATTCAATAAATTTCATTCCTACTGACCCTATAAATATAATCAGAGTGGTCTACAGCCTAATTAATAAACATTGATTTTTGTCCTCAGCATGTCTAAAGGTGTATATATAGCATATAGTGGGCAGGACCCAGGACAAGTTGTTAAGTAAGGCACCTCCCCTAACAAACCACATACCTGTTTGCAGCTATTGAATTTAGTTGTGCAGACATTTTTATTATGTTTTTGCATTTAGGCAGGAGCCGTATCATAGTTTAACATAAAAGAAAAATTAGTAAGCTTTATGTAAAAGCTGTTTGTCACTCATTAACAAAATCAACCAGTGCAGACGCCCAGAATGTTAGGGGTCCAGCCATAATTCCCGGTTGTTACTTCCTGAGGACACCAAACGATAGCAGGCAATGGGTGGATCTCCCCTCTGGCATACTAGGATTTCTTCCACATATTATGAAAAAATTTCTTTTAGACCCAAAGGTTCCGTCACTGTCTGTTCAAAGGTATTTTGTGTATGGAGAATCTGACCAAAATTATGTGCCATTTAATATTTGGGCTAAAAGTTTGTGTAGCATCTTCTGTAAAGGAAGACAGTTTCTGCTTCAAGGAGTTAACAGCATGGACTAATCTAAAAGGACATCACTGCAGCAAATCAACTAGTGAATGGCAAGGAAGATGATTATGCCCTCAGACACACACCTAGGCTAAGCCTCACTGGCATGGAGTACATGGGAATCGAAACAAACTGGAACGAGCAAGGTAAGCGTCTACAGGAATCCAGGAGGGAGGAAAGTTATGAAAAGGAAGAGGCTAAAGGTGTTGTGAATTAAACTTGAAAGTACATTTTTAAAAAAAGTTAGTACTAAAGTAGATAGCATAGAAAGAGAGGGATGCTGTGGAAGCAGGCCACGTGTAGTAAATGGCAAATATGGGTTTAAAATCAGGGTGAAGACGTCTTGTGGCCAGAGAAATACAGTTCATGCAGATGAAGAAAGCAGCATGAGAAAAAGATGAAGGGGTGGGTGGGAGACTATCAAGACGAGGAGAGACTGCTGAATTTGGGCTGGGGAACTGGAAACAAGGAGGATACAGCATTCATGTGCAGACCTTGGCAATTTCCTCAAGGTACTGAAAAATCAGGATGCAACTGTGAAAAATGTAAAAGCATACTTTACTGAGATCACTGGATCCTGTATTTTTCTATGAGCTTTTAGGCTCAATAAACACAGCTGCAGTGTTGTCACACACAGCTTTGATAACTCTTGGCTTATCCAGGCAGTCATGGAAAAACTAAGAAGTTCAAACTTCTTGCAAAAAGACATAGGTGACCAGTGAAGAAACTCAAAGGAGGTAAGGGGATCATGAGAAGCAGTAGAGGGAATCATAACTTTAATTGCAGCTTGTTGAAAGGGCCGAAAAAGATAATTTTGGAGGGAGAAATATTATTTACTCATTTAGATTTGTTTGTGATACAAAGTCTTATGTAAGTTCTGCAGCAGGTGATCCTGTGCATGACTTTAAAGTACTTCAAAGTGTAAACAGTACTATGTTGACTTGATATGTGTTATAGTCTATAGGACAGCAAAAAGGGACATCCCTCCGAAAGGAAGCATTGAACTCTCTCCAATAACTAATTTAATCTATAATTGAAATGCTTTTATATTTGTGAATTCCTATGCATGGGCTTTGGAGGCCTGGAGCAGATACTCACTTTCGTTTAGAATCTTTTTAAAAAAATAGAACTTTGAAAAGGTAGTGTTAAAGTGCTGTTGTAGCCATGATGGTCCAGAAAACTTGCAATAGGCAAGGATTTTTGAAGATGACTACGGGTTCCTCTCACTTTACGCAGGTTCTGTATGTGTGAATTTGCTGTTATGCAGTGACCCTTTATTATACCAAAAATTCCTTATATGCGTGGTAAATTCACTGTTATGCAATCAGTGTGGAGGAAGCTCGCAGTCAGCTGCGTTGTGTGGTGCATTGCGGGAGTGATGCACACCCAAATGTAGTTTCCTGTGTGGATCTGTGCTTCTCGCTCATTGACTGCAGCACGTGTTTCTGTAGTTGCCACCCCCATTATGGTTTCTAGGCATCCCACTAGCTTATCTCCTCCCCTTCTCCGTGGTCCTGAAGACCCTTTACCACCCTCTCTTCATACCAGCTAAACATTTACCACCACTCTGTGCTTGTGTGTACTGTCTGCTGTTGGTGAGTACCAAAATTGTCTTGTAAAAGTGGTAGAAATGGGTCTGGGGTCCAGCACAGTCAAGATCTTGGAATGTATCCCTATTTGTTACATTGTAAAGTGGGTTTCCTTTATGCAAATTCGAGTTATGCATCATTTTCCAGGAATTCATGTACAGCATAAGGCAAGGGAAACTTGTATCTTTTATTAGATCAACTGCATGGTTGGGGTGGATTTAGATTTGAAAAAGTGCTTTGAAATGTACATTCTCTGTTCTCCATTGTGATTTAGTGGCTACTACATAGCACTGGGCCTCAGGAGATTGGTTTCAATTCTTGACTCTGCCACTGGCTTACTGGGTGAACTTAAGCAAATCAATTCATTTTCTTGCCTCAGTTCTCCTATCTATAAAAATTTCTCCTTGGTAAATGGTTTGAGATATAAATGAGCAGGAAACATCATACGGGAGTTAGGATTATTAACTATAATAATTCATCTTGTACTGATGTGCATGAAGCAGCATAACTGGGGCGTGAGGGCAAAATTAGCCCAGGGCACAGGACTGCCTTGCTATGCCTCTGAGTGCATGACACAGATAGCAATACATAATGGCTCAGATTGTCAAAAGAGATTAGCACTCCTAGGGAAGCTGAATTTTCAAAATACCTGAGTTTGCCAATGGAACAACACTTCTGAAAATCTGGCCATAAGTTTCAGTGGGAGCTGCTGTCTGCAGAACACTTGGAAATACAGCTCCTATTTTAGTGCATAAATGGAAACTGAGGTCTTTGGAAAGTCTGTTCTCAAATGTAGGCACTGAGCACCTGATATTCTGACCGTGTGTGAAATGCAAAGCAAATATGTAGGTTTATGTTTGGTATAGGGGTCCTTCTTCTTCAAGAAAGGCCACTACATTTTGTCTCAAGCCTCCAGTTGCATTTCCATCTGAGAGCTTTCAGAATGGAAAAAAAATCAAAAGCCACTTCGGTTATTTAAAAGAAAATATTTATGATTATGGTTGAACCCATCAGACTTTTTCCCTCTTCTGACAATTTTAGCAAAGCTGGAGAGATAAAGTTGCTGTCCTGCAAAACACATAAGTCCTAAAATTCAAAGCAGCCTGAAAAGAGCATACCCTGAAAAAAACTTTAATCCTTACTGAGGCTCAAAGGAAAGAAGAAACTCACTTAGGTCCTTTCTTTTCAAGGGACTGTTGCCTGGGTCCTCATTCTGTGGCAGTGCTAGGATATTGCCACCACAACACAGGGCTGTCTCTAGCATCTGATGAAGAAGAGTGGGAACCCAGATTCCTGGGTTCCACTCCTGACCATGGTGACTCAGAGAAGGGCCCATAAATAATGGGAATAAACTCTCTGTTAACTTTAATAGGCCTTGCAAAGTGAGAAACTTAGATGAAACTTTGGACAAACTTCTGGCTAATGTGAGACATTTCCTCTTGATTGGGAAGAGACAAGGAGAAAGTAGGGCCTCCTTATTCTTTTGGACAGTTAAGGATCCCTTCAGACAGAGCTTTCCTGGCCCTAGGTCTGAACAGAGACCATCAATTTTATTACACCTGAAACTGAAGACTTTATGCAAAGCAGACTCCTGGCTTGGCTAGTGCTTTGTGCACCAAACCACACATCCCCAGTCTCTGCAAATCAATCTCTTTTAAAAAAGAACCTTTTCTACTTCATCATTAATATTTTATATATTGTTTATATTATGAGTTAGCATCCCTGATCACAACAGTAATCCACATACATAAGAGTCTGCCCCTAAATGATTTAAGGGACTCTTTCTTATTCATTCTTTCTCAATGTTAATGTGTAATGCAACTATCAAAGTCCAGAGCATTGGCAACTCTCTTGTTTTGTTAATTAGTACAGGGTTGCTTGTGCCTTCAGTTCTCATTCTTATCTTTAGATGGCAGCAAGTGTCAGAGCTACTACAAAGAGGACACAGAACCCCTAGTAGGGAGCATAAAGCTGCCATGTACAAACCCCACACAGAGATGCATACTACTACAAAGCTGCCATTATAATATAAAAGACTGGTGGAGGTATGAACCGTGTGGATAACTGATTCTCATAGCATGAATCTTATCATAATAGAGAGATCATCTCATGCGTACCTCCACTTCCATTTACAACCATTCTAACACTGTTTCCATCTGCAATCACAAAACGAACCTGTGTCAACTTACAGGAGTTGCCTCAATGGAAAAACTATCTTAGAAAAGTATTTATTCTATTCTTAGCTGTCTTAATGCAATAGCTCCACTGGACACCAGGCAATTTGATACCATGTGATCTACCCTTTCTTCTATGGAACACCAATATATGTCTCATAGAAAGTAGTTTCAAAACCTCTGTAATAGTTAACAGTTAAGGGTTAAAAGTTAGATTCCTTCAGTGATATGAAACCATACCATAAAATACTTTATACAGTGGATAACATGCTTCAAGGAATAGGTGAACTGGGACAGTGGTGGTGTTCAGAATACAAGTGCCTTGTGACATCGATATGTGTCAATGATAAAGTTGCTGAAAATTTCCAGAGGAGAGCAGACTCAGGTATGTATTTTCAAAGCAATACAGGGGATTTAAATTTTCATGAAGCCACATGTTTAAATCCCCTGCACTGCTCTCCAAATAGCAACTATCATAAGCAACCCTGACACTGTGACATCACATGAGAAAATTAACTTTAATGGCATAATGTAAGTGATGGACAAGCTCATGTAGCTTAATTCTGAACTCACTTGAACAATGTGGGATCAATAGTTTGACTCAGATCTGAGCATTTAGGAACTTGCTCTAACCAGAGAGGCTGTGAGACAAAAGAGAAATGGGGAGACAGAGAAAATTTCTTCAACTGGTCATAAATACATTTGGCTGGAAATTAGAAGAGGTTTCTAACCCTGACTGGAGTGAGGTATTGAAGCAGCCTTTCCATAGGAGAAGCAATGACAGTGAAAATCTGAACTAGCTTTAAGATGTAGCTGGATCAGTTTGTGCAAGGTTATACAACACATTCTCTTGAGACAGCCAGGAACTGGACTTGATGACCCAGAAGGTACCTTATAGTCCTAGGGGTCCCTTAATAGAGAAAACTGATACAGTAAGTCTGATTCACTGATCGCTCTAGATGTAAGTGGGCAGCTGATCATTCCCATAGCAAGTGGGAGGAACCATTTTCTGCACTGGCCATCTCTTCACCTTGGCATAGGAGATCTGCAAGGAGAAGAGGGCCATCAGAAGGGGTAGATGCAGGGGACAGCTTTGATCCACTGCCCTATCTGTCCACTTGATGTATGGGGCTCCTTTTCCCCCTCATGCAGAGGTAGCAATCCAGCCAGAGCCTGTATGTGGCAGGCAGCCACAAGCTGCGAGTGACTGCATTGGGATCTGAAATCCTGGCTATGCTTGTTGCTAGCAATGGTCACACACACGCTTCAGGGAGCACAGCAGGCAAGGGGCTGGGGCTGCACAGCCATTATAAGGATTGGGCCTCTCACGGCTCCCCCACTGTCTGTCCCTGTCATGCCATCATCTTCAAATTCTATGGGCAATTGGCCCAAAATGGGCCAACCCACGATATAAACTGTGTAAGTTAGAGCAGCCCCTGGGCTGATCTCATTTATACCTGGACGCAGACTGGAACAGAGTGACTCACAAAATCAGGAAACCCAAACTGGCTCCTTGATTTGGGCCTCAGCTTATGCTGTGTGGAGTTGGGAGCCAGGAGAATCAATTCAATATACCCAATGATAATAAACTGCTTTCTTGTGGTCGCCCAACAACCCACTGTTGTGGTTTTAGTGGTAGAATCCTTGTTAGTGACAGAGGATGCAGAAAAGGCTGAAGTACTCAGTGCCTTTTTCGCTTTAGTCTTCACAGGCAAGGTCAGCTCCCAGACTACTGCATCTGGCATGACAGTTTTGGAAGGAAGTGAGCAGCCAACAGTGGCAAAAGAACAGGTTAAGAACTGTTTAGAAAAGCTGGACATGTACAAGTCCATGGGAGCAGACAGGATGCACCCAGGGGAGGAGTTGGCTAATGTGATTGCTGAGGGAATTGGCTAATGTGATTGCAGAGCTGCTGGCCATCATCCTTGGAAAACTCATGGCAATTAGGAGAGGTCCTGGACAACTGGAAAAGGGCAGATATAGTGCCTATCTTTAAGAAAGGGAAGAAGGATCCAGGGAACCACAGACCCGTCAGCCTCACCTCAGTCCCTGGAAAGATTATGGAGCAGGTCCTCAAGGAATCCATTTCCAAGCACTTGGAGGAGAAGAAAGTGATTAGGAACAGTCAACATGGATTCACCAAGTACAAGTCATGCCTGACCAACCTGATTGCCCTCTATGTAACCATGTGTACTTGCAGCAGCTCAAATAGAAGCAGTGTAAATTTGAGCCCAGGCTTTTTGCCTCAGCGCATGTGCTTAGATATGCATTTTGTTGTGGAGCAAATTGTGCCACTTGGGGCAAAATAACCCTGCCTTGCTCCTCCAGGATTTGCAGCCAGGGGGATCTGGATCCCAGGACCAGCACCTGTGCTGTCCCCAGCAGTACAAAAAGCCACCCTGTCCTGGCCCCATCAGTACAAAAAGCTGCCCTAGCAAGTAGCTCAGGGCTACTCGCTCTCAGGAGCTTCTGGGGCCCAGCTAGCTGGTACCTAGGGACACTACCCCTTGTGCCAGCTGGACTGCTGAAGCAGCCCTGAGAATTCTCTGTACCCTCTACCCACTGGAGCAGTCCGGCAGTGGGGGATGCTGCCTGGCTGTGACCTGCGGCACAACTGCCAGACCCAGATGGGGACTGCACAGCCAGTAGAGGTTTCTGCCCCTCTGAGCCAGCTGCCGTGGGCTGTAGCTGCAGAGTTGGCCTCTGTGTGGCACTTTAACCATGTGTGTCCCCTGCCCAGCTGTCTGGGCAGCTATCTATCTCCCAGAACATGTTCCAGGTGTGGTGGCCTGCTTTGAACTGTCAAAGCATGTCCTTCTAGCTCCATTTGGCTAGGAGGTCAGCTACAGCCAGCTGGGTCCAAGGTGCCCAGCTCTGAGCAGGAAGGGTCTTGCCACTGGCCTCCCTAGCACAAATTCTGGTGTTCCCTATTGGAAAACTGAAAAATCCCTGATAAAAAAATCCCAAAGTCACTCTGTAAAATACCCCAAATTCCATGTTCCTCCACAATTAAAACAAAAGGCCACTATAAAGAAAGAGAGAGAGTGAGACAGAGACAGCAATCAGTTGGG
>NW_017728920.1:8002815-8005346 GCF_001723895.1 Crocodylus porosus | reverse complement strand
GGGGCCTTGGGAGGGATGGGGCAGAGCAGGGCATGGCTTGGGGAGTCTGGGGGAGTGGGAGGGGTCAGCAGGGGTCCCTCCAGCCCCCGCAATCCCTTACTTACTGGCACTGTAGCCCTGGTGCTGTAGAACACTGCCTGGTTGGCCACATTCTTCAGCACCAGGGTGAGGAACCAGCCGTAGAGACACTCTGGCAGCCGGAGCATCTCTGTGGAGGACCCAGCCTCTGTTTGCCTCAGGGCATGGTCCGGGACTGTTCCCTGCCCCGCTTTTTTTAAATCCATTTTTTTAAGACCATATCCAGGGGTCTAATATTTTCTCCCTGCACTGCAAACCTGCAGTGCAGGGAGCATTTTTTCATTCCCACACATCCCTCTTGCCCTTTCTCAAAGGGGTTTGAGACAGGGCAAGAGGCACGTGAGCACTCAAGTGGACACATCCTGTGATGAGATGACTGGCTCTATGGATGCAGGGAGACCAGTAGATGTGCTATACCTTGACTTTAGCAAGGTTTTTGATACAGTCTCCCGCAACATTCTTGCAAGGAAGCTAAGGAAGTATGGGATGGATGAATGGACTATAAGGTGGACAGAAAACTGGCTGGATTGTTCAGCTCATAGTGTAGTCAATGGCTCAAAGTGTGGTTGGCAGCTGGTATCAAGTGAAGTGCCCCATGGGTAGGTCCTGGGGCCAGTTTTGTTCACTATCTTCATCAACAACCTGGAAGATGGGATGGAGTGTAGCCTCAGCAAGTGTGCAGATGACACCAAGCAGGGTGGAGTAATAGATATGCTGGAGGGTAGGGCTAGGATTCAGAGTGACCTGCAGAAACTGGAGGATGGGACCGAAAGAAATCTCATGAGATTCAGCAAGGACAAGTGTAAAGTCCTGCACTTAAGACAGAATAATCTCATGCACTATTGCAGGCTGGGAACTGACTGGCTAAGGAAAAGCTCTGCAGAAAAGGACCTGTGGGTTACAGTGGACAATAAGATGAATATGAACTAATAGTGTGCCCTTGCTGCAAAGAAGACTAATGGCATATCGGGCTGCATTACTAGGTGTGTTGCCCGCAGATCAAGGAAAGTGATTCTCCTTTCTATTCAGCACTGGTGAGGCCACATCTGGCATACTGTGTGGCCAGTGTTGGTGCCCCTCACTACAGAAAGGGGCCAATTTTGAGCCTCTCACTACAGAAAGGATTTAAACAATTGGAGAGGGCAGCAGAGGGCAATGAAAATGGTTACGGAGTTGGGGCACATGTCTTCTGAGGAGAGGTTGAGGGAACTGGGCTTATTTAGTCTTTTGAAGAGAAGACTGAGAGGGGATTTAATAGCAGCTTTCAACTACCTGAAGGGGGATTCCAAAGAAGATGGATTTAGACTGTTCTCAGTGGTGACCACTGACACAACAAGGAGAAGTAGTCTCAAATTGCAGCAAAGGAAGTCTAGGTTAGATATGAGGAGAAACTTTCTCATGAGGAGGATATGAAAGCACTGGAACAGAGAGGTTGTAGAATCTCCATCCTTGGAAATTTTTAAGACCCAGCTAGACAAAGCCTTAGCTGGGATGATCTATTTGGGGATAGTCTTGTTTTGAGCAAGAGGTGAGACTAGATGACCTGCTGAGGTCCCTTCCAGTGCTAATTTTCTCTGATTCCATGATACCAAAAACGTAACCGGACACTTGAGTGTTCTGGGCAGCAGTGGTGCACAGGCCAGCATCAGTGGTTGTGTGGCCAGTGGCAGCAGCTAACTGGTCGTGCCACTGTTGCTATTACTGTGCTCCCCACCAGGGTTAGCTTCCAGGGCTGGTTTCCCAGTTACTACCCCCCCACCCCTTCATTTTCTACTGAGCCCTACTTTTGAGCATTATCCTTTGCTGTATAGCACAGGATTCCTTTTACCTGGACAAGCTCTTATGCTTTTTAATTGAATCATATTGGTGGAAATATTGCAAATGACAGGAAAAGTGTTTGCAAACTCAAACTTATTTTAAATTTTAATTTGTAAGGTTCATAAAGTCTCAAGTACAGAGAGATAATCCAGTTTTATTGACTATTAATAGCACTCTTCAGAACAAGGAAGATGAAGGGAATCAGTGGTTCAGACGAAATACTGTATCTGAGGTTAGAAAATAGCTGTGCAATTATTCCGTATAAACAATTTCAATCTTGTGGTAGTGTTTGGTTCTCTGGTGGTTTAAGCCATACTTCTTTTTTGACTGGTGTTGCCTCCCTCGGTCACCAACAGCTCCCCCCTTTGAGAATACTCAACAAAGTTTTGGCTGAGTTTTCTCATATTCTGAAGACATAAAGTAATTGAGTGTTTGAAGATTGGAATCTTCAATGCAAGGGTATAATGGGGCGCTCGGGGAAGGGGATGCACAGACTTTGTGCAGGAGGGCGTTACAGCACGCAAATAAGAGGAGAGTAATTAAACACAACACAACACTGGTGATCAGGAGGTGAAGGATGCCCGCTCCTAGGCCTCCGAGGTTGGGCAACCAGCTCCAGAGAGAATCAAAGACAG
>NW_017728920.1:8001306-8002804 GCF_001723895.1 Crocodylus porosus | reverse complement strand
TGGTCTTCCATCCCTCTGAGTTACCCAGGGTTATGCCCAGTGTCACCAACACTGGGGTGTGCCAATACTGCTGCTGGAACTTAAACTTGGAGTTTCCTGGTTACAAGGTCTTACCCTTCTGTTCAGGGTCAGATAGGTCACCATATTTAGGGTCAGGAAGAAATTTTACCCCATGGTCAAATTGGTATGAACTGTGGGGGTTTTTGCCTTACTCTGTAGTGGGGGTAAGGGGACAGCCCTCTTGAGATCTCTTAAGTGTACTTTTAACAACCTTTGCAGCATCAGGATGTTGGCCACCACAATCCCCCTGTTTTACCTGTGGCAGATTAAGGTGTTTTATCTTGTATTGTTTCAGGGGTGACTGGAGTTCTGCTAAAAGGTTAGACAATAAATTTGTATGGCATAGTTGGGATAGGGATGATCCTGACTCAGGCCAGGGGTTGGACTAGTTGACCAGCCCTACTTTTCCATGATTCCTCTGTGATCTTGAACTTCTTGTATTAAAATAGTGCAATGCCTGGTTATTCTATATGGGCCTGATATTCTTCCTGTTTGCCTTCACGAGGCATCCAGTGGGAGGGGAGGAGGGAGAGGAGATAGAGAGAAAAGTAATGTGAAAGAAACAGGGAGGGAAAGAAAAGAAGAGGAGGAAAAAAGAGAAAAGAGAGAGGAAAGAGAAGGGAGGAGGTAGAGGCTAGGTCATGTGGGTACATAGGTGACTTGACTTATAAGCCTGATATAGTCCCTGGAAAAAAGGGTTTTAAGGTACTTCTTAATGGGGCTTCAGCCCTTATCAAAGCACTGAGGAAACAGAAGGGAAGAAATTTAATTTCTGTGTGGGAATTTTTAGGCACCCTACTTGTTAAGGGGGATGCACTGGGTCAGCACATTTTGGCTACAGCTCAGCCTTGCTCAGCTGGCCCCTCTGACCCCTACCACCAGCAGAGGAGCAGGGATATAAATGTCTTATACTCTTGTGACTCCTAGCTGGGCAGAATTTCTACTGATGGTGGCCCACAGCCTGGATTCCATACTGGGAGTCTGTGGAGCCCAAAAGTTCATCAGGTCCTTCATTACATATATTCTATAATACTGTTTAACGGTTATTTTGCAGCTATCACTGTATCTCTCAACAATGATCTTGGGGAGAGAACCATCCCACCTTGGAAAGGACTATTATGAAATATGGAATGATTTTCATATACAAATATAAGTTGCAAACCAAAGTGGCTTTTTTGCATTTAATGGTGGGGTAATGCTGTTAAAAGCCAGACTGCAACCACACCTAGAAGCTAGACTGTGGCATTTGATGTCATATTCAAGCTCTGTTGGAAACTCAGAAACTATTATTGTGAAGAGATAATAAGTCACAAATCTAGCTGGCCTTCATATTTGGGAAGTCCCTATACTGTTCGACCAGTGGGGAGCTGTGGTTTCACAGATTTCATAAATTTCATAGACACTAGGGCTGGAAGGGACCTTGGAAGATCATCGAGTC
>NW_017728920.1:7977057-8001206 GCF_001723895.1 Crocodylus porosus | reverse complement strand
GTCCAGCCCCTCGCCCAAAGGGCAGGAAGTCAGCTGGGGTCATAGGATCCCAGCAAGATAAGCATCCAATTTGCTCTTGAAGGTGTTCAGTGTAGGTGCTTGAACCAGGTTGACTAGAAGTTGACCAGGTTGGTCAAGAAGTTCTTTCTCCACCATGTATCATTTAGCCCATATCAAGCTGCAAGATCTCTAATTAATCCTATAAACAATTATCCACTGTTCCTGGCTAAATAGCTATGTGACCTGCAGTATTAGCATGCAGCAGAGGGAAGTGAATAGCAAAGCCATAACTCTTGGTTTCTTTGCTTTCCTATGAGTTTTCAACCTGATACAGAAATTATTTGTACTTTTTTTATTTACTCCATAATTATGCATAGTGCAAAACTGTCTTTGTGTTTCTCCATTCTTGGAAATTAAATTTTCTTACTGGTCTGACATATACCAGAGTATTTATGCCTCAGGAGCCAGTACTTTGAATCAGCAGAACAAGGGTTGATTCCTGCATAGTTCTACATACTGAGCTGGCAATACAGTGCATAGAGCTGCATACAGCCCACAAAACCTTCCTGAAGCCATTTCTTTGAAATGTGTTTAATAAATCCTGAATCAGGAAGCAAAATAACCTGCCATAATGAACCATTGGGTATTTAAGATTGCTTTAATGGGGTCACATCAATGTAATCTAAGCATTAGCTATTTAGAAGCTCACTTGTACACGCTATCATTCACATTTATATCAGAGACAAGATACAGAGGAGATAACTGAAAGGCAGAATTCTCTACAGGGTCTGTAAAGGAGAAATTCATGGATTTACTCAAATCCTGCAAGGAATAATAAGAATAAGTGTAGTACAAAACATTTTTCTCTTGAGCCAGGGAGCTCTCACACCCTAAAAGGACATACGGTTTCTTCCAGCCTTGTCCTCACTGTGTGACTGCTCCATAATCATGTGTACTTGCAGGCATACATGCAGCTGTTAGAGTTCTTCTTTTAAAAGCAGTCTGCATATATTTGCTTTTTTTCACCTTTCAACCAGGGGTGGGGTATAGAAGAGTTGGGTGGCATACAGAGCAAGCGGCACAGAAGCAGCAACCTATAAGTTGGCTGGCATAACGTTGTGAAAGAAGAAAAAAAGTAGGGAGTTTGAGTTGACATTGAGGTTATAAGTAATAGAGGAAAATGGGAGAAGTGAGTCCAGGAAAGAAAGAAGAAAATTACTTTTGAGGCAGAAGAAGAAATTCTGCCCAGAAGAAATCCTGCCTTTGAACACCATAATTGCAGGAAGACGAGATAAAGGCAAATGTTCACTTGATTAGGACAGGCAGAAAGTGGCAAGGAGACAGAGATCTCTTATTAAAGGTAGCAAAACATAAGAACAACCTCCTCCAGGCTTGGTAAAAAGGACAATTAGGACTAAAACTGAGTCTGTAATATGCAACAAATAATTTATTCAACAAATTTTGCCTTTATTTTTGTGGATATGCTCATTACTCAGAATTATTCAATGAATAAATTAAAGACTAGTTGCACAATCACACTGGACCATGTATACATTTTATGGTAAACAGTCACTGGATAAAAAACAAATAGTCCCTGGAGTGAAGACTGGAAAGTAAGAACCTTCTCTGGAACTCCCAGATGAGTGCCACAGCCATGATCCTATGGTGCCATGTTCTACCTTGCATTTCCTTTTGTGGGCCCCATGATGCTTGCACTCCTTTCTCTACTGAGAAGCAGCTTGAACAGGAGAGAAGGCCAGTGGCCCACCCCAGCCTAGTCTGTAGCCTGGTGATAAGGACATTCTCCTGAGAGGTGGGGAATGTCGGTTTTACCCCCTCAAGCTAAGGAGGACACTGAGCCCAGGTCTCCCATGTTCTCCATGAGTGATCTAATCAGCAGGTAATTTTATCAAGTCCCCAGCAACACTGTGCCTTCATCTGGCTTCATTTGAAAAGAAATGAATGGGTCCTGCTCTCTTTTAAGGACTGGATGTGGGCATTTACCCTCAGAATGGATTTCAGGCTCTGGATCCCAAATGAACTGCCTGCCTCAAACGCTGGAGATGGGCAGCATTTAAGAGACAGCTTTGTGATTAATAATGCCTATTTCTTAGTTCTAGCTGGTTCCATGCACAGCGTCCTGGTTGTTTTGAAGTGCTTTGCTGTCCCCAGCTGATGTACAGGGAGCCAAAATGCTTAACTCCAGGCTCTGGATTCCAGGGGTCAGGTAGCGAAACACTAGGCACATAATTTTCCTTCTTTGAATCTAACCTTCATCAGTGGTTTAACTTTAAGTACACCCTTAAGTCCCATTGCCAACTTATATAATTACAATTGATTTTGATCTATTCCTTCCCTTGATCCTTTCAGCAGCGATGTCTCCAAGTGATTTTCACTGCCATGATCCTAAAGTCCTGTCTGTCTATGACCAAAGCACATCTAGCACTGTAATGTATGTAGGGACTTCCTTGGGAGACAGATCAGTCCATAAGCACTACAGGATCACTGCATTTTACTCTGAATTACCTGCAACCTGGCCAATGTGAGAAGCAGGATACTGAACTAGATGGACTGTGGTTGAGATCCAGTCTATAAATTCCTCCATTCCTATATTCCAATCACCATGTCCAATAACATGACATGTGAGATCTGTACTGAAAACACTCTTTATGTAATACATGTTTGTGTTGTAAAATTGATGATAAGCTCTTCAGGGCAGGGAGTGTACCTTACTAGATGTACAGGATGTAGAGTGCATTGTCACCATTCAGAAAAGGATGTTGAATAGACAGAAACACAGTGGAGAAACAGGCTGAGATCTAGAGAACTGAGTGCTGGTGAGTGGTCACAGCATCCAAGACCCATGCCATATGCAAATGCCAAAAGAAAATGGGAGGAACCAAGGCAAATCACAAACTAAAATAATCTTGACAGCATTTGATAAAGGCTTGTATAAGTATGTCTGCAACCTGAGAACGCAAAGTGGAGGAATAAAGCAAGACAGAAGTGGCAGCCACATTGCTGCCTGGTGGACATGAATTTGAGACAAGAATTCCAGAAGGAGAGTGATGCCAAAATCACAAGCTGTTATGAGGAAAATGATAACAGATCAGTAGACTAAGGGACAATTAGCCCTCAGGAAAATATCAGTCCCCAGTGGGATCGTGGGAAGGATGGGGAATCCCACCAATAGTAGTTCCCTTGTATTAGCCTATGTGGCACACTGTAATTTGAAACCAAAGTCAGCAGAGCTATTCTGGTCAAGACTTAAAGGTACTGTTTTTTATCCTCTGACATATTGACAATTACTAGGTTTTCAGTCAGATGAATGTTTAGAAAAAATTATTATGGAAATACCACTTTTGACTCCAACCTAAAGGTTACTCTAGATGCAAAATGTACCTAATTCCAGTCTCTGTTGCACTGGGATGAATCTGGCAGCTCTCCACTGCCTTCAGTAAACTCCACCATTTCTTAAAGCCTCAGATCAGAACACCTGCTTTGTCCTCAGAATAACAGCATGTCTTCAATTACCTCAGAGGGCTTTGATGCACCTCTGCCTTAAGAACACTTTGAAGCATCTTCTCTTCTCGCTGCACAGGCATAACGCCCATTAGCGTTTCCAGGGAGCGGTAAAACTGTAGTGCTTGCAAGAAAATTGCTGGTTTGAAGAATTAAATGAAAGAAGACCACATTTTGCCTTGCTTTTCCAGCCAGAAGATTCATGAGGCAGGTAGGAGAGTTTAAGGGAACTTGCAGTCTTTTTATCACGTTGATGGGTGGAATGGATTTTGTTTCTTGGAGTATCTTTAAGACTTTAATTAAATCAGGAGCTCGCCCTCCACCAGGGCTCCCTGCTGCTTATCAGCCTCTTAAGGCCTTGATTCATTACCCAGTATTATTTTTTTCAGGCTGAAATAAGCTTTAAAGACCTGATATCGAAGAGATTAAAGTTATATCATAAATAAACTCATATGCAAGTTGTTTTCACAAAGAAGATGGTTTTAGCATTATATTTAATGTTCTAAACACAAGTATTGCTTAATGTGAGCATTGCACTTTCAATGCCTTTGAAAGAACAGATCTGGACCTTGTTAGATCTTGTGCTACTTGGACTTTTTATTTGCATTTCATCCTTGTTATCTTGTAAACAAAGACTCCTTTATACATCTGAAGATGTCACTCAGTGCTATGTGGAAACGAGAGGCTATTTTGGATAGCTATAAGACTTAAAGTTCAGGGGTGACTGAAAATCAGAATAGTAGAAGGACATTCACATCAAGGTTTAGCTAATCATGGCAGTAATTTGGGAGTGAGAGTTTTTTTCATACGCAATGTGATTTTAAGGCAGTTCTGAACAGTAGCTGGTTGAATGGTGGAAATGATAGTAGAATTAGTCCAGGGAGTTAGTACATAGTAGTGACAAAGAAATATACCTAATACAGTTCTTCTGGTTAAAATAATTCCAATATTGCCAGCTGTTTCATCACAAGTAACAAAACAGTTCCTGACTGTGATGTCACAGCTTTGAGTGACCATCTTCATAGCCCCTAGATATCTCTTGGTTGTGTGTGTGTGCTGTACTGATTTAGGGGCAAACCCTGAGAAGTGATTAGAAATTCTCAGGGTCTGACCTTAGCTGGGTAAATCTTTGCCCAGGACCCCAAGGCTCTTACACTCCAGCACACACATGGTTAAGCACCTTTAAAAAAATCTTCTTCACTTAGTGTAGTAGATGCAAGGCTTTTTGCTTATTGCCTAGCTAGTTTTGAAGTGGCCAGGATAGAAAGCAATTGGCGGGCAGAGAACGGGTGTGCCTGAGAGGACACATGCATACCTGGTAAACTTCAGCATGTACATGGCTGATTACTGAGCAACATGTTTCTGCTTCTGACCTCACTTCTGCTATTTTTATTTGTTGTTTTATAGCAGAGATGTGGGGCATTTCAGGAAACAAATCCTCCAGCGACCTAACAGTTCATGTGGGCTTGACTGATACCTGAGGCAATAGCATAGGCAAGCGATAAGGAGAAGGAGGGTGGAGGTGAAGGGGGTAGAGAAATGAGATTGCAGTTACTTGATTTTGGGTTCCATGGCACTTGGTGACGGAGGTATTATTAGTTCTGTTTACATTTTAAAAATCACCGTGTTCTTTGCATTTGGGGATGCTATATAGTGAGCTTTGAAGAGATACGGGAAGAAAGTAAGGCTGGTGGACTGATAGAAATGCTTTGACGTTTCATACGCAACAGGAAGGAGGGACAGGGCAGGAGTAACCTTGTGACTGCAGCAACATGCTCATTAATGCTTGATCTGATTTACCTGCATTCTCTGTCCTGCTTGTCATATTTTAGCTTGTGAGCATTGCAACAATACTCCACACTTCCTCCAGTTAGGCAAAATTAAGATTAAAAGGCCTGATTTTCAGAGCACTGAGCATCTAGAACAGCAGCTGAAATCAAAAGAAAATGAGGATGTTCAGCTGCTTTGGAAATAGGGTGTAATGTGAGCTTCACAGCTTCAGGATTTAGATTTAGACCCGAGTCTGAATTCACTCATGTAAAGAGTTAGTATTTTGGTCTGGGTCTCTATTATAAACACAGCCACAGCTCTTTCACAGGACTAAGCTATATACATAAATAAGCTGAATCGGGATGTAGCTGCCATTGTATACAGGGAAGTTATTCTAGTGTACTATCTCTGGTTTCTGTAAAGGTTATACAAGTAAATAATTCCAATATAATAGAGAGTCCAACCAGTCATTGCCTAGCTACATAAATGACTCTTTCAAGGACTGACTTTTGCATGATAAATACACTACAGAAGAAAAAAATGTTTTTTTTAAAGGAAGCAGAGTACTGAAGTCTGAGAACCTGCCTCGAAGATGTATTTTTTTCTTTATGTTCCCAGTCTTCAAAGCTGATTAGCTTTGGGGGGGTTTTTTTGGCTTTAAGCTGGGGGAGTTGTATATATACTTTTTACTCTCAGTTGTTTGTTATCAATCAAAGGATTAGGAAGCAACTGAACGCACTGGGGAGGGGGGATGTAATACTATTAGAAGACAGGTGACCTACTGATACACATAATGTCATGGTCCAAGATTCCTCAGACCCTGATGAGTTCTAGCCCCTCACGTCCATCAGAGAGAAGTAGCCACCATTCAGACACCCCATATAGAAATAATCGGCCCAATTATCCATCCAGTTATGCCACTGCAACTACAAGTCGGTAGAGTTACCCTGTCAGAATACTTGTGAGATGGACAAGAGTCCCATACATTTGAATGAGCCTGGCCTAGAACTGTAAATCAGAACACCTAGTTTGGTTGCCTGCTGTTGATCGACTGTGTTACCTTAACCAAATCACTGAGCCCAAAATGTACAAAAGATGATCAAAATTGTGGACTCAAACCTGTATTTCTGCCTTAAAATAAAAATCTTCAATTGGACCTATGGATGCAAATCTGGCCACTCATTTGGATAGTGAAATATAGATTTAAGTATCTCACTTTAAGGACCTGCATTTGAAAATATGAATCCTGGCCAATCAGTCACTATTTTCTCAATATAAAATATATTTCCCTAACTATCTTCTTCTCTGTTGAACTATGCTTACTTTATTTGAATATTGGCCCTTAGCTACCAGTGTAACACCCTGCTTAGAAGAGCTCAGGATAGATTCTGGGTTGTAGCTGAGGAGTGCCTGTTGCATATCAGGAAGGGTGAGAGTGGGGATGGAACCCTTGAGCTTGGAAGTAGCTCAATGCTCTATATTACAAAGATTTATATATGTGTATATATGTAAATGATGTATATTCGGTTGTAACCTGTATTTTTTTTTGCATAATATACTGTGTGAAACAAACATCATACAAAAATAAAGACTGAATAACTGAAAAATAACCTTTATATCCCTTCCTGTTAAAATACATTTCTCCACCTCTCCCTTCCATCCCTTAGGCCTTAAATCCACTTCTTGTTCTATTTCAGTTTTACCTTTAGTTCCCTTGTTTATAGGCAGCATATTCCATATCTATAAACAACAAACACATCCCTGATCCATTCAAGCTTGTTTTATCACCACAAAGAAGACCTTTCCAAAACGCTCCAGCTGCTGGTCAATTTATCATTGACCCTTGAAAGCTTCAGTTGAGGAGGAAAAACATTCTAACTATGGTTTCTGCTCCACCTCCTCACACAAACATGCTACATAATAAATTCTAACACGAGGAATGAAGAAGCATCTAATCTTTCTGCTCACTAGATTTAGCTGAACCATTAGCTGGATCCTGCACATAAAACTAATTTTATAATTTGTAAACGTAGCTGAGTGGTTTTTATAGAGGAATGTCAGGAAGTGATAAAATACCATCAATAGATTTATAAAGAAGCTTAATGCCAATAGTTTTTTTTTTCCCTCTGAGTTGCGTACAACAGAAAACATGTCCAGAGTAAGGGTTTTGTGGCTGACATCCAGGCCTTTAATTTTGCTTTTACAAGACAGTTTTACAATGTTGAGAAGAATGGAAAAGCTGCAAGCAATGCATGCTCAGGCCACTGCTCTGGAGAGCTTTGGATGGAGTCCAGGCAATGTTCAGTGGCAAAGGAAGATGAAGGTCTTTTTAAAACATATCTTCCACAGTAGGCCCAACCCTATCATTTTGAGTCTTATTGGAGGATGGCATGGGTTGGTCTCCCTGGATCTCCACATGCTTTAGGATAAGTTTGGCAGTGCAGGATGATTTGGCTCAGAAAGAGCCTCTGAGCTTTGAGATTTCTTCTTTATACGCCTGTTGAATTTTCCATATGCATCTTGTTACATAATAAAAATAAAAGGGCATGGTTGCTTTCCAAAGCATGCTGTCAGTTTCTGGGAAAATATATATCTTGCAGACTCTTTGCACTTAGGGATACTGAGACAAATGCTGTTCTGTCACCTGGAAGTAGCCATAATCTCTCTTTCTATACAAATGCATTCAAATACTACAATGATGGGTATGGTATGGTTTATGCAGGAGGGCACTGGGGCATATCTGCTCTTTTAAGGGAGTTAGCAGCTACTTGCAGGTGGTGCAGGGAGCTAATGAGAGGCTCACCTGACCAGAAGATGGCTTAGGCTGGACCTATATAAGCCCAGAGCCTAAGCTGATCAGGCAGTCTCTCTCTGGCAGCCACAAGGTGAGGAGCTCTGGGCTGCAAGGGTTCCTGAAGGGACAGCAACATATAAACTACCCTGCAGGCCTGGGAGCAGAGTCAAGCCCCCTGTGCAGAGAAGGACTGAGTTTTTACAAGCAAGTTCCCTTTGTTTTATTTTGAGCCCACAGAGGATCCTGGTGTCCAGGGAAGGGCTAAGCTGGTCCAGAGGGTCCCTGAGCTCAGAGAAGGGCCATGAGGTGGGCCAGGGGTCCAGGAGCCCAGGGAAGGGGTGGCACATAGGGCTGGGAATCCAGGAGTCCAGGGAAGGGGCAGTATGCAGGGAAATGGGTCTGGGAGCTCAGAGCAGGGATTGTGTAAGGGGGCAGGGGGTCCAAAGGACCATGGGGGCTGAGTATATAGTTATTAAACATCACAGAGTGAGAGGGCTTGGGGCATGGTGTAGGGAAGGTAAGGAGCCATGCAATTATCCCCTAAGGCGACAGGTGGCCAGAAGGGGTACAGGCAGGCTGACAGGGTCTGTTAGCCTGAGGGGCACAGGACTGTAACTGAGGCGACCCAGGAAAAGCCCAGTGGGGATCAACACAGGCTCAGGCTCATGTAGAGCATACAGGCAGCCTCCCTTTTATAACCTTCATTAAAATCAAGTTGTGGTGGGCAAGATTCAAAGGAAGGGCTGTAACTGAGCCTGAGCCTGAGCCAGGAGGGGGCTGCATGGCCACTGGGTGGGGGGGGATGTTATGGCCACTCCGTGGCCATGGACCTGCTACACTGGTGCATGGGCCAGGAACAAGCTATGCACAAGGAGAGACCCCGTGTCCCTGAAAGGGGAAAGTGAACTCTTGAGTGAAGTTAGAAAAGCCAAAAGTATCGCTAGGACAGGAGTGGGGGCTAGAGCCCAGGAAGAGGGGCCAAGGGCCGAGCAGACCACTGCTGAAAGTAGGAGGGGCCAAGAGAGGCCAAAAGCCTCAAGTGCTCTAACAGACAGGGCCAAGATCTGGGGAGACCAAAGGTCCAGAGGAGGGACTGCAGCCAGAGACTGATGGAGAGACAGACTGAGGCCCAGGTCAGGGGCTCCCCCTCATTCCAGCAAGGAAGGGGCAAAAGAACTGGGACTGAAAGAATCACAGCTGGGATGAATACTATAGATGGACTTAGATGTGAGGTATTAAGCTGCCAGCTATACTTGGATTAGGTGGGCAAGAGAGCAGCCTGTCTACAGTGGAAGCTAGAAGTAGAGAGGTCCAGATGTCAGCAAGCCAAGGCAAAAGTGGTCACCGTAGAACAACACTTGCAAACAGGGGAGAAAGGAAGTGGGGTCAAAAGAAGTTAGATGTTTGATTGCAGCAGAGGCTGAAAGAACTAGATCCCTTGAGAAGCTCCTTACAGTGCAGGCAGACAAGAACCGAGGGTGTGAGAAGTTGCACATGTTACAGAAAGAAATGGCTGATGGGACTTTGAAATCACAACACAGACAGTTGAAACACTGGGTCTTGCCCAGTTGGTAGAAGACAAACAATGGGTCATAGAGGCCTGGTGGCAGCAACTGGAGTGTCAGGAAGACTAAACAGATGCATTATGGGAGGAGCTGGAGGACTGTAAGCAAAAGTGCCTCCAGCTTGAAGGAAATATGGAAGCACTATGGAGAGAGTTGGCTACCAGGCCTGTGTGAAGCAGCTGGTATTCACTTTGGATTCGGATATGGCTGATTCGGAGGACAGTGACTAGATTTGGTGATTCAAATCACTGTCCCAAATCAATTCAGCCAAACGTGATTCAGACTTCACTGCTGCCGAATCTCTGAATCACATAGGTCCATCCCTCTCCTGCTCTCCCAGCCCCAGCAATGGCTGCCCCGCCCACCCCAGTCGCCGGCACTTAAAATAAAAAAGCCCCAACTCATCGGGTGTTGTCAGGCAGGAGGGCTCTGCACAAGCCTTCTGACCCCCAGCATGGTCTCAGCCCACCATGGCTGCCCCGCACATCCCGGCTCCGGCTCTTTAAGAAAAAAAACAAAAAACCCCCAGACTCCCCAGTTCCTGACTGGCAGGGGGGCAATCCCTACTGCCCCCCACTGCCCCATGCCATGTTTTTTGGGGGGGTGGGTTTCTTAAAGGGCCATAGCTGGGGTGGGAGGGGCAGCTGTAGGGGAGGCTGGGGGAGCACTTGGGGGTCAGGGGGGGCTCATGACAGAGTCCCTCATGCAGTATGGGGCAGTGGGGGGCAGCAGGGATCATCTCCCTGCCAGGCAGCACTCAGTGAGTTCAGGCTTTTTCTAAAAGCACTGGGAGCTGGGGTGCGTGGAGAAGCCGAGGATGAGGGCAGGGCTGGTTAGTAGGAGGGGACTACCTGTGGTAGGGAAGTGCCTACTAAATACCAGGGGAAGTCAAGCAGGAGGTGCCTGAACACCTCCACCCCCCAGCCTGGTGGGTTATCCCTGTGATGGGGAAAAGGCAAGGGAGAATAACTCAAATGGCGAAACACTCAGTGGCATGCTACAGTAAGACTTCCCTGGGTCGTGGATAAATGGGGGAGGTGTGTAACAGGGCACTGGGGTATGCCTGCTCCCAGAGGTGACCTGAGCAGGGTGTGGGACCCGGGCAAAATCAGCCCATGCGGGGCCCCAGCCCTGCTCCGATCCCAGACCTGAAGAAGCTGCTGCCACTATTGGCGGGGGGGAGGAGGACGGTGGGTAGTGAGCAGCTGGATGTGGAGCCACCACTCCATCCAGCTTTGCACCGCAGCTGCTGTGTCCAGCTCTGTGGGGTCCCCCAAAGTGTGGGGCCCAGGGTGGTTGCCCTGATTTGCCCCCCCTAGGGATGGCCCTGCCCGCTACTTTAAGGGGGCTGCTTGCAGGTGGTGCAGGGAGCTAATGAGAGACTGATTTGACCAAAGAGGCCTCAGACTGGAGCTGTATAAGCCCAGAGCCTGAGCCAATCAGGCAGTCTCTCCCTTGCAGACACAAGGTGAAGAGCTCCTGGCACTAGGGCTCCTAAAAGGAGTGGACTTGATATAAACAGCCCTGCAGGTCTGGGAGCAGAGGCAAGCCCTCAGAGCAGAGAAGGCCTGAATTTTTACAGGCAAGTGGCCTTTGATTTATTTTAAGCCCACAGAGGGTCCTGGTGTCCAGGAAATGGCTAAGCCAGACCAGAGGGTCCCTGAGCTTGGAGAAGGGCTGCAAGGAGGACCAGGGGTCTGGGAACTTGGGGAAGGGGCCTCACAAAGGACCAGGGGTTTGGGAGCTCAGGGAAGAGATTTTGTAATGGACCAGGGGATCCAAAGTCCCAAGGGGGCTGAGTGCATAATTAGTGAACATCACAGAATGAGAACACTTGCAAGGCTTGGGGCATGGTGTAGGGGAGGTAAGGAGCCATGCACAGGGCCCCTAAGGTGACAGGTGCCTGGCAGGGGTACAGGCAGGCTGAGAGGGCCTGCTGGTCTGGAGGGTGCAGGACTGTGACTGGAGGGACCTAAGAAGAGCCCAATGGGAATCTACACGGGCTCAGGCTCACACAGAGCCCACAGGCAGCCTCCCTTTTATAACCTTCATTAAGATCAAGGTGTGGCAGGAGAGATTCAAGGGAAGGGCTGCAGCCAAGCCTGAGCCAGGCAGGGGTACATGGCCACCAGGGGACATCAGGGCCACCCCATGGCCACGGACCCTCTACAGTTTGCTAAACTAGAAATCTAGATTAGACAGATGGAAATGAGCACACAAGCAGCATCAGTGTTCTTACTGAGAGCAGCCCTGCATATGGTCCCCTCAGGCACTTTGTATATATGCCAGAAACAGAAATCATGTCTACATGAGGATTTGTGTTTGGGCCATTGCTGGCTGAAAGTCTCACACACACTGTGCAGGGCATGCCCTTGGAGTACTCCCCATTATCTTCGTAACAACTAGGCTGTAAGTTATAGATGGTTTATGGAGCAGTCCCTCTGACTTTCCAAAGAAAGCAGAAACAAGATCGATGATTTCTGTCCCGCCCTTACTCTGCCCACACTATTTTAGGTATAAATAGGCAGCACGCAACAGAACTTGGCTACCAGATATTTAACCCCAGAAACCTTTATTGTATGCAATGCAGTGTTGCGTAGAGATACCCCAACCAGTTCTAAATGAAAAAGAAGCCCTCAAGCATGTGTCTGTCTGAAACTAGCACTGCCATTAGCCTGTATTCAAATACCCTAGAGATGGGCATTAGCAAAACCAGGGGGGAGAATGCTTTCTGTATAGCCATTGCTTGCCTATGTGAAAAAAGGTAATTTCAGTTATAGTCTCTGAGAAATATAGGTATTGGACATTATATTGGACAAACTATTGGTTCCTTAAAGATATTAATAGTATATTAATGATCCAGATCCCATCTGAAATCATTAGCATGTCTTCCATTTCCAGGTATGTGATGATTCTAGGCAATAAATAATAAGATATAATTTATAGGATGGCTTGGGTAATTAGGCATGCTTTTCCTGATATGAAACTGAGGACTTTTTCTAAAGGATCATTTACATGCTAAATGTATGGCAATCACTAAGTCTATGGCAATGCCCACTATGTGATACACTATAGGTTTCCTTCTGGCTGGGGACATCTGTCTGTGGGAAAGACCCCCCTCCCCCACAATATGTAGAAAGTATTAGATATCAGGTTTAGGTTGGTGCAGATAGGGAATCTGTGTGTCCTATACTTGAATTTTGCTGTGCAGGCAAGATGACATTATGAAAATTTGAGTGTGGGGATGTAAGGACAAACTTTGCTGCCTTTGGAATAGAAGCAAAGTTCACCTATAGTCTTGGCTGTTGATCATAGTTAGAAATGCCCCCTCCATCTTAGACGCAATGTCCCTTTATGATACAGGGGTTGAGGTAGATTTGCTATTTTCCTTCTTAGCTTTCTTCTGAGTGCTATAAATAGATTTCATTTTTCTGCTTGTGTAGAAGAGATTCTTTATAGACTAGTTTTCCCAATCTTCCTGGTACACCTGCTCAGCACTCAGCCCTGACATTAAAGCAATGCAAACCTGAGCAAGAAGCAGCTGTAGGGTGGTGAGAGTCCAGAGGAACTGCCTTGATCTATATCTTTACTCAGTCTTCCTATTTTTAGTGCTCAGAAGTAATTCCCAACTAAACTATCCCCTAATCTGGCTGTGTCTCTATTATGCATTGAGGACAGAAAAGGACAGTACTTTTCTCCTAGCTTAGTTACATGTTTAGCTGACTCAGGCTGAAAGTCAGTCACACTTACTTGAAGCTCCCAAAGCTTTAAAATCACCAGAACAGAGAGAAAGGGGGTGGGCAGCTGGGGACAGGCACATAAGAAAGGAAATCATTTGTAAATGCACAAAGTAAAGAATTTTTTCTCCTTAACTTTACTATCTATCTGCATTGGTACAGATTGCTGTCTGATCTCTTCTCATCCAGCATCTTGTTTCTATTACCTTTCCTTCTGCCTGCCTTTGTGTCTGTAACACTGCTTTCTCTGGTGCATTTTGCCCCAGGAGAGCTTGAATCAGGACACTAAAGCACTGGGACTTGGAGACCCAGTTTATTGACAAGAAACCATTACTGAAACCTCTTAATGTATCTTCTGTAATTGATACAGGTACAGAGGTGGGCAATTCTTTTTTTTTCCTTTGGATGGAGGCATTTTGTGTTTTATGTGCTCTGAGTGTGGTGATCTCCAGTCCTTCCCTGAGGGGTTAATGGATATGGTTGCCACACACTTGGATTCTGTCAACACTGCCCTTTTGCCATTTTCAGATGTAATGATGGGGAGGAATCCAGCACCCAGGAAGCAGGTGGCATCAATCACAGTCTACTCAAAATGTTCAGCTGAGGGAGCAATAAAGGAGAAGGAGCAACATGCCTGCAAAACAGAGGAAAACCTCTATATTATACTGGATTCAGGGCTTTGGGGTAATTGCTGGCTCTTGCACATGTACTCCATGGGACTGTGTGTGTTTGTTTACAGGGTGGTAGCAGCAACCTCCGTCCAGGATGTTCCTGAGTACACCCCCCACTGCTCACATGCTCCAAACTTAGAAATATGCCACTGAGGCTATGTCCGGCTCATCCCCATTTTTTTGCTCATTGAAGAGCATGATCTTGAGAGTGGCCACCTGGAGTAACTGTAGCTTCTTGGCCTTTTGGCTAAGATCACATTGGCTCAGATCAAGTGCCTCCTCCATTGCGCCCACCTCAACTGCCTGCCTCTGAATGGGGCCGTCCACTTCGGTGCTGACAGTGCGGCTACATGGCAGAGACCCTCCCCCATGTGCTGTGCAGCTGCAAGCCGCTCACCAGAGCCTAGCAGCTCCGCCACAACGTTGTCCAGGACCGCCTGGTAAAGGCCATCCCGGCGCAGTGGGGGAGATCTCTGTGAATCACACCGTTCCGGGCTGTGAGAGCCAGATGCGACCCAACATTGTCATCACTAACGAAGAGGCCAAGAAAGTCATGATCATGGGCGTAACCATCCCCTTTGAGAACTGGCGCCAAGCCTTCACCGATGTCTGGGCTTGCAAGTGGGAGAAGTATGCCCCACTGACTGACATCCTGAGGGGCTGTGGCTACGACGTGACAGTCACCGCACTCATCGTGGGAACACTCGGAGCCTGGGACCCCAGCAACGAGAGCATCCTGTGTGCCTGCCGCGTCTCCCGCTGCTACACCAAGTTGATGCACTGCCTCATGGTGTCCGACACCATCCATTGGTCCCACGACATCTATGTGGAACACATCATGGGCCACTGCCAGTACTCCAACCCCACCAGACGAACTGCTGCCGGACCGGACCCAGAGGGAACCGCCTGAACCCCTCCCCGCACCAGACAGACCTTCACTTTTGAGAGGATTCTTCAGCAGTGGATGAAACCTGCTCCACCTGAAGAGGACCCCCGCGATGAGTCTCTATATGGACTGAGACACTTTCTTCGAACCACTTCCTCCACCGTTGTGGACCATTGTAACGGGTTTGTGTGTATATATCTTCTTTCTTTCTCAGCATCACAAACCCTCTCCCTCCCCTTCTCCCTTCCCACTCCCCCCCACCCGCGGGCTTAGTTGGCTAACATTGCATCTCCTGTAACCTAGTTGCATTCCCCACCTCACCCCCCATCCCTCTAATGCTAGCCCCTCGCTCAGGTGATATGTATTTCCCTACTGACTTTGTCATCGTTTTTGGATTCACAATCTTAAACATCTACTAATAAAAGTTGCTGCATTAGTCTGTTACCTGAATGGAGATGGATTTAAATGGCATTGTGTAGGGGAGGGTGCACCCCTGTCCAATGCACTGAAGACAGGATGCTCTATGAGAGTCTTGTAATTAGCTTCCCACTGGCCAGCTTCCAGTGAAAGGATCTCAGCTAAACACCTACTTTATGCAAATGGAGGACATCTCCCTGCCTTGCTCCTGTGGCCTTTGGTTAAGGACAAGTGAAACTTGGGGGCATCTGAACCCCAAGCCTCTGGTCTTAGGCCTGCATGTAGGATGCCCACCAATGGATTTGGGAGTATCTGAAGCTCCAGGCTGAAAAGTCTGGGCTGGAGGATACTTGCTGGGTGTAGTGCCCCATACTGTTTTTAAACGATTGAGTGCTGCTCAATCAAGAGGATTCAGAACTGATTTGGCTAATTTGACTTAGAATATGAAAAAATTCCTCCCAAAAAGAAAAAAAAAGATATCCAGGTTTGAAGCATGCATGTGGGAGGCAATGGGTACAGTGGACACACACAGAAATGTCCTGGCTGGAACACAGTGCTGCCAGGCTATAGACCTATTCTGTGTGTTTTTGTGTCCCCTTCTGTGCCTGATCCTTACAGAATGTGAGCCTGTGACAAATTCTAGCTACAAAGCCTGGCTTCTTAGCACAGATTGTGACAGCTTATACCTTTTAGCTCTGGAAATCCCTAGTTTAGTCCTTACTGTGTCAGCTAAGATGGTGACTGTGATGCACACAGCAAGCTGTAAGTTTCCCTGTGCAAGGGCCAAAAACTATCTGATACCTAAATGTCATATATGTCTCTTATCTATCCACTTGCTTAGCTGCTCACATGTAGTTATCTACAGGAATGCATATATTCTTGTTATCCATATAATCTTGGCATGCATATTCTAGTCATCTCCTGGCATACCCTTTTCAGCACCTGTGCAGTATCCAGAAATTACCTGTTTCTTTTTTGCATTTGTAAGTCCTTAGTTACTCTGATTTTTCACAATGCAGATGTGCATGTTTTCAGTTCCTTCTCAAAGAACATGCCTATGAATGTCAACTGATGCTTCACTAGTACGGTTCTGTAACTTAACTTTGCTAAAGAGATCAGTCTGACTCTGTAGTCCTTCTTAGCAGGCACCCTATTTGACACTGCTTTCTACCAGTCTGCTGGATCAGAGATGAAAACTGCTTAAACTGATGCAGTTTAATAAACTGTGGCCAATTAACAGATGTTACTATTCTACTAAAATGTATATTACAGAGTCTATCAAAATGACATTTCATATGCTGAGGAAGTAAGAAAGTAATCCAGGGTATGTTGTTTTTATTCTGCCACTGTAAACAAATCCATGCCTATTTTGTTCAAAGGGTTGGAGCAGAGGCAATTTTTATTGTGCCTCTTACATTCAACTTGGCCTGCACTTTTGGCATACATAACAAGCTTTAACAGCTTCCTCGAAGTCACTGTTTTTTTGCTACTGGTGTAAAATTGTTCTGGCACCTCTTTTTTCAGTCCTTAAGCGATTTCAGTCCTTAAGATGATTTCAGTCCCTAAGACTTTTCAGTCCTTAAATGACTTCCTTGTTTCCTTTTTTACATTGTTTGTAATAGCGTTGTATTCCCTATTTAAAAATCTTCCCCTTCTGTTTTACATTTATGTGGAACACAACCCTCCTTGAATTCCTTTCTTGCTGTTTCTTAGACTCTTCTGCCTGAGCTAAAAGGAAACGATTAAAAATATCAAGTGCTTCAGAACGAGCTATTGTCAGTAATAAGAACACTGCCTTCCTTTTTGCTGACAACCTTTGCTTGCAGCTATGGACTGACGGGATGGTAAGCCATCTTCAGTTACTGTCCCCGGTGCCAGGGTTTCAATTCCTATTAACCATTCCAGTCTTACTTCTGGTAATATACGCTGATCAGAAACCACCCAGTTTCCAAGTATCTCCTGAACTTACCTACCATAAATGCTCCTTTTCTGTTGTGTGGAGAAGTAGAAAGTTGATGGTGTGTCCATGTTTGTGCATGTCCATGTTTGTGCATTTAGCTGCCAAATCAGAACATCACCTTCCTTCCTTCAAAGCGGGAGCATCTAGAAAAGTCAAGAGCTGTGGGAGGACAGAGCAATTTATTCTGAGGTCCAAGGTAGGTGGGAGATGTTAGAAGGCAGCATCTTTCTTCCAGAGTCTGCAGAAAAGAAACTGATTGAGGGTTTTCCCCATCCAGGGAGCTGAAGCTTAGGTTGGGAGCTTCCTTTCAGCAGGCCCTCTGCCTAATGTTGAAGATCAGGAGTGCTTATTTTGTAACCCAGGTAGAGCCAGGCCTATGGATTTTGGTTTTGCTAAAACTGCAGGGCTATGAATGGACCAGGCATGGGAACTGATCATGTGCTCCTAGCCTGGCCCTACTGCTGCTATCGATAGCAATAAAATAAAGAATTATCTAAACAAACATTTGGGAGTCTAATATTACCAGATGGAAGTTCAAAAACAATAGTTTTCTAAAAAGCATTATGGCTGATATTTTTGGTAGATTTATTTTTATGAATGGTCTGTTCCTACTATCTACTCCCATCCAGGCACCCACCTGAAGTGCTCCTACCTTCACTTACCTATGCAAAACACATGCAGCAAGTAATTTAAGCTACTCCCACCTTTATCAGCTTGCATGCATGCAGAAGTAGGCACAATAGACATAGGCTGTTTGAAAAGGACTTCCACCCCTGTATGTGTGACAAGTTTTTAAATGAGGGCAGGCATTTCTATGCGGAACTTCATTTTAAAATCCTCTTCAATCACAAAATAAAAGGTTTGTGCTGATGTTTACAAAATTGCAGGCTGTCCTGGTTTTCACTGTGGTTTCAGAAATGAAAAGGGTGGGAAAGGGAGTACACTCAGATACCACAAAAGAGAGGCACTGAAATAAGAATGTAAGTCAGTCAGCTGGTAAAGAGCATGGCCTGGGGCCCTTGTACACACTGTGGTCCTGGGCCCCTGCTATCAGTGTCTCTCTATCAAGAAAGGTGTGCAAAAATTGTACAGTATTAGCAGAACAGGTGGTCACCTAGGGCAGCAAAATGTTTAGTGAATGCTGATTGTGAAAGTGACATTTTTCCAGTTTGCCTAAGGAAGCAAAAAATAAATAAAAAGGGGGGAAAAAAGCTGGTACTGACCTATATCCATGTACAATTGCACACATATGCATGCAAATGTATACGCACACACACACAAGCACACATACATACACGCACGCTGCTTTAGAAACTAAAAGCAGTGGATTGGGCCTGGAGTGATACTATGCCAAAATGAAAAATAGCCAGTGTGGAGTTTTTCTGAGAGAATGCCAGACTCCTGAGACTTTGGCAGATGGGGGAGGGTTCCTGGGGAGCTCAGAGGAGACATGCTGTCACATTAAGTCAAGTGCCTAGTTATTCACCATCAGAGTGAGAAATGCAGCTGATTTGGTGGTGAAGCAAAAGCAACCTGGCCTATATTTCCAAAAGGCCTCCTATGAGTCCATGCCTTATTAATCAGCTAAAAGTGAGAGACTCCCAGGTTTCTGAATGCTATTTCAGACTGAATGCCTTGAAGCAAACTGGGGCTGCTGGCCAAAGAGCCAGGCTATGTGGACAGCCCCTGACCATGCTCTAGACTGATTTGTAATTTCCCCATCTATACTGATTCGTAATTTCACTTCTGCTGGAGCTCTTGGCCGGTTCTTGTTTATAGGAAAATAGGGCTGGAAGAGACCTCACGAGATCATCTATTCCACCCCCAACTAGATAGCTTTATGGTTAAAAAGCTATGAGATGGGGTGAGGGAGGGGTCTTTCACTTCCTTTTTTTTAACTCACTTTAATGAGTGAAAAAACAGATGTTTCTCCTCTTGGCTGATGAGATTTAGGAAGCAGCTTTTAATGGTCCATTGAGACCTGCTTGTGCTATTTTTCTTTCATCCCATGTAAGACCCCTGTCCAATACTTGATTTCCATAAATACTTATTACAAATATGAATATATTTTCTAATTATTACAAACAACTTGTAAATAATGTATTTACAATTATTATCAATAATAATACTGGTATATTATTATAAACAATAATACATTCCCAACAAAGCTGAGGGTAAGGGAATGATAACAATGTGTAAGTATCCAGAGGCAATTTAGAGCAATAACAAATTAGTTTTTTAGAGCTTGCCTGAACCGCATAACCTCAAGACAAACTTCTAAGAACATGCCTAAAAGCTCCCAAAAATTATTC
The DNA here is from genome assembly GCF_001723895.1 of Crocodylus porosus. Lineage (NCBI taxonomy): Eukaryota > Metazoa > Chordata > Crocodylia > Crocodylidae > Crocodylus > Crocodylus porosus. The sequence continues at coordinate 7,981,572 of NW_017728920.1, read as the reverse complement.
ATCAGGGTTTGAAGTTACAGAGGAAACATCCAGGAGATGAGGTGAATTTATTGTCCTGAAAAGGGTAGTTGTTGTGAGAGTTTTCATTATGAATTACTGATTGGAAAAGAGTAATGCTGTGTTCATGATGGTCCAAAAAGTATGTTAGAAGCCAGATTTGTTTGGTAATGTCTCTTATTGGACCAGCTACAAAAATTGGGAGAAAGGCTGGGCAAGAGTTAGGGCACAAAATGTCTTTCATGGGGCCATCTACATGAGCTGTTTACAGCACATGTGACTACTTAGCTGTGTAGTAAATGTCTCATGTCTACATGTGCACAGCTATTAGGCTTTCATAAACTAATTTACTCTGCAGCAGGATAGTACTTGTAAATACAAGCACTATCCTTCTGTGGAGTTAAAAACTCCATAACAGCGCACATGTAGATGCTGCCCAGGTTGGGACAGGAGGGTGCTTCAGTGTGGTGGCTGCCTGTTGGCTAGTCCCCACACTGAAGCTCTCTCATGCCCCAGCCAGCCCCTCTGCAGCATGTGTAGCTGGGGGAAACAGCCCCTGGCTGGCAGGCTGACCCCTGGGACCCCCTGCCAGCCAGGGCTGCTCTGACTGGGCTCCATGTACTTGCATATATAAGTTCTGGAGCTGATTGTTCTGGTGTTTATTGCTTTCAGGCACATGTTCAAACGGTGCGCCCAGCAGCAAAATTCACGTGCGCTAATTGCACATGCCTCTTATATCTGATTGGAAGAGGATTTCTACCTCTTGCTGGGAAGGACCAGACATTCTCAGGTTGCAATCTGCTCACAAATTGGACATCAGAAACAAAGCAATTTTTCCTCATTCTGCACACTGTTTAGATGTGATAGCCATGATCCCACTTCTATTTCATTTCCTATTGCTTTCAATGGTGGGAGTTGAATGATACCAACAATTTCTGATACACTTCCATGTCTTGTAGGTTGCTCTGGATTTCAGAGAAGTGAGGATGAAACTGATGGTGATGGGCTATTCTACATCTTTAAAAGCCAGTCTGGAGCTTGTTGCCCACATAGCCTGGATGCAGTCAAGGAGTATTCTGCCCTGCTTTATGTTGGGGCTATATATAAACAGAAAGATGAAAACAGGTTAGGGGTTGTGCTTGTTGTGATGAGACTTGCTCTGGGTTTGACACTGTAGCTTAACTGGGGCTCTAGAGACTTTGTTTTCTGATTGGAAGTTTGCGTGCTGAGATTTAAGGTCTTGAGATAAGGGCCTTATGAACTTGGCTTATTGTTCCTTTACTCATCTGATGCTCAAGGGAAATACAGGGAGCCAACTTCCAGATACAGTAAGGGCCGGGGTTGGCTTGATGACCTTCTGACAAGGACTGGGACCTGCATTTGTTGTTTGTTAGCTTTTGTTTCCCTTCTCTACCGGAATCTTGTATATTGACATTGTTTTGTTTGTGATTCTCAACACAATAGTGACAAATGCCTTGAAGGAAGGGAAACAATAATGGGGCGTCCAAACAATAACAAACCTCTGTCTCAAGCTGGATAATTTCCATGACTGAATCGGTGATCGGGGCATAGACTGACCCTTGAAATTCTACTTGTACTGCTAAGGGCAGTAGAGAATGGGTTTTTGAATCGGTAGTAGGATATTTGGCAATCCTTGGAAAGATTGCCAGGGACATAGAAGGTGTAAAGTTGCTGTGTACGGATCCCAGAAACATGAGTCAGTCAAGTGATCCTTCCATTAGTGCCACCTACTCACAAGATGGGCTGCAGAGCATATATGCATTCACCACATTCAGTGTAGCAAAAGGTGAGAGGAACTTGGCAGCAGGTTACAGGGCAAGGAGAGGTGGCAATGCCATGGAGCAACAATAAAACCCTCCTGGTGACTTACTGCATGTTTTCAAATTGAGCAATACAAACCACCCTCTCCCACTTCTATTGTGCATCACCCTTCTGTCCCATTTAACCACTCAAGCTAATTAGCTAAATCAATCACCTGGCAAAATCCTCTCTCCTGCTCTTAACCTCCTTCCCAGGTCCCTAAGGCAGGCCATCTATCTTTGCCAAAGCAGTAGGAGGTCTGTGGATGTACTTCTTGCACAAAAGAGATACTTTAGGGACCAAGAATATAAGGGTCTGGGGGAAAACCTGTTGAATGCCAGTTCGTGCCTCTCTCCCATTAGACCATAGCCAGTTTAACAATGACTTTTATTTATAGTCTCCTCCCCTTTGCCTGGAGCACATGGTAATTGCCTACAACAGCATTACACGTTAGATGGTTTGACCTTAGGGACCATATGAACATACTACTACTGCTGCAGGTTATGAGTATAGAAGAATGGAATGGGCTGCAAATATGAAATGTTACAATTAAAGGACAATTTTTCAACAGTATTAGGCAGTTTGCATTCTCCCTATCGATATTAATGAGCTAGGCACTGGTGCTAGCTGCACTTTTTTCCAGTCATAAGACAATCCATTATAAGAATCTCTTGAATCCTCACTAACAGGCATTTCTCTTTTTGACAGAAATTGTTTGCTAAAAAAACGGAGAAAGAAAATTACAAATACAGTGAGGTATAGTAAGGAGATATTGTCAGCTGCTTTATTTATTTTTAGTCGCGAGCCTTTGCAAATCACCAGGCATATGCTAGAAATAACATTTTCCACTTCCATTCCTGTTAGTTTTCACTTGGACAAATTATTGTTGCATTGCATTTCTAGCATATTTTGAAAGTAACCTGGCCTTTTCTTTGTCTATTCCTACACCAACATCAGCATTTCAGGCAGGACTGAACTTCATGGGGACGTCAGAGTTTGTGACCTCGCTACATAGCACTGTAGCTTTTTTCTTGTGGGGTCAAACTGACACCAGTGCAAAGGACTCATAAAAGGTCCTGTGTACCACTGAAGTCCAACACAAACCTTTTAAGGACAAAACCCATTCCTACCTCCAAAAGTGTAGAAGGCCACCTGGAAAAATAACCATGGTTCTTTTGTATAGGTGGTGGCCAGGAACTGTGGGAGTATTCAAGCGTTGCACAGGAAACTTATTTGAGCTGTGGAGGGGCCCTTAACATAGCAGGGATCCAGTGTTATATTTAACAATGTATTTGTCAATTTTTTAGACTGTAAATGACCATCATAATCATTAAGTCTGATCTCCTGCAAGACAAAGGCCATAAACTCCTACTTTTCAGTAGTTTGCAGTTGAAGCAAAATGTCTCTCTTTGGCAACCATCCAGTATTGATTGATTGATTGTAAATCTTTCCAGTGCTGGAGAATCCAGCCTGCGGTAAATAATTCCAATGGTTAATAACCTTTGTTGTTAAAAATCTGTGCTCTATATTTGTCTGGATTCAGCCTCCAGCCATTGGCACTCGTTTTACCTTTGTCTGTTAGATTAAGGCATGCTCTATCAAATTTCTCTTCTCTGTATTGGTACTTGTTGATTTTACTGAAATTCACCTTTTACCTTCTTTGTTAAACTAAACATATTGAACTCTGAGGACTTGGATTAAAAAGTATATTTTCCAATCCTTTCATTGTTTTTTGTGGCTTTTCTTGGAACCCTCTCCAGTTCATCACCATACTTCTTGAACTGGGGACACCAGAGCTGGTTGTGGTTTTCTATTTGGTGTTGTATCAGTTCAAAATATTATTGATGTTCTCCTGCTTATATGTACAAGGACTGGACTGGCTCTTTCAGCCCATGTACTAAAGTTCATTTCTAGCCATGGAAAATTTCCACCACTAGAATGATTCTGGGAGAGGAAGCAGTATAAAAATTCAATCTACAACTGCTCTCTCTTCTCAGCTTCTTGTGCCTTCCCAAGACCAGGGTGATTCCATTCTGGGGGACGCATGGGCTACTTCAGGCCCCCCAGGAATGTGGCGACTCTAGTTTAAGAAGCAGGCAGAGAGCTCAAAGCATTACTTCCACTGTCCAGGAGCCAAGCAGGCAGAGTAGGGCAGCAAAACCCCCTGTCTGCTTCTCAGACCAGGGAACCCCTGTCTATGGTTGGGGTGGGAGGAGCTGCCTCCCATGCCTTCTCCAGATTGGGGTGACTTTGCTTTCTGGAAGGCATGGGAGAGTTTCCCCATGGCTCCACTCATCCTGGTTTCCCCAGATAAGCCCCACCCATCAACATAGGGAGTCTGTTTGGCTTTACTGAAAACTGTATTTTTTTAAAGCTGTGTCTATGGCCTTCTAAGAAATCAAGGATCCTTTGTATTTGTGGCGTGTCCTCAACTTTATTTACCATTTCATCAATCTTTGCATCATTCAAAAATGTTAATAATAATGATTTTGCTTTACTTATGTTTATTTATAAAAATATTAAATAGCGAAAAGTCTAGAACTATTCCTTGGAAGACTTGCTAAAAGCATACCGCTCTTTAAAAGTAAGTAGGTCACTTACACTTACGTTTTGAGACCTATCAGGTAGCCAATTATTAATCTGTTTAATATATGCCATGTTGATTTTGTACTGTTCTAGTTTCTTAAAACACTGAAC
>NW_017728920.1:7975558-7976627 GCF_001723895.1 Crocodylus porosus | reverse complement strand
GCTCTGCCTGTGTGCTGCATTTGGTCTGTGAGCTGGAGGTTGAGCACCTCTGCCCTTCATAATAAAATAACATGCTCCGTGACACGCTCTGTGTGTGGAGAACTTTTCATTGCATTTTCTTACTGAAAAAGAAGTTAAGCAAACAGGGATTCATCCTCAGAAACACTGGGCAGCAGTATTTTCTTCCATGTAGGAAGTAGGCACTCAGCAGTCTTCAGAAACAAACCCAGATAATTTAGATCAGAGCTTCAACTGATGTTGTATGGAGTTCTCAGGACCTAGGAGGCACATGACAGGTTTTAATCTTTTTTCCTCATGTCTCTATTAAATTATAGTAAATTGGACCGTTATCCTCTTTGCCTTCTAGAGAGATTCTTAGGATAGGGATAATTTTGTTTTTCTTAGGACCTGTTCTCATGATGTCATAGCTGCCTCTCCCAGTATCTTGCAACAGTCAACTTTGTCATGCACTATGTAGCTAGCTGAGATTTGACTTTGACTGTTCTGATAAAGGCACAGGTAATCTTAGCTGTTGTGTGAAAACAAGCAGAGGAAATATCAGTGATATCTGGCATCTGAAGACAGGGAGTTTGCCTGGCTTTTGTTAGCAGGTTCACATGAAGGAGCTTTTAGTGGAAGTTTGATTGCTTCATATCCAAAAAGCAGTGGAAGTCAAAAATGCTCCAGGTGTGCTAGATCAGAAGGTTACAACTCTTTAAAAAGGATGTCTACTAGGGGTGTGCAGAGCGGGCCATATTAGATTCAGATTTGGCCTGAACTGGGGACAGTGATTCCATTCGTTGACTCGGATCACTGTCCCCGATTCAGAATCCGAATCTTTGATGCTAATTTGGAGAATCAGTGGTTTGGCCATAGACACAGCTTTAAATGTTTTTTCTACATACCTCGAGGCACCAGGCATGGCTTATAAACCCTGCGATACTGAGGTGGATGGAGTGTCCCACAGGAGCCGGGGGGGGGGCGTGTACTCAGCAGCAAACCCAGAAGTGGACTGGAAATATTTCTGGTGCATTTCTGGGTCCACCAGGGAGTGTGCTGGGGGACACCC
>NW_017728920.1:7969503-7975328 GCF_001723895.1 Crocodylus porosus | reverse complement strand
TGTAGAAAAAACATTTAAAGCTGTGTCTATGTTCAAATCTCTGAAACTTTCTGGCTCTCTCCAAATTGATTTGGAGGGTTCCAATTCGATTTGGAGAGATTAAGGGGTCTCCTGATTTGATCTGGATTTGGAGATTCGGCCACCAAATTGGGCCAAATCGCCACAAAATTGAACCAGGGTCCGAAGCTTCATACCGCCCTGATGTCTACACTTCACTCTAAAGCTACCTCAGGTACCGGCAACACAAAGCTCTGCATTGGGAGTTACAGTAAAATAGTTTTTGTGAAGCTCTCTGGTACCATCGGTAGGTTCCTCCTGCTACCCAGGAATCTTTGTGTTGCACTTGAGTGTACAAAGTGAAACAAACTACCTAACACTAGCAAGTGTCCACTGAGGGTAAGTGTGATGTGACCAGTGGGCCATAAATCCATACGCTAGGTCATTTGTGCAGTGACTTCCCTATGTAGTCAAGCCTTTAATTTGTTCCCCACATAAACATGTTCCAGAAGCTGTGCTGGTTTCTAGCTCATTTTCAAACATAATCTGAGGTACTAGTTAAGAACTATGAAGTTCTTTATGATTTAGGTTTTGCATGTTTTAGAAAGACTGTTCCTTGTGTTATATCCCAGCAGTAGGAATCTGCTTGAGTTTATACTATCTAGGCAGGTTTCTCTGGGAGATGGGGTAGGACTTCTCAGCGATGGTCATGCACTATGACATTTACAGACACTACCCTTTGGTTTCAGACACAATGGCAGGCTTTATATTTTCAAGGGTTTTTTTCTGATCATGTAGGCTGTGGGTGGGCATGGGATAAGTAAGGGCATGGACAGGAAGAGGATTTACTTGTTCAGAGTTGCTGGCACCAGAGGCTTGCAGTGTTGACATCAGGCTGATGATTCTGCACATGTATTTTTATAATGCTGAATAAGTATGTTCAGGTAAAGTCCAACCCCTTAATAAATAATAGAGAAATAAATAATTTTAGAAAAATGGAGTCCCTCTCATGGCCAGAATCCTTCTCCTGTATCCCCACTGGTTCAGCTAAAATGTTTTTAGGCCAATGTTTAAACTGTCTAGATTATATTTCTACGAATCTCTTTAGTATTGAAGTTTGTCTTGGATTTTCAAGATAATAAAGTGCCCAAAATGAGTTTTGGACACCTAATTCCTTTAAGGCTCTTTAAAAATCTCAGACTTTATACAAATTCTTCATTTCTTTTATTGGCTCAGTGTCAACTTCTAATTATTTTTATCCAAATGAATTCTACATCATCCAGATATTGGAACAGTTTTGGGTTTTTTTAATGAAGAAGCAAAGCATAGTACAATGTTTGTTTGTTGATTCTGAACATAGTGTAGCTCCTGATGAGAGCTAGTGTGCATCTATTTCAACTTCATACCTTTCATTTCATTTTCATTACACACACATACACATGTGCGCGCTCTTTAGGAAGTCATTATCAAGTGTTCATCATGCTTACTGAAAAATACTGAAGTTCTTAAGTGGCCATAATAAAACCCCAGTATTCAAATAGTGACATTTCCCTTATAACTTACTGCTTTGTATTTCCAAGGCATGGACTACAAATCATATTATGGTTGGACTTTTATAAAACTTTGTTACTTTTCCCTTATTTTTTCAGTTTTAGATTATTTTGATCTTTTTTTCTGTAAAGCAAAATAGAAAAGATATCTGATTGAAAGCATGATAAAAACAAAGCAAATTTAGGAGAGCACCTTGAACATATAGATTTTATATTCCCTTGAAGCATCGATACATAATTGGGCACAAGATAAATCTGGGTGAATTCTTTTATGGAAGAATAAGAACTAACCTGACTCTCAGTCTTAAATCTAAACTGAACAAGAACATTTTTATATTAAACTACTGCTTAGGCTCCTGTTATTTTTATGCACATACTGCCTTGTGGTGGGATCTACAAACCTCAGGTTGGCCAAGATAGTTTTAGCAAGGGTCTGTGGAGATGAATCAGTCACACCATGCTACACCTGCACCTATATTTAGCCCTACCTTCTGCCTAATGTCAGGTTAACAGGGCTAACTGCCTCTCTCTGTTAGACATGGGAAAAGGAGAGAGCATTTAAGTCAGTCATGAGGGAAAGGACAACCCTCTTAATGAGAGGGAAGTGTGGTTATAGCCAGTGAGCCTTCCTGTGTTTCAGAGAGCCTGAGCTAGTGGTTATTTGTCTGAAGACAGGCCCTGCAGTGAAAAGGTAGAATTCTGCATCAAACTGGCTGGATGACCTTCTTGGTGGGAACTCTGCTACACTGGAAGGGGTGGGACTGGAGAAGCTAGCCAGCCGAGGCACCAAACCAAATCCTCAGTTGAGGATTGACCACTGGAGGGTCCTAAGGCAGAGTAAGTAGGACCATATTGGGCTGAAAAAGATGTGATGGAGGAGAACCTGACAATATTGATTTTTTTTTAATTTAGCAAGATTAATTTGCATTGTTTAACGTTCATTTCTGGTAACATCTCTAGGTCTTCTCAAGACATCTTTTGACAAGTTATTGCTGGTATAAATCCTTAGAGATATCCTGAGTGGTTGGCTGGCAACATATGTTCTGGATTTGCCCTACTCATGGGGGACCTGTTTCCCTCTGAAAGAATTCCTGGCTATGCAAACCTCCCTGAGGAGGTGTGGAAGCTCCAGGATTGCTCAGAAAACAGGCCATTAGCCATGAGACATTGGGACTTGCTAATAGACAGGCAGATAAGGGTCTCGAAGGACTGAGCAATGAAGTATTTCCTGTTTCTTGCTAATGCCTTTTGCTTTTTTGTTTCATGAAGCACCCAGCATTCAGACAAGGGTGTAAAGGTTTACCAGTCAGGGCATATGCACAGTATGAGCAGAGACTGACAAAACTGGTGAAATTCAAACCCCAGGAGACCTCTTTTTCTATATGAAGAAGCTGCCTCTTTGATAAACTTAGCCCTCAGCTGACACAGCTATCAGAGCACTTGTTTAACTCCCATTGGAATAGATGGTCTCTTGTATTCCAGGATCAAATGAGAAAATATGAAATTTAGATTGCAATTTTAAAAAAACACCTGAAAAACATTCTTTAAGCTTGAATCAATATAACACAATAATAAGCTTTTATAGAGCGACCTCCAAGCACAGGATGCTTCCAACCTGGTCCATGCCACTCCTGCAGCTGTTATCTGTGTAATTTGATTGAAGATAGGTCTCTAGAGGTGTATGTAAGGAATCTGTTTTGGGACCCTTCCTATTTAATATTTTAATTAGCAACTTTAGTGTAAGAACCAGTTATGCATTTACAAAATTTGCAAATTGTGCAAAGCTGGCTGATGATGCAATATGAAGGACTGCATTATTATACAGGAAGAATTAGATAATCTTGTTGAGTATAGATTTTCTTTATAAATGGTATAAAGTACGAAGTAATTCATATGGAGCTTAACAACAAAAACTTTTTTTTATAAGATGAGGGCTCATAGACTGGAGGCAGTGGAAGAGGTGAGTGACCTCTTTCAAGAGCTGGCAGAGTGGTCCAGTTGTGAAAAAGGCTAACGCAATTCTAGGGTGTATTAGGCAGGATATACTTCAGCAGAGACAAGGAAGTACTAGCACCACTGTATATGGCATTGATAGGACCCCAATTAGAATATTGTGGATGATTCTAGTTACTGTGTTTTTGAACACATGTAAAGTGAGACTGTTGGGACGGTCAAGAGAATGAGGAGCACATCTTATGAGAGGTGGAGTTTGGCTTGTTTAGTTTGTTTTCTCAAAAGAAAGATTGAGAGAGAATACAATTACTTTTTATAAAGTATATTTGTGGGGTTAATGTCAGATAGGGAGAGGAGCTACTTAACTTAAAGAACAATATCAGCATAAGCACAAATGCCCACAAAATGGCTAGAAATACATTTAGACTGGAAATTAGAAATTAGAAGGTTTGTAATGATTATGGGAGTTAAGTTTTGGCATGTTTCTCCCAGTCAAGTGGAAGGGACAAAGAACTTAAATCATTTTTAAGATAGATCTTGACAAGTTTTTAAGGAAGGAATAGTATGATAAGATTAAGATGTTCTTAGGGTAATAACAGGTGCTGCCACAGGTATGGTAAAATGTTTACCATCCCCAAGTTAGGTTGAAAGTTAGCTTAGGATTGTTAGGGTCTCTGGCAGTCCTATGCTTCAGAACTTCTACTGGTTTTTTGTTGTCTGTGCAGGGGACATGAAATAAGTCTGCTTCCTTTGCCTTCTTTCCCTTGCCAAAGCTTAAACCATTCTCTTGAGACAACTCTGTAAGCCTCTCCTTAGGGAGGTAGCTCTGTGTAGAATCCTCTGCCATGACTTTGGCTAGGTGGGCTTTTAAGGCTGCAATAGCTTTTTAAAAACCTGAGATGTGCATTTTAGAATCGTACCACTGCCACCACCTGTAATGGAGTCCGCAGGGGAGCACTTGCTTGGGATCCCCCAGCTTTGTATAGTCCTTTCAAGTACTTGATGAAGCCAGCTGAGACACAGCTTCCAGAGTGCATGAACCTCTGGCTCCTTGAACTCTGAGATCCAGCCTTTTGGTCCCTGACTCCCCTGGCTATCTGTGGCCTGCCCTCAGGAAGCTTGCTTTTGGTTCAGCTCTTGGAGAGAGACTTGACCTCTTCAGTGAGACTGAATGCAGCTGAAGTCACATGCAGCAAAGCAATCGGCTCTTCTTAGAACAAAGTAGCCTTTATTGGCCCACAGCAATACAGCAAAGTCCTCCTGCCCTGAAACCGAAGGAGATTCTGTCAGCAAAAACAGCCTTAGCTGTTCTGTTTAGGCTGCTCTTATTGCGCGGCTTTTTTCTTCCCTTGTCTCTGGACATCCCCCATTTCAGGACCTTCTCTCAAAGGACTCCCTGGCACTAGAAACAGAGGGGGATCTTTTCAAGAGTCTACCTGATATGTCAATATAAGCAGCAAAGGCTTAGTTGCCTAATGGCCCATTATCCAATTATAGAGCACTTAAACAGATCACACCAGCTCTGGGTCCAAACATAATTAACTCCCCCTTTTCCCCGTGCAAAAGCTAGTCAGAAAAATGGAGACATACAGCATTGTTATAACATAAGCATATTTAAACCAGAAGTATTATAAAACCATGGTTTATCATAGGACAATCTCAGTACTTTGCTCAGGGTCAAACCATTGCTAGATTTGGGGAAGGAAGGAAGTTTTTCCTTAGATCAGGTTTAGAAGGACTGTGGGGACCATAGACAACTGGTAAAGAGGGCATGCCCCCCGACAGCCCTGTCTCAACTGCTGACTCTGCCAGAGGCTTCTCTGGGTGCTCACCAGCCCCATCCCTGCTGCCAGCAGCTTCTGTGGGTACTCACCAGCCCCATCCCCGCCACCACCACCGATTTCTGCAGCTGCTCACCAGCCCTGTTCCCACCGCCACTGCCAGCTTCTGCTGGTGCCCCCCCAGAGGCACCAGTCGCCCATGGTGGGGACTTGATGTTTTCCTAAGCTTATCTGAGAATACATTTCCTATCCTTGTGTCCTTGTAACAAGATAGTTAGGGCTGTCACAAAGCTTCATTCAATTCAGTGGAGATTTGGCCTGATTCGATGGCCAAAACTCTGATTCAAATCAGAGGACCTTTAATCTCTCTGAATCTAATCAGAACCATCAGAATCAATTTGGAGAGATTCAGAAAGATTTGCGATTCAGACAAAGACACAGTTTTAAATATTCTTCTGCATACCTCTAGGTATCATAGTTTCATAGTTGGTAGAGTCGGAAGGGACCTGAGCAGATCATCAAGTCCGACCCCCTGCCATGGCAG